>NC_135714.1:128673917-128997773 GCF_964656455.1 Halichoerus grypus | reverse complement strand
TTTTTGCCTACCGAGATAATGTTGTATCCCTTGAATAAAATCCATTTTGTCATGGCGTTTAATTCTTCTTATATATTATTGAATTCTGTTTGCTGTTATTTAAAGAATTTGTGTGTTTATATTTATGAGGGATATTGGTATATAGTGTGATGTACTGTCTTTGGTTTGGTATCAGAGTAGTAGCTTCATAAAATGAGTTAAGAAGTGTAAAATTACTCTTAATTTTAAACATTTGGTAGAATTCTGTAGTAAAACAATATGAACCCTGAGAATTATTTTTTTTGAGAGTTTTAAAATTATGAATTTAATTTCCTTAATAGTTATAGCATTATTTAAATTACTTCATATTGGCTAAGTGGTAGCTTGTGTTTTTTGAGTAATTGGCTTATCAATACTGTGAAATTATGTGTTTAAAGTTGTTTGTAGTATTCAGTTATTTTTTGTCATCTGCAGGGTCTGTAGTGATATTTCCTGTTTGATTCCTGATACTGATAATTTGGATCCTTTTTCTTTTTTTTTTTTTTTTTTAAGATTTTATTTATTTATTTGACAGAGAGAGACACAGTGAGAGCAGGAACACAAGCAGGGGGAGTGGGAGAGGGAGAAGCAGGCTTCCCGCTGAGCAGGGAGCCCGATGTGGGACTCGATCCCAGGACTCTGGGATCATGACCTGAGCTGAATTCAGACGCTTAACGACTGAGCCACCCAGGCGCCCTGGGTCCTTTTTCTTGTTATTTTTCAGTCCTCTAAAGTTTTCTCTTTTAATGATTTTTTTCAAAGAACTAGCTCTTTATTTCATTGATTTTTCTTTACTGTTTGTTTGTTTTTTGCTCTCAGTTTCATTAGCTTCTGCTCTTGTATTTATTATTTCCTTCCTTCTGCTTGCTTTGGACTTATTTTGATCTTCTATTAGGTTCTTTTTTGCTTTTTTTTGACATGGAACTTGAGCTCACGACCCTGAGATCAAGACCTGAGCTGAGATTAAGAGTCAGATGCCTAATTGACTGAGCTACCCAGGCACCCCATCTTCTATTAGGGTCTTAAAATGAAAGTTTAGGGAAAAAAAAAGTTTAGATTATTAATTTGAAACTACTTTTTTTCTAATATATGCTTTTAGTACTATCAATTTCTCTCTCAGTACTGCTTTAGCTATGGCCTACAGATTTTGATACATTGTATTTTTATTCATTCATTTATTTATTTGTTTATTTTAGGTATGCTCTAAGCCCAGTATGATTTGAACTCATGATCCTGAGACCAGGAGTCTCATGCTCTACCGACTGAGCCAGCCAGGCACCCCTATTGTATTTTATTTTGATTCAGTTCTTGATATTTGTTTTTAGTTCCCTAAAAACTTGCTTTTCTCTTTCTTTTTTTAATTTTTGATTACAAAATTTTTTTATTATCTTATGTTAATCACCATACATTACCTCATTAATTTTTGATGTAGTGTTCCATGATTCATTGTTTGCGTATAACACCCAGTGCTCCGTGCAGTACGTGCCCTCTTTAATACCCATCACCAGGCTAACCCATCCCCCCACCCCCCTCCCCTCTAGAACCCTCAATCTGTTTCTCAGAGTCTATAGTCTCTCATGGTTTGTCTCCCCCTCCGATTTTCCCCCCTTCATTCTTCCCTTCCTGCTATCTTCTTCTTTTTTTTTTTTTTTTTTTAACATATAGTGTTTTATTTGTTTCAGAGGTACAGGTCTGTGATTCAACAGTCTTGCAAAATTCACAGCACTCACCATAGCACATACCCTCCCCAATGTCTATCACCCAGCCACCCCATTCCTCCCACCCCGTACCACTCCAGCAACCCTCAGTTTGTTTCCTGAGATTAAGAATTCCTCATATTAGTGAGGTCATATAATACATGTCTTTCTCTGATTGACTTATTTCGCTCAGCATAATACCCTCCAGTTCCATCCATGTCATTGCAGAAGGCAAGATTTCATTCCTTTTGATGGCTGCATAATATTCCATTGTATATGTATACCACATCTTCTTTATCCATTCATCTATCGATGGACATCTTGACTCCTTCCGTAGTTTGGCTATTGTGGACATTGCTGCTATAAACAGCGGGGTGCACATACCCCTTTGGATCCCTACATTTGTATCTTTGGGGTAAATACCCAGTAGTGCAATTGCTGGATCGTATGGTAGCTCTATTTTCAACTTTTTGAGGAACCTCCATACTGTTTTCCAGGATGGCTGCACCAGCTTGCATTCCCACCAACAGTGTAGGAGGGTTCTCTTTCCACATCCCCGCCAACATCTGTCGTTTCCTGATTTGTTAATTTTAGCCATTCTGACTGGTGTGAAGTGGTATCTCATTGAGGTTTTGATTTGGATTTCCCTGATGCCGAGCTATGTTGAGCACTTTTTCATGTGTCTGTTTGCCCTTTGGATGTCTTCTTTGGAAAAATATCTGTTCATGTCTTCTGCCCATTTCTTGATTGGATTATTTGTTCTTTGGGTGTTGAGTTTCATTAAGTTCTTTATAGTTGTTGGATACTGGCCCTTTATCTGATAGGTCATTTGCAAATATCTTCTCCCATTCTGTCGGTTGTCTTTTGGTTTTGTTGACTGTTTGCTTTGCTGTGCAAAAGCTTTTTATCTTGATGAAGTCCCAATAGTTCATTTTTGCCCTTGCTTCCCTTGCCTTTGGCGATCTTTCTTGGAAGAAGTTGCTGCGGCTGAGGATGAAGAGATTGCTACTTGTGTTCTCCTCAAGGATTTTTTTTTTTTTTTTAAAGATTTTATTTATTTGAGAGAGAGAATGAGAGAGAGAGAGCACATGAGAGGGGGGAGGGTCAGAGGGAGAAGCAGACTCCCTGCTGAGCAGGGAGCCCGATGCGGGACTCGATCCGGGGACTCCAGGATCATGACCTGAGCCGAAGGCAGTCGCTTAACCAACTGAGCCACCCAGGCGCCCCTCTCCTCAAGGATTTTGATGGACTCCTGTCTCACATTTAGGTCTTTCATCCATTTTGAGTCTATTTTTGTGTGTGGTGTAAGGAAATGGCTCAGTTTCATTTTTATGCATGTGGCTGTCCAATTTTCCCAAAACCATTTGTTGAAGAGGGTGTCTTTTTTCCATTGGACATTCTTTCCTGCTTTTTGAGGATTAGTTGGCCATAGAGTTGAGGGTCCATTTCTGGGCTCTCTATTCTGTTCCATTGATCTATGTGTCTGTTTTTGTGCCAGTACCATACTGTCTTGATGATGACAGCTTTGTAATAGAGCTTGAAGTCCAGAATTGTGATCCTGCCAGCTTTGCTTTTCTTTTTCAACATTCCTCTGGCTATTCAGGGTCTTTTTTGGTTCCATACAAATTTTAGGATTATTTGTTCCATTTCTTAAAAAAAGTTGATGGTATTTTGATAGGGATTGCATTATTAAATGTGTAGATTGCTGTATGTACCATAGACATTTTCACAGTATTTGTTCTTCCAGTCCATGAGCATGGAACGTTTTTTCATTTCTTTGTGTCTTCCTCAATGAAAACTTGCTTTTGAGCCATCAGTTATTTAGAAGTATATATTTTAGTTTCCAAATGTTTGGAGATATTTTTCTTGGTATCTTTATCTTTCTGTTACTTATTTCTAGTTTGTTTCTACTGTAGTCAGAGAACCCCCTGTGTATGATTTCAGTTCATTTAAATTTGTAGAAGTTTGTGTTAATGTCCCAAGATGTAGTCTATTTTGGCATATATTCCTTGGGCACTTGAAAGCAGTATGTATTCTGTTGTTGATTCGGGTCTTCTTTATTTTATTTTTTAAGATTTTTTATTTTTTTATTTGAGAGAGAACGAGAGAGAGAGAGAGCGTGAGCATGCACACGAGTGGGAAAGGGGCAGAGGGAGAGGCAGAGGACCCCGGGATCATGACCTAAGCTGAAGGCAGATGCTTAACTGACTTAGCCACCCAGGCACACCTTGAGTCTTCTTTAAGTGTTAGTTCTTACTGGTTGATGATGTCGAGTTCTGATTCTTGCTGATTTTCTCTCTACTTGTTCTATCAGTTAGTGAGGGAGGGACATTTATTTTTATAACATAATGATACTTCTTTCCTCAAGGTGGAGGAGAGCTCCATGAGAAAGATCATGAGTTTGGGTGGAAGACATCGAGACACTGATGTGTGTACACACACACGCACACACACGCTTATGTGTATATATACACATACATACATACTATATGCATACGTACTACAGGAATTATTGGAGCTTTGGGTACTTTATTTTTGTTCACTTATTTTTTAATTTAAATTCAAGTTAACATATAGTGTAGTATTGGTTTCAGGAGTAGAATTTAATGATTCTTCACTTACATAGAACACCCAGTGCTTATCCCAACAGGTGCCCTCCTTAATGCCATCACCCTTTTATCCATCCCCCTATCCACCTCCTCTCCAGCAACCCTCAGTTTGTTCTCTATCATTAAGACTCTCTTATGATTTGCCTCCCTCTCTGTATTTTATTTTTCCTTCCCTTCCCCTATTTTAAAAAATCCACATACGAGTGAAATCATATATTTGTTTTTCTCTGACTTATTTTGCTTAGCATAATACACTCTAGTTCCATCCATATTGTTGCACATGGCAAGATTTTATTCAAGTAATATTCCAGTGTGTCTGTGTATTACCACATCTTCTTTATCCATTCAACAGTCGATGGACATTTGGTGTCTTTCCGTAATTTGGCTGTTGTTGATAGTGGTGCTATAAACATTGGGGTGCATGTGCCCCTTCGAATCAGCACTTAAAAAAAGATTTAGGGGTACCTGGGTGGCTCAGTTGTTAAGCATCTGCCTTCGGCTCAGGTCATGATCCCAGGGCCCTGGGATCGAGCCCCGCATCGGTCTCCTTGCTCAGCGGGGAGCCTGCTTCTCCCTCTCCCTCTCCCCCTGCTTGTGTTCCTGCTCTCACTATCTCTCTCTCTGTCAAATAAATAAAATCTTAAAAAAAAAAAAAGATTTATTTATTTGTCAGAGAGAGAGAGCGTGTGAGCGCAAGAGAGTGTACACAGGCAGGGGGAGCAGCAGGCAGAGGGAGAAGCAGGCTCCCTGCTGAGCAAGGACTCCATGGGCCCTGGGATCATGACCTGAGCCAAAGGCAGACACTTAACCGAATGAGCCACCCAGGCATCCCAGTACTTTTCTATCCTTTGGATAAATACCTAGTAGTGCAATTGCTGGGTCGTAGGGAAGTTCTATTTTTAACTTTTTGGGGAACCTCCATACAGTTTTCCAGAGTGGCTGCACCAATTTGCATTCCCACCGACAGTGTAAGAGGGTTCCCCTTTCTCTGCATCCTCGCCAACATCTCTTGTTTCCTGAGTTGTTAATTTTAGCCATTCTGACAGGTATGAGGTGGTATCTCATTGTCGTTTTGATTTGTATTTCCGCTTTGGGTACTTTATTTATTTTTATTTATTTATTTTTTAAAAAGATTATTTGAGAGAGAGAACATGCATGCGCAAGTGCACAATGTGCAAGCGGGGGAAGGGGCAGAAGGAGTGTGAGAGGGAGAGAGAATCCTTGAGCAGACTTACCGCTGAGCACAGAGCCCGACCTGGGGCTGCATCCCAGGACCCTGAGATCATGACCTGAGCCAAAATCAAGAGTTGGCTGCTCAACTGACTGAGCCACCCAGGTGCTTCTTGCTTTGGGAACTTTATAGTAGAATGTAGATCTGGGTGGGATTTTGCTCTTGGAGGTAAATGATTGAGCATCCAGAGAAGACAAGATTACTGTCCCATCTGAGGATAGAAGACAGGAATGCCAGAGGGAGAATAATGCACAAAAAGTGGTGAGAGTGCAATATAGATATACTTTATACATTGTATAATTTTGCTTTTGGTCTAGATAAATTGCTGCAGGCAACTGTTTTCTTAATTATCAATAAAGTAGATATCTAGCCTGACCAAAAACGTTAAGAAACTGGAACAGTAATGGTGTGTCATAATGTTTTAGAATATGATATAATACCGTGTGATTCTGGAATGTAGATTCAAAATTGGTATCTTTAGCGTGTTCAATAGCATCTTTTTTTTTTTTTTTTTAAAGATTTTATTTGAGAGAGAGAGAGCATGAACAGGGGGAGGGGCAGAGGGAAAGGGAGAAGCAGGCTCCCGCTGAGCAGGGAGCCCTATGGATGAGGGGCTCAGTCCCAGGACCTTGGGATCATGACCTGAGCCAAACTCAGATGCTTAACTGACTGAGCCACCCAGGTATCCCAGTGTTCAGTAGTATCTTAATTGGAAAAAATGTATATTGTTAATCTTGACATGGTAAAAGTAGCAAACTTATAAATAACTGAAGGCCAGGGAAGAAGAGCTAGAAGGATGTGTGAGTGCATGTGTGTATATGCATTTGATGGCTCTTGTAATAAGGATTATTAGTGTTTTTGTTTTTAACCATATTGAGCCAGTTGAGTGCAATAGGCAAAGGACACCCCCCCCCCCCAAAAAAATTAGACAAGATGGAGGTATGAGCTCATAGAGGTAGAATGCTGCTGGTAAAAGTCTTAGCTGTTAGGGTTTAGTATGTCTGGTCTGAGTCAAGTAAATAATTGACCATATTTAGTATACTACAGTTACTGTTTGTTTTTTTTTTTTAAGATTTTATTTATTTATTTGACAGAGAGAGACACAGTGAGAGAGGGAACACAAGCAGGGGGAGTGGGAGAGGGAGAAGCAGGCTTCCCGCTGAGCAGGGAGCCCGACAAGGGGCTCGATCCCAGGACCCTGAGATCATGACCTGAGCCGAAGGCAGATGCTCAACTACTGAGCCAGCCAGGCGCCCCCTAATTTACTACAGTTACTGCTACTTGATAACATGTACTTTGTTTCCCAAAAAGTGTTCTGGTCATGTGGGTCAAGTGAAGTTAAACAGAATTCTTTACTTGAGAACCTCATGTGCAGTTTGACTTTTCAGAGGGGCTATACTATGTAGCTCCCCTCCCCAGATTGATTTGATTTAGGTGGGATTATGCAAAGTACCATTCTTTCACAGGGACTATTGGATATGTTGTTGCATAGTAGGGTCAAGTAGTCTCTGATCAGTTCTCTTAATATGATTAATAAATGGAGACTTAAGGGGCTCCTGGCTGCCTCAGTCGGAGGAGCATGCCACTCTTGGTCTTGCGGTCGTGAGTTCAAGCCTCAGGTTGGGTATAGAGATTACTAAAAAAAAAATAAAAAAAAATAAATGGAGCCTTAATAGAGGAATACACAACAATATTGCTCTTAGTTACTTGCTCCTAGTTTAAAAAAAGGGAATTGAGTTTAATCAAATAACAGGTTTTTTCTTTTTTTAGTGCTTAAAAAAAGATTATAGTAAAGAATAGAGCAAACAGGATATACAAATACCCTCAGCTTAGACTAAATTTGCTTTCGGTTATAAAAATTTCTTTATACATAGAGTCACATACCTAATTTTATATACTGTATGTATATATATATACACACACACACACACAGTTATAAGTATGGTTCTCATTTTTTCTTTATCTTTTTAAACTTTGTTCTTTCTTCTGTCTCTTCCTCCCCATAGCCTGTTTCTCCTCTGCCCTCCTACAGTGTGACCAGTGTTGATAGCCATGTGTAGAGTCTTCTGTATTTTATGGACATATAATCTAGTAGATCAAGTATACTGACAGTCGTGTGTAATAAAGGAGTTCTCAGCTAGTTTCATGAAGGTAGGAAAGGAGAAGAGGGACAAACTTAAGAAATTTTAGGAGATAGAATCAGCAGCATTCAATTAATTGGACATTGTACGTAGGAATAGAGTTGAAGATGACATCATGGTTTCTGCCGTCGGTAGAATTACCAACTGGGGTAGCAATCATAGCGGGATTAGGGAGAAGATAATCAGTTATGCTTAGGCCATGTTTATTTTGGGGCAGTATGTGTGGATGTCTACAAGCAGCAGGACACATGAGTTTAAAACTTAGGGAAGAAGCTAAGTTGAGCTATAGTAATATAGAGTAGTATAGAGACTTCCAGATAGAGCAGGTATAGCAGAAATAGGATGATGAGATCGTTCGAAGGCATAAGAAGTTATGATTAGAGTAGGTTACTGGTATTTTTCAGTTTTCAGGTAGGATAATTTCCTGATTTAAGGTATAGCCCTAGTAGGTAGGATGAGATTGAAAGTAATTGGATTTAGGAAGTCTAGGTATTAGAAACCATATTTTAGGTATTAGATACATCACCTGTATGAGAACTGAAATTTAGCAAGATTATAACAGATGCTTCCTGGAGGTGTCCAGCTTGGTGTCTGCACAGAAGAGGGTGGGGGCGGTGGCCTCACTGCTGGGGGTTGAGGTCATGGTGATGGGCCAAACAGCTGCACCTGCACCTCCTCACAAGTGTGTGATGGCAACTAGGCTGGTCGGGGTGGGGCTGCTCAGAGCTCTCTGGGTGTGTTCTCTGCTCCCAGTACCGATCGAACTTGAAGATGCTACTCTTGAAGTGAGAATTTTAATAGCAGGTGGAAGGAAATGTGAGTTCTTATATCTTCATCTAAGGGGATATGCATTAATTGAAGTATGTGTTAGTTCATTTAATCATCACAGCAACTTTAGGAGATGGTACCAGTATTATTCTAATTCTGCAGGTGAGGAAGTGAGCCATGGAGAGGTGAACTGTCCTGCCCTTGGCCTTACACTTGATATCTGGTAGAACCAGAAGTCAAATCCAGTCTTGCTCCAGAGGATATGCTCTTAAACACTGTTCTCCTAGGAGGAAATATGTTTCTGAAAACTCTACAGGTATAATTTATGGTTTATGGTTAAGGATCTTGGACAAAATACAGTTTGGGAGTGACCCATGAAAGTACTTTAGTATCATTAAAATTAAGACCTCACACCAAAAGGTAAATAATGATATTTTACTTATCTGTCTTTGGTGATACTTGATACTGTATACCTGATTTCTGTTCTACATCCTTATTGTGTGGGAGCTTTCTTTCCCTCAGTTTTGATGGGATACATCAGTTGCATACAATTTGATTTTGCGAGTATTGTACAAACTAAGAAGCATTATTTTTTCCTTTCCAGTTTTCCACATAAATATTCAGTGCATATTGAGAGGATTAAAATAGCTTATTTTTCCCCCCTTAGATTTAAAGAAAATATATACTTATTTTGAAACATGGAAACATGTCATAAATGTATGATTTTGAAAGTAAAAATCCTTTTGTACCCCCATCTTCCAAGATAATCACCACTAATAGGCTGGTGTATATTCCTCACGATTTTTCTATAAAAATACTGTCATACATAATGCATAAATATGATATGTGTATGTTAGAGGTGTACAAAACAGACCTTTGGCTGATTGGGAAAATCCCTGTGAGGGTGAAACCAAATATCACCATCTTAGAAGGAATTTTGGAGATATAAGAATACTTGTAAAACTTTATAGAAGATTTTAATTCTTATTGAAAATTTCTTATTGAACATTTTATTAAATTTTTGTACATTTCATATTCTAATTCAGAGAATACTTTCTTGGCAATGTGGAGTAGTACATTGTTCTTGTGGTCACTGAATGCACATTTGTAAGCCTAAATAGCCTCTGTTTCAGCTGATGTTGACTGAGGTGTAAGATACTATTTTGGCTAACTCTCAGTAAAGGGTTGTTATAAAGCAAAGGCTGATGGTTATGTTGCCATCAACATTTTGAAATTAGTCTTTCCTATTAACTGACTAAGGTAGAGCCTTACTGTGTTTTGTTCAGTGTTAGGAATGATCTGACAGAAAGATTTGTACACGAATTAAATTACAATGTAAGCTAATCTCTTACTAGTCTGTATTTTGTTATTTATATACAGTAAAACTCTGCCATAAAAAGACAGGTGGAATCTAAAAATTCAGTTGTGTAAAATTTAGGATGAGGCTATTTCGAGTTTAAATTCAGTAATTTTTGTCTATGTGTTTTAAAGAGCACGAAAGTAAAATAACAGTGAAATTTAGTATTATACATAGCTGAACGGAGAAAGTGTGAAATGATTAGGAGGCATTTTCCCATAATTCTCTCCTCCATTCATTGAAATTTATCCTACTACTTGAGATTTTTGATGGCAGAGTGTGGGGCAGAGGATAGTAACCAGTTACTTGAATTCAGTTATCACAGGCATTTACTTTATTTGTAAACACTTTTGTTTTTGCTTTAAAAAAAGAATATAATGTTCTTCCTGCAGTTTTTCTTCTTCCTGCAGCTTTTAAACTCACATTAATGACAGTCTGGTTTCCAATTATTTAGCTATTTGTGTTCTCAATTAGTTTTGTGTGTATAATCAATAGCTTTCTTAAAACTAATTAGTGTAGCATTTAACTCTTACAGTAAAAAATATACATTTATTCTTCAGGTATCTGAGAGACTTTAATATATAATACATATAAAGAGATTTTTACCCCCAAATGCCTGTATTTGAGAGTGAATGTATTAAATCCAAATGACTCGTCCTTTTTAGATTACTGATATTATGCTGATTACTGATGATGTTAATATACTTGGTAATACAATCATTTATCAGCTAAACTTTAGGAATGCCTGAAGTGATATGTAAGTGTGCATTTAGCTGAATCTAAGCAACATATTTTGGCCTGATACTGACACTGAAGCTGAATTTTCACGTTCTTTAATTTAAATATCATTGTATTATTAAAGAAATGTTATCCATTCTGTACCTACTGTTTTGTAAATTTAGTAGTAGGTCTTGAATATCTTGACATGCCAGCACATATAGATTTATATTCTTTTTAAAGGCTGCATGGTATTCTCTCTTATATGGTTGTGCCATTGTTTATATATCTGTTTCTGTATTGGTGGATATTTAGTAGGCTATTTCCAATGTTTTATTTTTATAAACAGTGCTTCAGTATATAATTTTTATATCTTTCTGAGCTTTTCTGTATAAATTTTTTTTCTTATGTGTATAATATTGTAGATGATATTTTTATAAGTGGTTGAATTATTGGGTCCTGCCTTTACTGAGATCTGTATGCCTCCCAACTCTCAGAGTGATTGGATATTTGAGATGAAAAAAGAACTGTCCAGTATCCAGGGTTATAGAGTATAACTTCATGCCAAAGTTCATACTCTTAGCCGTTCTTGTTTGAATTTTTTCTTTGCCTTCTTCCTAATACAGAGATGTAGAGTATGGTTTTAAAGCCTGGCTATACTTTTTTCCTCAATTTCATTTTTCTCTTCTCATTGCCAAAATTGTCCCCTTGCCTTATCAGCTTCTCTTTTCATTGATACTGTCTTTTCAGTTTTGTCTAAATATTTTCAGTAGTAGTCATTCTCATTTCTTATATATTTGAAACTAAAATTCACTCAGGTTAAATGATCTTAAACTTTATGTAAGTTAGTTCCTAGATGGGCATCTGTTCCTATATATTTAAACATTTAGCATAGAATATTTGAGATAGGAAATTTTTTTTCTGATTAACTCTCAAATAATAATAAAACTCAGTAAACAGAGCTCCTGGATTCTTCAAACATTCTGGTTAGTAGAGATTTAGCATATTCTGCTGAGTATCATTATTCTCCTTAAGAGATATGTATTACAATTAATTCCTACCACAGTTATAGTCCCCAAGGTATATTCAGTTTTTTTTATTAGACTTTAAAACCTGCCTCTTGCTTATCAGAGCTTGCATTGTTTCATTTAAATAAATTTAATACCTGAAGTCTTTACTCTTTTGATTCTAGTATATCCACTGATACCTTTGTGAAAATTTGGTATTATTATATCATTTATCTCATTAAAATTAGCTTTATTGAAATATTTTATTATTTAGACAAATGTAATAATACAATAGCAACTGTTGTTTATCTGGAGATATTATATTTCAGGGAACAGAATTGCTATACTTCTTTTTTTACTTCTGTTACATGTATTCAATTTAATTGTATTTGGTTATAACTGTGATAAAAAGAATTTTTCTAACGCACAAAATGAATTGTAGTCACTTAAGTTAAATGCACAGTTCTGAATCATATTTAAAACAAGGAGTTGTCCAAGATAGCTTTTTCTGATAACCCCCTCTCTAATTTATGTACCGTTTCTTGAACATCTATATATTAATTAGGTTTGTGTTCTGTAAGCAATGGAATACACATCTAATAGCAACTGCATGAAACAGAGGTTTTATTTTTCTCACATAACAAGGAATTTGAGGTAGGCAGTTGCTGGTATTAATGGTTCTACTCAATAAGGCTTCAGGAGCTAAACACTTTCTACCTTTCCTTCTACCATTCTTAACATACTGGCTTTTTGTCTATGCTTGTGCTTGTAAGCCTCATGATATCAAGATGGCTACTGCACCTTTGGACATCACATCTTTGTTCTAGGGAGGGAAGAAGGTAGAAGAGCAAAAGGTTAGGCCAGCTACATCTGTTTTCCTTTTATCAAGCAAGCCAAAGCCTTCCAGGAACACCTTTCAGCACTTCTCTTACCTCTTTGCCTAGAACTTCTTATGGCTATTCCTATGCTAAAGATGCTGGAAAAGAGAGCATTTATCTTTCCAGTCTTTGTAGTGGCAGAAAACAAGAGAAGAAGGGGTTTAGGTGTTTGAGTTCTGTAATGTTTTTATACATGAAATTAATAGCTTTCAAAATAACTAATTACTGTTGCATTCCACTCTTTTTAAAAAAAGATTTTTTTTAAAAAGTAAGCTCTGTACCCAACATGGGGCTTAAAGTCATGACCCTGAGATCAAGTTGCATGCCCTACGAACTGAGCCAGCCAGGCATCCCTGTTTCACTATTGAAATAAATATATATTCACTCATCAGTTATAAGACTTTGGGGGAGAGATGCTCAGTTAACCAGTCTGTATTATTTGTCACAGTCTATTAAATACAGTTGTTATACAATGTCAAAAGCCTGGTTCAACTGCATTGATACTTGTGAGTTTAGGCAAGTTATGTTTCAGGTTCCTCATCTATTAAGTGAAGATAATACAGGTTTTTTAGTGAGAGGTAATTAAAGATGATAATTCTTGTAAAGTGCTTAGCATAGTACATAGCTTTAATCACTCAGTGCTTGCATGTTGTTTGTATTTTTAAATTATTTTATTTTGTGTTAGGATTAAAAAAATTGAAATAGTACAGAAATAGAGTAAAAAAGTTTCTCCCAACTACTATTAACTGATTGATTTGTAATCATTATAGTTATCTGTTGCTGTGTAACAAATTATCCCAAAACTTTACAGCTTAAAACAGTAATAAATACCAGCTCACAGTTTCTGTGGGTCAGGAATTTGGGAGCAAATTGGCTGGACAGTTCTGACGTAGAGTCTATCATGAGGTTGCATTTCACATGCTGGCTGAGACTGCAGTCATCTAAAGGCTCAACTGGGGCTGGAGGACCTGCTACCGAGGCTACTTACATGATAGGCAAGTTGGTACAAGCTGTTGGCTGGAGACCTCAGTTCCTCTCCAAGTGGGCCTTTTATATAGCTGCTTGAATATCTTCATGACATGGTGACTGAATTTTTCTTAGCACGCGTGATACAAGGGAAGCCATTAAGTTCTTAATGACCTAGCCTTGAAAGTTACCTGTTACTCCAGCTGAACTCTCTTGGCAGGTTGAACAACCCTAATTAAGTGTGGCAGGACAGCTGTCTTGCTGGAGTTGTGCACTGGATTGTAGAGGAAGGAACAGGACAGTTTGATTACTTTTGATTGTTCATATTTTCTTTTCCCCTAAAGTAATCTTAATTTGTCTTTTTCTTTGATTATTATATTCTGTGAATCATAGAAAGGAACATATGAAAAACAAATAGGTTACTTGAAACCATTCACCTGAAAATTTGAAAGGCCTACTAAATGTTTGCCTAAAACAGATAATTCTGTGATATTCATACAAAAAGCTTCAAGAACACAATTATATTACATTATCCAATGTTTCTCAAAAAAGCTTTTGAAGAATGTTATTCCTTGAAAAGTTCTTATTCAGAAAAAAAAATTCCATTGTCAAGTAAATTTTGGGAAATCCATGCATTGGTTATATATCTTTTTGAGATATATAATATATAGTAGCATATCTCTGGGAATTCTATCCTGTAAACATTTCTAGCCTTGTTAATCCAGTATTTCTCAGACTTCATGGAAACTTTTTACTTAATACTGCTTTTGTAGACATATGTAGTTCAGTGAAATTTTTTAATTCTTGTGAATGGTACAGTGAACAGTGAGAGGGGAGATGTTATTTGCTACTTTCTAGTACATGTGGGGATTTTGAAAACTATAAAGAGGATAATTCATTATCAGTAAAACATGCTTTTTTGACTAATTTATAGATAGTGAAGTTTTTCTTCTAATTTCCTTGTATTCCATGACTTTGCTATCTTAATTCTACATTGTTGCCTCTAGTTGGAGGATCTTACTTTTCACTTGCCTTTGATACAAATGCAAATGGCTTGAGCTTTTTTATTTTTATTTTTTTTTTAAGATTTGCTTTGAACTTTAGGTTTATTAAGACATTCAGTTAAATTCACCCTTTTTTTTTTTTAAAGATTTTATTTATTTATTTGACAGAGAGAGAAAGACAGCGAGAGCAGGAACACAAGCAGGGGGAGTGGGAGAGGGAGGAGCAGGGAGCCCGATGTGGGACTTGATCCCAGGACCCTGGGATCATGACCTGAGCCAAAGGCAGACGCTTAACAACTGGGCCACCCAGGCGCCCTAAATTCACCCTTTTTAGGTGTATAGTTTTATGAAATTAAATTTGGCAGATGGATATATTTGTGTATCCGGTATCACAATCAAGATACCGAATATTTCATTGCCTCCCAAAAGTCTTCTCATGTTTTTTTTTTTTTTTTTAAAGATTTTATTTATTTATTTGACAGAGAGAGACACAGCGAGAGAGGGAATACAAGCAGGGGGAGTGGGAGAGGGAGAAGCAGGCTTCCTGCCGAGCAGGGAGCCCAATGCGGGGCTCGATCCCAGGACCTGGAATCATGACCTGAGCCGAAGGCAGACGCTTAACGACTGAGCCACCCAGGCGCCCCTCATGTTCTTTTTTTTTTTTTGTGGTTAATTCTGTGCCTCTGTCCCCAGCCCCTGGCAACCACTGATCCAGTTTCTCTTCCTATACTTTTGCCTTTTCCAGAATATCATATAAATGGAATCATAGAATATGTAGCTTTTGTGTCTAGCTTCTTTGACTTGGCATAATGTTTTTGATATTAATTCACATTGTTAATGGTATCAGTAACTTGTTCCTTATTATTGCTGATTATTATTATGTTGTATGGTTGTATCACAACTTGTTTATCCTTTTACTAGTTGGTAGACATTTGAATGTTTATAGTTTTTGTGATTATGAATAAAGCTTTTGTAAATATTCATGTACAGATTTTTATGTGGACAAATGCTTTATGAAATGGGTTGTGAGGATCCATAGGTCTTTTGGCTCTGTTATATTCAACATGAGACTTATGGCATAGATTCCAAGATAGCTACTCTAGTGCTTACCATTTTTCAGTAGCTTATGTAAGTGGAAGGAGGAAAGTTGCAAAGATGAGTTGTGTTCTTTCCTTTAAGAGTAATAGCCCAGCAATTGCACATATTACTGCCTGTCCTCTTTGGTCAGAACTTGGTGACATGGCTGGTAACTTCAAGGGAAGTGAAACTTTTGGAAAGTGAAATTTTTTGCTTGGGCCTCATGTACCAAACTAGAAACTCTTTTATTATGGAAGAAGAAGAAAAAGTGAATTGGGAAACATTATAACCTGTGCCACAGCATTGTAATTTTCCCTCAACTTCTCCCTATTAGTAAATTTCTAGTGACTTTAAACATTCACTTAGGAATGGATTCCTAGGGATAAATTGGATTACCTTGACATTAGGACTTTTCAAAAGTAAATACATTTTTGAAGGATGCACATAAATAAAAGAAGCTTACTTTTTACTTGGCTTGTTTTATAAACAAATAGGGCCAGAGAAAAAAGGTGATTTGTCATAAGAAGTAGAAAATAATCTAGTTAGGGGCATAAGCTGTGATTGTACTCTGTCCAGTTTTTCTGCTATACCTTACTCTGGCCATATCTTTGAGGAAAAATTTAGCAAGATTCCAGGGAAAATACAGCTTTAAATACTTCGAAGTATTAGAATTTTCTATGTATTACAGTCTTTCCAGTTGTATAAATCTTTTCAAGAGAAGATAATTATTTTTGGTCCATATGTGTTTCTTGGTTTTCTGAAAATACAAGTGACTTAGGTTTAGTGACATTTAATTTTAGCTTAAAGTATTTAATATAACCACTGATGAAAGTAATCATTCATGCCCAATTAAAATCCTAATTCAAAACTTGTGAAGGTTTATTTGAATTCTTTGAATAATATGCTTTAACATTTCTATAATCTTGTACATTAAACTATAACCTGTAGAAAGCATGTTATGCCACCCTGAAGGTTGCTATAAAAATTGTTTATGAAGTTCAGGCCAAGACTAAAATATGTTGAAATGGAGAGTTGTGAAAAATGTTCTATATAACATAGGAGACCAAATCATGGTAAAATGCAGAAAAACACTATACATCAGTTTCTAGGCTACATTATTCAAAAAAATACAACCATAAAAAAGGTAATAAGATTACATTTTCACATTTCACGGCTAGTAAAGTGCATTAGGCTGCTCAGATATTCATAACTTATTGTGACATTTGGGAAGATTACATTTTGTAGTGCAGAGCCATTACTACAGCTCAGATAATAACTAGCCAGTGCCTAGACTTGGATTATGATCCTTGTCGTTGAAAACAAATTTGTGTTTTGAAGGTTGATCAGCTTCAAATAACTATTAGAAAGGGTTAACATGACATACTGTAGACCCTGTGCATGCTTTTTAGGTATAATAGATACGCATACATATAGTATATCAAATATGCCACACATTTGTATGTACCGATTTCTGCCATCAATTTTCTCCTTGAAAGGTATATTTTATAATATTTAAAGCAATGGAGAAATATTTAAAACACCTGTCTGGATACTGCTCTCACACTGTAAACTCAATTTAAAAGCTGGTGAAATATTTGGGGTTTTTTGGAAATTACTTTCAAAAATTAATTCTGTAGCTTCTTGTAAGGGTGGTTACTGGTGGAAATAAACAGATTAAAATGGAAGATTGATGTAAGTAATATTAGGGTGAAGGTAAGGTCTCCTAAATTAGTTGCAACTAGATTTTTGACCTGTTTAGGCCTGTGTGGGTATGTCCAAACATGTATCTACTAAGAACTCTCCCTTTGCTCTTTCCCCCCAGATGCTCAGTTGCCTTTTCAGAGGCAATCACTATTTAGTTTCTTGTGTATCACTCTTATGTATATGCCTATGTATATTCATGTTTTACATTCATATTGTAGCCTACTGTTCACCACATTTTTTTCCATCTTGATATTCTCATTTAAATAATGTATTTTAGAGATTTTTTTCATGTCAGATGGAGCTGCTTCATTCTTTTCATTGGCTGCATCATATTCCATTATATAGTCATATACGACTTTATTAACTATTACCTGATAATGTTTTTTGGGGGGATTGTTGCTTTTATTTTCTGTTCAAAGTGTGTTACAATGAAGTTTTTGTATCCAACATCATTACCTAAATGTATCTGTAGGATAAATTTCTAGTTGTTAAGGTAGCTGTTTGTGTGTGGCTTCTTCTATTTAACATAATTCCTTTGAGGTTTGTTTGTCTGTCTGTCTATCTATCTGTCTGTCTACCTACCTACCTATCCACCTACCTACCTACCTAGCTTTTGCAAGAGGAGATTGACTTATATTGGTAACTGTGTCAGTAGTTCCAATACCAAATGTTTTTCTCATTTATGGCAATATTTCAGTTGAAGTACTTGGTTTTCCAGATATATATCACATCATCTCAAAGTAATTATAATTTAAATTCCTCCATTCTGGTATTTATATGTTGCTGCCTTTTGACTAAATGTATCTTCTGTGCCTCCAGAATAATATCAAATGATAGTGATGAAAGTCACATCCTAACCTTGTGTCTGACTTTCATGAGACTCATTCCAATTTTCCTATGCGAGCATGATGCTGGCTTTTCAGGTGTGATTGATATATTTTATTATTAAAGGAAGTCTTTTACAAATAATAATAAAGTATGATGGAAATATAAAACCACCATTTAGCAATGCCACAGTAATAATAGTTACAGGTAAGATCCATTAATGGATCTTAAAACTTAAGATCCATTTATGGATGCATAAAACTGGAATAAACTATTTGGTTGTGTCTTACTCTTTTATGAGCTATTGGATTTTGTTGTGAAAAGTATGACGAGAAACAAGTTACTTGCATAGTCTTAAGGTGTTTTCCACAGATATATAATGATTTAAATATGAAATATAGTAACTTTATTTATTTATTTAAAGATTTTATTTATTTGAGAGAGTGAGAGAGAGAGAGCACGAGCAGGGAGAAGGAGAGGAAGAAGCAGACTCCCCTGCTGAGTGGGGAGCCTGATGCGGGGCTCTATCTCAAGACCTTGAGATCATGACCTGACTCAAAGGCAGACGCTTAACCAACTGAGCCACCTAGGCGCCCCTATTGTAACTTTAAAATGGAAAAAAATCTGACCATCTTAAACAGGTGATCAAAGCTAACTTTACCAGTAGTGTGGCATATTTATATTAGGTACCATTGAAATGATATGCTAAGGACATATATCACTTCTGGAATACTTTTGCTAAAAATGCATAACCTGAATTTAAACTTGAAAAAAACTTCCATAGTGGAAGAGTCTATAAAATATCTGGTAAATATGCTTCAAAAGCATCAAAATCATGAAAGTCAAAGAAGGCCTGTGCAACGGTCTCAGTATGGAGAAGACCAAAGGGATGCTGATCATGGATCAGAAAAAGGACTCTAGTGTGACAAGTGGCAACATTTGAGTAAGATCTATAGATTTGTCAGTAGTATTTATCAATGTTAAGTTTATGGTTTTAATGATTTTATTATGATTATATAATATACTCATTTGGGGAAGCTGGGTAAAGGGTATACAGGAATTCTACACTATTTTGCAACTTTTTGAATATTTGAAATTATTTCAGGATGAAAAGTTAAAGACAGGACAAGCAGATAATATTCACACAACCAAATAAAAAAAAAGAGTTTTTACATATTTAACAGAATTTTTTGGTGGACTAGGGAACTAAACATGTATACTTTATAGCCACGACCATGTAGCTAGGAGAATTGGCCCAATGACACCAAGGGGCTCTTTTAGCAGAAACCCAGCTCTCCTTTGCTTATGCTAAATGTTCCTGATGATACGAAGAATTGTACGCTAAAATCTCTGCCAGAGCTTTCCCAGAAGAATCAAATGCTTTTACCACTGCACTAGCCGGGAATTCCTATCTCCCTACATGCAGATGCTGCCTCATGTTGTTCATTTTTCCATTTTTTCTTTCTGTTGCCACTGTGTATCTTTGGCAGAACCTGGGAGATATCAGTCCTTGGCTACAAGGAGTTTTAATTGATTTTCTAATTCTGAACTTTCCCTGCTTTTCTGGTGTAAACTCTATTTGGTTGTGTCTGTTATTCTTTTATGAGCTGTTGGCTTTTGTTTTGTAAAGTTCACTTTCTTCTAATTCTTGACCACTTTTTAGGTTTAGGAATGCATAGTGAAAAACCAAGACATATTCAGAAGGACAAGAGTGTAGATGAATCATGTATGTAGTATTTCTGACAGGTATCTTTTAGAAATCTAGTTGATAAGGATAGCTCTGGAAAGGTAATTCTAAAAGTATTTTAATTCCTTTAAACACTTGGGATTTGTTAAAATTTAAAAAACTCTCCTCTGTGGGAGGATGCTGTGGGTGAGATGGCATTGTGGGGATAGGTCAGTATATCTTTCTCTGGATGGATTTTTTGATAGTATCAATGAAATAAATTTTCTTGATTACTTCTTTGGGTGTATGATTATATTTAAGTTATCCTAGTTATTGACAGGGAAGGAAGGGTATTAAAATCGGTAGGTAAAATAAACTAGGAATTTGGCAAATATGAACTCTAAGTTCTGTGTCCACTCCGAGCATTTTTAGCTTTTCATTTCTTTTGTGAGCTGGTATTTTGTATAAGCAGCAAAACACTTCTAGGTTGCTGTGGATAGTTCACAGAGTTTATAATTCATAAATACTGAATTAGAAGCAGTTAATAGAGCTAAAAGTGAGATCTTTATTGGTATCAGGGCAGTAGGTAGTGATTTACCGAAGACATCCTGTATTTGTTTCTGTTGAAAAATATTTCCATTTTTATATTGTCTTACTTGACTTTGTGCTATCTTAACTTGAAGGTTTCTTTAGAATCTTTATTTTTTAGAGCTGTGTGTGTGTGTCTATGGACCCTTTTGTTGTAGAGGGTAGAGAATACTGTGTATGGGTAGTTACTGGTTAGGAGTGTGCTCTAGTTATATCGAAAAAGCACTAATGTTTTTAATTTTTCCCCCCTTTTTGGAAGCTGGTAGGAGGGCAGTTTGATTTGGAAATGAATTTCATTATCCAAGAAGGTGAGAGTATCATCTGCATGGTGGACCTACTAGAAAAATGTGACATTACTTGCCAAGCAGAAGTCTGGAGCATGTTTACAGCGATTCTGAAGAAAAGCATACGAAATCTTCAAGTCTGCACTGAAGTAGGCCTTGTTGAGAAAGTGCTCGGGAAAATTGAAAAAGTTGACAATATGATAGCAGGTATGATTTTTTTCTGTAGTACAGTGGATGTGAAGAAATAAAGTTTGATTCTTAAATACTGTATTTCTCTTATTTCGTAATATTTATTTCAGAAATATTTGAGTATCTACCGTGTGTGGAACTTTAGTGTTCAAACTCTTAAATAAGCACACTATATTTTAATCATTGAAGAAATATAAATTGATTGTTTTATTGTTTTCTTTTGTTTCCAGATCTTTTAGTTGACATGTTGGGAGTGCTGGCTAGCTATAATTTGACCGTTCGAGAACTAAAGCTATTCTTCAGTAAACTTCAAGGAAATAAAGGACAATGGGTAAAAAAATGAGTACCCTTTGATATTTGAAAGTATTCCTCTCCTCAAACACATTAGTGGCTTTTAAGCAACTGTTATTATTCTACCGGGGTAAATGTAAAATTGAAGGGAAGAGATAAATTAAAATAGCGTTTAGGTCTGTACAGCTACTTTTGCCATGACCTGACACAGGTGCAGAGTAAGAGAACTGGGTGTTCCAGGCAGGCTAAAACTTGGCCCTTCTTCAAACTCTTAGTCTTCAAATATACATTTAACATTTATTAGAGGAAAAGGGTAAGGATAGAGAAGGAAGAGTGTTTGGTAGCAGCACCTAGATTCTCTGTTGACCTGAGTAGTTTAGCTGTCGCCCTTAAACTTGAATAACCCACTCAGTGAACACAAGCTGTGCAGTTAATTGGATCCACCCTCCACAGATTCAATTTAGTGGTCCTTTTCAATAAATGGCAATAGTGGTCAACTTATTTTAAACTCCAGGTGCATTAACAAACTGTTTCTTCCTACCACTTGGTTACTTACTTCTTAGAGGAATACTAATAAATATTTTCTCCATTTTTGTTGCATTTCTAGGCTTATTTTAGTGCCCTTTAGATATCATTGCCCACAGCACTGCTTAGCCACAGCTGATCCTTAATCTAGCTCTGTTGAAATATATTTAAATTGGTGCGTTGCAATTGTACACTCTAGTTTATTGTGTTAAAGTGGTTAGATTCAAGCTTCTTTTTATCAAGCTTTAGCTCTCTGGCTACTTTTAAGATTTCATCATTGGGGGTGCCTGGCTGGCTCAGTTGGTAGGACATGAGATTCTTGATCTCAGGGTCTTGAGTTCAAGCCCCATGTTGGGTGTGGAGCTTACTTAAAAAAAAAAAAAAAAGATTTCATTATTGATTTTTGGCAGTTTTATTGTTTCTTGGTATGGTTTACCTTGTGTTTATTCTTATTACAGTTCTGGTATCTGTGTGTTTATAATATAATTTTCAGCAAATTTGGAAATATTTTGGTCATTATTTCTTTAAATATCATTTTCTTGTCCCTCCCTCCTTTTTTGGGACTCTAATTACATGTATGTTAGCTCTCTTGATAATGTCTGGTAGGTCACTCAGATCTTTTCACTTTTTTTTTTTTTTAGCTTTTTCTCTTTGTGCTTCATTTTAGATTGCTTTTGTTACTGTATTTTTAAGGTAATTGCTCCTCTGCAGTGTGTTGATTCTATCCATTAAAATTTTCAGATTTCAGATTTTTTTATTTCTAAAAAAATCTCTTTAGTTCTTTTTAGTATCTTCTGTTTTCCTCATTATGTTCATGTTTTCCTTTAAATCCTTGGGACTGTTGAGCATATTTATAATAATAATAGTTGATTTCATGTTATTATCTACTGAGTCTATCATCTTTGTCATTTTCTTTTTATTTATTTATTTCTTTATTTATTTGTCATTTTCTAGATCAGTTTTTTACTCACTGATTTTGCTTCTGACAGGTCATATTTTCCTTCTAATGCTAGTGATTTTAGATCGAATGATATTAGATATAGTGAATTGTTCCTTGTTGAGTGCTGGATTTTGTCATATCCCTTTTCAGATTGTTAGACTGTTTTTGCAGGCAGATAAATTATTTGTGGATCACTTTACCCTTCCAGGCTAGTTTAAAAGTTTTCTTTTGGTCAGGTCCAGATTGGCTGTTATTCTAGGTCTAGTTTAGTCTCCTTATTGAGGCCTGATTCTTTTAGGGTCTCAGTGAATGACCCTAAGTCTCAGGTATGGGATAAGAGGTAGTGTAAGACCGTGGTCTCTACATAGTGCCTAGTAGGGTCTCAAACAATTTCTGGCTGTATAGTAGCTTTGGGAATTCTTTGACTTATAGGTATTAATATCTTGGCCTCACCTTGTTCAGTTTTATGGTAGGTTTGAATGGTTCGATATTAAGCCAAGGAGACAGTACAGATTTCTGGAGCTTCCTGTCTGCATAGCTCTTTTCTCTGTAGTACTCTGCCTTGAAGCTTTTATCTACCTCAGACTACCCATATTCCAGTTTCTGCCTCATCAAGTCAATGAGACCTTCAAGTTCTATTTTGTTTCCCTCTTCCTGTGCAGTGATAGAAATTGCATCCTGGTAGAAAGTCTGGTAATCTCACGGCTCATTTTGTTTCCTTTTTCTCAAATATAACAGTCTTGAGCTACCTCTTCTTCCATGTCTAAAAACATGTAAAATGTATGTTTCATACATTTTATCCAGTATTCTGGTTGTTTATGGTGCTTTGATAAGTCTAGGTCCTGTTAGTGTATCATGTCAAGAAGAAGAAGTACAGATCTTCTTCAAGTTACAGTGGGGTTCCATCCTGATAAACCCATTGTAAATTGAAAATGTCAAAAGTTGAAAATGCATTTAATAAACCTATCCTACCAAACAACATAGCTTAGCCTAACCTATCTTAAATGTGCTCAGAACACTTATATTGGCCTACAGTTGGGCAAAGTCATGTAACACAAAACCTATCTTATAGTGTTGAATATCTTATGTAATTTATTGAATACTGTATTGAAAGTGCAAAATAGAATAGTTGTGTGGGTACAGAATGGTTGTAAGTGTATCAGTTTTTTACCTTTGTGATTTTGTGGCTGACTGGGATCTGTGGCTTGCTGCCACTGCCCAGTGTCATAAGAGTATTGTACTGCATATTGCATATCATGAGCCTGGGAAAAGATCAAACTTCAAAGTACTATTTCTACTGAATGCATATAGCTTTCACACCATTGTGAAGTAAAATCGTAAGTTGAACTGACAGAAGTCAAGGACGGTCTATATGCTGGTTTCATTTTAGTTTTGATTCTATTCAGTGTATTTATTGTGAATATATAATTAATACATTTTTGTTGGTGAATATAGAAAACTCTGAGAAAATAGCAGAGGATATGAATAGATGTTTATTTATAGAGATAGAAACCCCACAATCAAATAAACACAAAATCACTAATAACTAGAGATGTTCAAATTAAAACAATATTGATATGTCACCTTATGTCTGTTAGTATTGAGGATTATAAAGTTGGATAATAGCAAATATAATTGTGGAATAGGGTTATTTTATTTAATTTTTTTTTGGTGGGGTCAGCATTTATATTTATTAGCTGATTTGCAGCTTTGCTTTGTTTCAGCAAGTTAAGTCTTTGCATCAGTAGTTGAAACAGAAAATTATTTGATTCACTAATTATATTTTGGAACTGTTTTCACACTAATGGTAGTAATGATAGCACAAGAGAGACCATAGCCTACTTTTAAACTAGCTTAGGGGCACCTGGGTGGCTCAGTCATTAAGCATCTGCCTTCCGCTCAGGTCATGATCCCAGGGTCCTGGGATCGAGCCCCACATGGGGCTCCCTGCTCTGCAGGAAGCCTGCTTCTCCCTCTCCCACTCCCCCTGCTTTGTTCCTGCTCTTGTTATCTCTCTCTGTGTCAAATAAATAAAATCTTAAAAAAAAAAAAAAAAAAGAAACTAGCTTAAAACAGAATTCTTTAAATCAAAAAGGAACATGGCTATGCTTAAATGACAGAATTGATGGGATTGATGTCTTCCTCCCTGTCACTTGCTACGGTGGGCACATTAGAATATTGAAGCATAATTATAATTATCATGGCCTGGTGATTGCATCTAAGTTCTGAGGGTTATGTTACATAAATGTTAGATTACACATCTTGTAGTTACATACATTATTTTGATTTGTCTATTTCAAATCCCATCTTTTTTTCCATTTTTATTTTTTTTTTCAAATATTCATTTAAATTCTAGTTGAGTTAGATATAGTGTAATATTGGTGTCAGGAGTAGAATTTAGTGATTTATCACTTACAAAAAAACAGGCATATAGTTATTTTGAACCTGTATGCTAGTGGCTGGAGTGAACACTGATTAGCCAACCTCAAGTAATCTACCACTACTCAGTCACATAAATTATACCCATATCCAGTGACGTGGTAATTTGCTTCTGAGTACATGTTCCATGAAATTCTCAGTTTCATAAGGAAATACACATGGGGATGTTCAATGAAGCATTATTTTTGGTGGCAGTGAATTGTCACCATGGGGGCTTATCATTAGATAGGTAAAATGTACTGGATGCATAGAATAGATTATTATATAGCAGTTAGAATCGATGCAAAAGTTAATATGAATAGATGCAGGAAGAAAGAAACATATGTCTAACCCAACATCATTTAAATTATAAGTACAGTCACACAAAAACATTTTTGAAGGGATACATAAAAAGATTCAGTATGTTTATACAGTTGCTTATGTGACTGGGAGTAGAATGAGGAATGGGTTTAGGGCATAAAGGGAGAAAACAATGAGCTGTTAATAAAACAAGCAAGGCTTTGGGGCGCCTGGCTGGCTCAGTTGGTGGAGCATGCAACTCTTGATCTCAGGGTTGTGAGTTCGAGCCCCACATTGGGTGTAGAGATTACCTAAAAATAAAATCTTAAAAAAAAAACCCATAAAACTGAAAAAAAAAAAAAAAAAACCTCAGACATTTGTGGAATGGTTCTCCAGATGGAAATGCTATAATATTGTATTTTTATTTTTGACTGCAGAGTTATTTTTAGTTATTTCATTTTGGAATTTATTTTAAAAATTCAATGTGATTGTAGTTACTTGTTATTACACTTTTGTAATTGAGCAATGTGGCTAACTGAAAATTTCTTGGTCACTTAAGAATAAAGCTCTCAGGGTCCTGAGATTGAGTCCCATATCGGGCTTCCTGCTCAGCAAGGAGCCTGCTTCTCCCTCTGCCTGTTGCTCCCCCTCCTTACGCGCGCGCTTGCGTTCTTTCTCTCTCTCTCTCTCGCTGACAAATAAATAAAATCTTAAAAAAAAAAAAAAAGAAGAATAAAGCTCTCCACTTAACATTTAGGTAAAAGATTGCTGGACTCTTTTAGACATTTAATAAATAGAGCAGATACCAAATAAAATGAAGGCAAGCCAGTGATTTCACTTGTAGTTGACCCTGTTTAGAACTTTTAATGAAGAAGAATGTACTGATATCCTGTTTGCTTATAAACTGATTAAAATGATAATGTATAGATGATTGTTCTTTACTTTTCCTTGTAAATAAGTCTTTTCATTTTAGCTGTTGTTACGTGTATTAGAGGAGACTTGTGGGTCAAAGAGGCATTAAATAAATGTAATGTTACAACTTTTTTATATGCTATATAGTAAAGGTAATATTGTAGAATGAAATATGACAGGGAGATTGGATCCAGTCTAGAGGTCAGGGAAGACTGCTATGAGAAAGTGACCTTTAAGATGAGCTCTAAAAGATGGGTAAGATTTATTTAGTTAAGAGGGGAGGGAAGTAGGCCTAGTGGGAACATTTTAAGCACAAGGAATAGTTTGTACTCAGGCCCTGTTGTGGGAAGAAGGCAGAGAGGCTTTGTGGATGGAGTGCAAAGAGAGGGGAAGATGGAAATGCAGAATGAGGCTAGTGAGGTTGAGGTAGATCGAGTATCTTGTGGGCTGTGTTAAGGCTTTTGGTTTTTATTTTAAAGGCAGTGGGAAGCTACCTGAGAGATAGCATAATAGAAAGGTAAAAGTGTAGTGGTTAAAAGTATGGACTCTCAAGTCAGACTGAGTTCTGATCCCAGCCTTGCCATTTGCTACCTGTGTGACCTTGGACATGTTCCTCTGTCTCAGAGTACCACCTCCTGGATGGTTTTAAGGTTAAAATATTTTTATTGTTTCTTTGAAAACAGTCTTTAACAGTGTAATATAGTAAGCATTATTTGTGAAATTAAAAAGTGTTTTAAAGAGGGATGGGTGGTGGGTTGATATAGTTTGTAATTTTAAAACATTATTTTTGCTGCAGTATGGAGAAGTTTCAGGTGTCAGGTGATATTGGCCCATATTTATCAAATACTTCATATGTTCTATCATATTACAAAAATGGCATAGAGTACCTTTAAGATAGTGAAAATAATATGCTTTTAGCTAACAGCATTTTTGGTTATTCTTGGGTATATTAAAGTATGAGTATATTAAAAATAAGTATTTTTGTTTTATGGTGAATGTGTGTTTAATGAGTTGTTGATTATTTTCATAGCCTCCACATGCTGGGAAGTTGCTGTCTGTGTTAAAGCATATGCCTCAGAAGTATGGTCCTGATGCCTTTTTCAACTTCCCAGGAAAGAGTGCTGCAGTAAGTAAATTTTAATGAGGAAATCACTTGGAGTTTTTTCCTTGGCTTCCAGAAAGTACAGCCGTGTAAACAGCCCTGACAGGTTCATTGTTAGGTAGAAACTTCTTTGCACAACTTAACTTATTCCTTACAGCAGTTATTCGTGTTACTTTTTCCTGTTTTAGAGGTGAAGAAATACAGGCTCAAAGAAGAAAGCTGTCCATTTATAGCTTGGGGCAACAATGGAGTAAGAACCTAGTTCTTTTGAACATGTTGTCTTTAGAATTTATCTCTGCATTCTCCAATAGATATTTATGTGTGACACTTTCACTTTCTATCTTACTGACTATCTTTCTTCAGCCTTGCGTTGCCCCAAAGGGTGTTTCTTTTGCACCTGGTGAATAGAATGAGAATAACTCTTTAAAACTTTCCGGCAAGTTCTCCTGATTTGGGAGTTTCCAAATTATATCAGTTTCAGCATTCTCTCTCTCTCTTTTTTTTTTAGTTTCAGCATTCTTATAAGCTGTTAATCAGTTTAATATAGTTGAAATAAGACATTGCTAGTAATATCTGTAGTGTTTTGAAATGTTATAGGAGTGCATTGTATAATGTGTATATGTTATTTATGGAAGCTTTTTTACCTTTTCATATTACATTCGTCTGCTTCTTACTAGCAAAAATTTTTTTGAAGATATTTCAGCCTGTTCTTTTTCTGAGATTTTTTTTTGTTATTTTTACTTTGTTTCTCATAATATCTTATTTGCTTGTTAGGCCCTATGTAGTAGTCAGGTAATATCTGCAGAAAGAAAAGTGTTTTAAAAGGACATTTGTAATATTTGAATATTTTACACACAATACACAACTTTCTTTGGAAAGTTTATTGCTTGTATTGTTTTTCCTCTATAATTTTTCCTTACTAAGCATTTTAGATTTGAAGCTTTCCAGAAAAACTTTATTCTCTTGACATTGAGCCTATAATTTGCCTTTAATATAAGAAGCAGTCTTATGAGGTTAACTTTTTTGAAATGCATATTATGATTGTTTCATGTTAACTTTGTTTTTCTTTTAGTTTAAATTCCAGTTAGTTAACATACAGTGTAATGTTAGTTTCAGGTGTACAATTTAGTGATTCAGCAATTCCATACATCACCTGGTGCTCATCGTGACAAGTGTACTCCTTAATTCCCATCACCTATTTAACACATCCTCCTGCCCTCCTCCCCTTGGGTAGCCATCAGTTTGTTCTGTATAGTTAAGAGTTCATTTCTCCATCTGCCTGTCTCTTTTTTTCCCCTATGATCATTTGTTCAGATTCTTATATTCCCCAAATGCATGAAATCATATGGTATTTGTTTTTCTCGGACTTACTTAGCTTAGCATGATACTCTGTAGCTCCATCCATGGCGTTGCAAATGGCAAGATTTCATTCTTTTTGATGACTGAGTACTATTCCAGTGTGTGTGTGTGTGTGTGTGTGTGTGTGTGTGTGTGTGTATGTGTGTGTGTGTACGTACACCAAATCTTTATCCATTCATCAATGGATGGACATTTGAGATCTTTTCATAATTTGGCTATTGTAGATAATTCTGCTCTGAACATCAGGGCACATGTATCCCTTCGAATTAGTATTTTTGTATTCTTTGTGTAAATACCTAGTAGTGCAATTGCTGGATTGTAAGGTAGTTCTATTTTTAACTTTCTGAGGAACCTCCATACTGTTTTCCAGAGTGAGTGCACCAGTTTGCATTCCCACCAACAGTGCAAGAGGGTTCCCCTTTCTCCACATCCTTCCCAATACTTGTTCTTTCTTGTGTTGTTGATCTTAGCCATTGTGAAGGTGTGAGGTCGTATCTCATTATAGTTTTGATTTGTATTTCCCTGAAGATGCATGATATTGAGCATTTTTTCATGTGTCTGTTGGCTATCTGTATGTCTTCTTTGGGAAAATGTCTATTCATGTCTTCTGCCCATTTTTTAACTGGGTTGTTTTTTGGACACAGAGTTTTATAAGTTCCTTATATATTTTGGATACTAACCTTGTGTCAGATATGTCATTTGCAAATATCTCCTCCCATTCCAAAGGTTGCCTTTTAGTTTTGTTGATAATTTCCTTCGCTGTGCAGAAGCTTTTTATTTTGATATAGTACTAATGGTTTATTTTTGCTTTTGTTTTCCTTGCCTCAGGAGACAAATCTAGAAAAAAGTTGCTAAGGCTGATGTCAGAGAGGTTACTGCCTGTGTTCTCTCTAGGATTTTAATGGTTTCTTATCTCACATTTAGGTCTTTCATCCATTTTGAATTTGTTTTTGTGTATGGTGTAAGAAATTGGTTCAGTTTCATTTTTTTGTATGCTGCTCTCCAGTTTTCCCAACACCATTTGTTGAAGAGACTGTCTTTATTCCATTGGATAATCTTTCTTGCTTTGTGGAAGATTAATTGACCATATAGCTGTGGGTTCATTTCTGGGTTTTCTTTTCTGTTCCATTGATCTGTGTGTGTATTTTTGTGTCAGCACCAAAACAGATCTGCTGTTTTGATCACCACAGCTTTGTAATATAACTTGAAGTCCGGAATTGTGATGCTTCCAGCTTTGCTTTTCATTTTCAAGGTTGGTTTGGCTATTTAGGGTCTTTTGTGGTTCCATACAAATTTTAGGATTCTTTGTTCTAGCTCTGTGAAAAATGCAGTTGGTTTTTTGATGGTGATTAGATTAAATCTGTAGATTGCTTTGGGTAGTATAGACATTTGGACAATATTTGTTCTTCCAATCCATAAGCATGGAATGTTTTTCCATTTCTTTGTGTCATCTTCAGTGTCTTTCATCAGTGTTTGATAGTTTTCAAGTATAGATCTTTTACACCTTAGGCTAAGTTTATTCCTAGGTATCTTACCGTTTTTGGTGCATTTGTAAATGGGTTTTATTCCTTAGTTTCTCTTTCTGCAGCTTCATTATTGGTGTATAGAAATGCAACAGATATCTGTACATTGATTTTGTATCCCACGACCTTACTGAATTTGTTTATCACTTTTGGTAATTTTTGGTGGAATCTTTTGGGTTTTCTGTATAGAGTATCATGTAATCTGCAAATAGTGGAAGTTTCACTTTTTCCTTTCCTATTTGGATGCCTTTTATTTTTTTGTGTTGTCTGATTACTGTGGCTAGGAATTCCATTTCTGTGTTAAATAACAGAGGTGAGAGTGCACATCCCTGTCTTGTTTCTGACTGTAGAGGAAAAGCTTTCAATTTTGGCCCATCGAGGATGATATTAGCTGTGGGTTTTCATATATGGCCTTCATTTTGTTGACATATATTCCCTCTAACCTTGCTTTGTTGAGTGTTTTTGTCATGAAAGGATGTTGTACTTTGTCAAATGCTTTTTCTGCATCCATTGAAAGGATCATATGGTTCTTTTTTTTTTTTTTTAAGAGATTTATTTATTTGAGAGAGAGAGAGAGCGAGAGAGATGGGGGGGAGGAGTGGCAGAAGGAGTGGGAGAGAGAGAATCTCAAGCAGACTCCCTGCTGCGCGTGGAGCCCGACATGGGGCTTGATCTTACAATCCTGAGATTATGACCTGAGCCGAAATCAGGAGTCTAGTGCTTAACTGATTGAGCCATCCAGGTGCCCCAGGATCATATGGTTCTTATCCTTTCTTTTATTAATGTGTATCCTTTTGATTGATTTGTGAATATTGAACCACCCTTGCAGCCCAAGAGTAAATCCTGCTTGATTGTGGTGAATGATTCTTTTAATGTACTGTTGGTTTCGGTTTGCTAGTATTTTATTGAGAATTTTTGTATCTATGTTCATCAGGGATATTGGCATGTAGTTCTCTTTTTTAGTCAAGTCTTTATCTGGTTTTGGTATCAGGGTAATGTTGGCCTTATAAAATGAATTTGTAAGTTTTCCTTCCATTTCTATTTTTTGGAATAGTTTGAGAAGAATAGGTATTAACTCTTCTTTAAATGTTTGGTAAAATTCACCTGTGAATCCATCTGGCCCTGGACTTTTGTTTCTTGGGAGATTTTTTATTACTGATTCAATATCTTTGCTGGTTATCAGTCTGTTCTAGTTTTGTATTTCTTCCTGTTTCAGTTTTGGTAGTTTATGGTTGTCTAATTTGTTGGCACATAGTTTTTCATAATATTCTCTTATAATTCTATTTTGTGGTGTTGGTTGTTATTTCTCCTCTCTCATTTGTGAATTTATTTATTAGGGTCCTTTCTCTTTTCTGTTTGATAGGTCTGGCTAGGGGTTTATCAATTTTAATAATATTTTCAAAGAACCAACTCATGGTTTCATTGATCTGTTGTTTTTTAGTTTCTATATCATTTACTTCTGCTCTAATCTGTATTATTTCCTTTCTTTTCCTGGCTTTTGGCTTCATATGTTGTTCTTTTTCTAGCCCCTTTAGGGGTAAGTTCAGGTTGTTTATTTGTATTTTTCTTGCTTATTAAGGTAGGCCTGTATTGCTATATACTTTCCTCTTAGTACCAATTTTTGTTTCTTCTTTGGTTTCCTGGTTGACCCATTCATTGTTTAGTAGCATGTTTTTTTCTTTATTTTTTTTTAAAAGATTCTATTTTATTTATCCGACAGAGACAGCGAGAGAGGGAACACAAGCAGGGGGAGTGGGGGAGGGAGAAGCAGGCTTCCTGCTGAGCAGGGAGCCCGATGCGGGGCTCGATCCCAAGACCCTGGGATCATGACCAGAGCCGAAGGTAGACGCTCAATGACTGAGCCACCCGGGCACCCCAGTAGCATGTTTTTTAACCTCCATGTATTTGTGGTCTTTCCACACTTTTTCTTGTGGTTGACTTTAAGTTTTATAACATTGTGGTCAGAAAATATGCATGGTATGATCTCAGTCTTTTTGTACTTGTTGAGGCCTGATTTGTGACCTAGTATGTGATGTATTCTGGAGAAAGTCCCATGTGCACTTGAAAAGAATGTGTATTCTGCTTTAGGATGGAATGTTGATGGAATGATGAATGTATATGTTAAGTCCATCTGGTCTAGTGTGCCATTCAAAGTCATTGTTTCCTTAGATGATCTCTCCATTGATGTAAGAAGGGTGTTAAAGTTTCTGACTATTACTGTATTATTATCAGTTAGTTTCTTTATGTTTGTTATTAATTGTTTTATGTATTTGGGTGATCCCATGTTGGGTGCATAAATATTTACAATTGTTAGATCTTGTTGGGTTGTCCCCTTTATTATGATATAACGCCCTTCTTCATCTCTTGTTACAGTCTTTGGCTTAAAGTCTAGTTTGTCTGATGTTAAGTATTGCTATTCTGGCATCTTTTGATGTCTATTTGCATGATAAATGTTTCTCCATCCTCTCACTTTGATTCTGCAGGTGTTTTTAGGTCTAAAATGAGTCTCTTGTAGGCAGCGTATAGATGGGTCTTGATTTTTAATTCTTTTTCTTTCCAAATTTTTATTTAAATTCTAGTTAGTTAACACACAGTGTAATATTGGTTTCAGGAGTGGAATCTTGTGATTCATCACTTACATATAATACCCAGTGCTCATCGTAACAAGTGCCCTCCATAATACCCATCACCCCTTTAGCCTATCCCCCACCCACCTCCCTCCATCAACCCTCAGTTTGTTCTCTATCATTAAGAGTCTCTTAGCATTTGCTTCCCTCTTTTTCTTTTTTTTTCCTTCCCTAGATGGTTTTTGTTTTTTTATCCATTTTGACACCCTATGTCTTTTTAGTTTTTTTATTTATTATTATTATTATTTTTAGAGAGAGAACACAAGCAGGGAGGGGTAGAGGGAGAGGGAGAGAGAGAATCCCAGGCAGGCTCCACGCCCAGCATGGAGCCTGACACAGGGCTCAATCTCACAATCCTGAGATCATGACCTGAGCTGAAATCAAGTATCAGATGCTTAGCTGACTGAGCCACCCACATGCCCCCTGATTCCCTAAGTGTTTATTTCATTTACATTCAAAGTAATTATTGATAGATATGTATTTAGTGCCATTTTACTACTTGTTTTGTCATTGTTTCTGGAGATTTTCTCTGTTCCCTTTCTTGTCTTTGTCACTTTTGGTTTTTCCTTTCCACTTAAAGAGTTCCCTTTAATGTTTTTTGCAGGGCTGCTTTAGTGGTCATAAACTCCTTTAGTTTTTGTTTGTGTGGGGAAACTCTTTATCTCTCCTTGTATTCTGAATGATAGCCTTGCTGGGTAGAGTATTTTTGGTTGCAGCTTTTTCCCATTCAGTACTTTGAATGTATCATGCCACTCCTTTCTGGCTTGCCAAATTTCTGTTAAGAAATCTGCTGTTAGCTTTATGGGTCTTCCCTTATAAGTTAAGGACTTCTTTTGTGTTGCTGCTTTTCTTTATCACTATATTTTGCAAATTTAATTATAATATGTCTTAGTGTTGCCCTTCTTCTGTTGATTTTGTTGGGAGTTCTCTCTGCCTTCTGGATATGGATGTCTGTTTCCTTCCCCATATTAGGGAATTTTTCAGCTATGATTTCCTCTAATAAATTTTCTGTCCCCTTTTCTCTCTCTCTTCTTCTTTTGGGACTCCTATAATACAAATGTTATTATGTTTGGTGGAGTCACTGAGTTCTGTAAATCTAATGTTCCATAATTATTCTTTCTCTCTTTGGTTTAGCTTCATTATTTTCCATTATTTGTCTTCTGTATCACTTACTCATTCTTCTGCTTCTTCCAGCCTTGTGTTCATTGCATCAAGCCTGTTTCCAATTTCAGTTGTTGCATTTTTCATTCTGTTTTTTAACTTTTTTTTTTAAAGATTTTATTTATTTATTTGACAATGAGAGAGAGAGAGACAGCAAGAGAAGGAACACAACAGTGGGAGTGGGTGAGGGAGAAGCAGGCTTCCCGCTGAGCAGGGAGCCGATGCGGGGCTCGCCCTCAGGAGCCTGGGACCATGACCTGAGCCAAAGGCAGACACTTAACAACTGAGCCACCCAGATGCCCCCCTTTTTTAACTCTTTTATCTCTGCATTAATTATCTCCCTGAAGTCTTCCATTCTTTTCTCAAGTCCAGCAAGTATCCTTATGATTGTTACTTTAAATTCTCCATGAGACACATTACTTATTATCTGTTTCCCTTAGATCTCTGTCTGGGACCTTATCTTGTACTTTCATTTATGATGAATGTCTCAGTCTTGGCATTTTATCTAAGTCTCTGCCTTCTTATATGTGTTACAAAAGACTGTTATGTTTCCTGCTCCTGAGAGTAATGGCTTTATGAAGAAGTCCTTTAGTGTCCAGGGTCTGGTGCTTCAGGGAATGTCTCTGGTGTGTGCTGTGTGCACTTTGCTACTGTGTTTTGACTGCTCTATCCTTTAGACCAGTCATTTGCAGAGACTCTCCTTGCCTGAAGTGGCAGTGTTTGGTCCTTGGTCAGAATGTGGCAAGTTTTCTTTTTTTTTTTTAAAGATTTTATTTATTTATTTGACAGATAGAGACACAGCGAGAGAGGGAACACAAGCAGGGGGAGTGGGAGAGGGAGAAGCAGGCTTCCCGCTGAGCAGGGAGCCCGATGCGGGGCTCGATCCCAGGACCCTGAGATCATGACCTGAGCCGAAGGCAGGCGCTTAACGACTGAGCCACCCAGGTGCCCCAGAATGTGGCAAGTTTTAACTAGGTGTGCTCTAGTCTGCTTGTTAAATGAGACCTGATACTACTTCCACTAGAACTGGAGCCCTGTAGAATTCTCTGGTCGGGAGACATGGCGTGGACAGGGTTTTTTGCTGTTCTTTTGGGGAAGTGGCCTGCCCTGCTGTGACTGAGGCAAGCTTGACTGAGAAGGGCAATACCATCAGAGCCAAGGGTGTGGACTTGGTGAAGCAGGTTAGGGAGCTGGTGTCCATGCTGCTTCCCTCAGGTGGCTCTGTGTTTATGTCAAGTGGTGGGGGGAGGGAAATGGCATCATCCACCTCTTTTGTTCCTGCAGAGGCATATCTCTGCACACTATCAGGGAAGCACTCAGAGAAGAGCAAATAGTCTCCCTGCTGTGTGTCTTAGGGTTTTTTTTCAGATTGCTGTCTTCACACTGTCCACCTCCAGGTTGTTGGCCTGCCTTCTATTCAGGAGCAGTGTACTGCCCTCTGGGCTCTATCCCAGCAAGTCTGCTGACTTTTAAAGCTTCATGCTTTAGGGATGTGTTGGGGGCAGGAACCTGTACTGGTTTGCTGGGGGGAGGGTCTCACCATGCTAGGACTGAGGCAAGCTTGACTGAGAAGGGCAGTTGTGCCAGAGTGCAGGGGTGTGGGATTTGCTATAAGCAAGTCAGGCAGCCAGTGTTGGGGCTGAGCTCCTTTCTGCAGGTGGCTCTGTGTGTATGCTGAGGTGGCGGGGGAGGGAAATGGTGCCAGCCGGCTCCTTTTTTCCGGAGAGGTATCTCCTTGAATACCCACTTCTCAGGGACACACTCTACTAATCTCCCCCCAGTGTGCCCCAGGTGCTCCTCAGATCATTCTGTCCATGCTGTTTGCCCCCCAGGTTGTTTGCCTGCCTTCTCTCTAGGGGTAGGGCAGCACCCTTAGGGCTCTATCCCAGCCAAGCCCATTGACCTTTAAAACTCCAGTTTTCAAGCCCTGCTGGTTCCAAGAACTCAAGAAAATCAGCCCCTCTCATTTTCCCAGCGTGTGTCTTTGGGGGAAATGTTTTTCTGTGTTTCCCTGTGTGCTCTTCTCTCTCTTGCATTTCTCTGCGACCATGGTTCCTTCCTCTCTGTGGCATCTGTGATTTCCCCTATACCACATCTCCACATTTCCTACCTTCCTTGATGTGGCCTCTTCTCTCCCTTTAGTTGTGGAGCTTGTTCTGTCAGTCATCAGGTTGATTTCTGGGGTATTTAGAATGATTTGATAGTTATCTAGCTGTGTTTCTGGGGATAAGACGAGCCTAGGGTCCTCCTACTCTTCTGTAATCTTCTCTCTCTTCCTTGCATATTATAATTGTATATGTTTATAATTCTCTGAGATCATAATGTGTCTATTCCACTTACTTGCATTTATTTTGGAAGTGGGATAGTTCAGCTAAACAGCTTTTGGAACTTTTAGAGAATAAGTGTTTTAAATATATTCAGTGACTCACTTCTTTCCTTAGATATAGCTTTTCAAGGGAAATTAAAGTATTCATGGATAGGGGCACCTGGGTGGCTCAGTCGTTAAGCGTCTGCCTTCGCTCGGGTTATGATCCCAGAGTGCTGGGATCGAGCCCCACATCGGGCTCCCTGCTCGGCAGGAAGCCTGCTACTCCCTCTCCCACTTCCTCTGCTTGTGTTCCTGTGCTCACTATGTCTCTCTCTGTCAAATAAATAAATAAAATCTTTAAAAAAAAAATAAAGTATTCATGGATAAATTATTTTTATAAAACTTTTTCGTTTTCTTTTCTTTTATTTATTTATTTATTTTTAATTTCATTATGTTATGTTAGTCACAATACAATACATCATTAGTTTTTGATGTGGTGATCCACGATCCATTGTTTTCGTATAACACCAAGTGCTCCATGCAGTACCTGCCCTCCTTAATACCCATCATCGGGCTAACCAATCCCCCTCCCCCCTCCCCTCTAAGACGCTGTTTGTTTCTCAGAGTCCATAGTCTCTCATGGTTCATCTCTCCCTCCAGTTCCCCCACCTCATTTTTCCCTTCCTTCTCCTAGTGTCCTCCATGTTATTCCTTATGTTCCACAAATAAGTGAAACCATATGATAATTGACTTTCTCAGCTTGACTTATTTCACTTAGCATAATTTCCTCTAGTCCCATCCATGTTGATGTAAAAGTTGGGTATTCATCCTTTCTGATGGCTGAGTAATACTCCATTGTATATATGGACCACATCTTCTTTATCCATTCATCTGCTGAAGGGCATCTTGGCTCTTTCCACAGTTTGGCTATTGTGGACATTGCTGCTATGAACATTGGGGTGCATATGGCCCTTCTTTTCACTACATCTGTGTCTATGGGGTAAATACCCAGGAGTGCAATTGCTGGGTCATAGGGTAGCTCTATTTTTAAATTTTTGAGGAACCTCCACACTGTTTTCCAAAGTGGCTGTACCAACTTGCATTCCCACCAACAGTGTAAGAGGGTTCCCCTTTCTCCACAACCTCTCCAACATTTGTTGTTTCTTTCCCTGTCCATTTTTGCCATTCTAACTGGTGTAAGGTGGTATCTCAATGTGGTTTTGATTTGAATTTCCCTGATGGCCAATGATGAACATTTTTTCATGTGTCTGTTAGCCATTTGTATGTCTTCTTCAGAGAAGTGTCTTTTCATATCTTCTGCCCACTTTTTTTTTTTTTTTTTTTTAAAGATTTTATTTATTTATTTGACAGAGAGAGAGAGACAGCGAGAGAGGGAACACAAGCAGGGGGAGTGGGAAAGGGAGAAGCAGGCTTCCCGCCTAGCAGAGAGCCCGATGCGGGACTCGATCCCAGGATCCCGGGATCATGACCTGAGCTGAAGGCAGACGCTTAACGACTGAGCCACCCAGGCGCCCCTCTTCTGCCCACTTTTTGACTTGATTATTTGTTTTTTGGGTGTTGAGTTTGAGAAGTTCTTTATAGATTTTGGATACCAGCCCTTTATCTGTAGTGTCATTTGCAAATATCTTCTCCCATTCTGTGGGTTGCCTCTTTGTTTTGTTGACTGTTTCCTTTGCTGTGCAGAAGCTTTTTATCTTGATGAAGTCCCAAAAGTTCATTTTTGCTTTTGTTTCACTAGCTTTTGGAGATGTATCTTGAAAGAAGTTGCTGTGGCCGATGTCAAAGAGGTTACTGCCTATGTTGTCCTCTAGGATTTTGATGGATTCCTGTCTCACATTGAGGTCTTTCATCCACTTTGAGTTTATCTTTGTGAATGGTGTTAGAGAATGGTCGAGTTTCATTCTTCTGCATGTGGCTGTCCAATTTTCCCAGCACCATTGAAGAGACTGTCTTTTTTCCATTGCATGTTTTTTCCTGCTTTGTCAAAGATTATTTGACCATAGAGTTGAGGGTCCATATCTGGGCTCTCTATTCTGTTCCATTAGTCTATATGTCTGTTTTTGTGCCAGTACCATGCTGTCTTGGTGATCACAGCTTTGTAATACAGCTTGAAATCGGGCAACATGACGCCCCCAGCTTTGTTTTTCTTTTTCAACGTTTCCTTGGCGATTCGGGGTCTTTTCTGATTCCATCCAAATTTTAGGATTGTTTGTTCCAGCACTTTGAAAAATGTCATTGGAATTTTGATCGGGATAGCATTGAAGGTATAGATTGCTCTGGATAGCATCGACATTTTAACAATGTTTATTCTTCCGATCCATGAGCATGAAATATTTTTCCATCTTTTTGTGTCTTCTTCAATTTCTTTCATGAGTGTTTTGTAGTTCCTAGAGTATAGATCCTTCACCTCTTTGGTTAGGTTTATTCCGAGGTATCTTATGGTTTTTGGTGCTATTGTAAATGGAATCATTTCTCTAATTTCTCTTTCTACAGTTGCGTTGTTAGTGTGTAAGAAAGCAACTGATTTATTTGCATTGATTTAGTATCCTGCCACATTACTGAATTGCTGTATGAGTTCTAGTAATTTGGGGGTGGAGTCTTTTGGGTTTTCCACATAAAGTATCATGTCATCTGCAAAAAGAGAGAGTTTGACTTCTTCTTTGCCAATTTGAATACCTTTTATTTCTTTTTGTTGTCTGATTGCTGTTGCTAGGACTTCTAGTACTATGTTGAACAATAGTGGCAAGAGTGGGCATCCTTGTCATGTTCCTGATCTTAAGGGAAAGGCTCTCAGCTTTTCCCCATTGAGGATGATACTTGCTGTGGGTTTTTCTTAGATGGATTTTATGAACTTGAGGAATGGTCCCTCTATCCCTATACTCTGAAGAGTTTTAATCAGGAAAGGATGTTGTATTTTGTCAAATGCTTTTTCTGCATCAATTGAGAGGACCATATGGTTCTTCTCCCTCCTCTCATTAATGTGTTCTATCACATTGATTGATTTGCGAATGTTGAACCACCCTTGCATCCCGGGGATAAATCCCACTTGGTCGTGGTGGATGATCCTTTTAATGTACTGTTGGATCCTATTAGCTAGGATTTTGTTGAGGATTTTGGAATCCATATTCATCAGGGATATCCGTCTGAAATTCTCCTTTTTGATGGGGTCTTTGCCTGGTTTGGGGATTAAGGTAACCCTGGCCTCATAGAATGAGTTTGGAAGTTTTCCTTCTGTTTCTATTCTTTGAAACAGTTTTAGTAGAATAGGTATTATTTCTTCTTTGAATGTTTGGTAGAATTCCCCAGGGAATCCATCAGGCCCTGGACTCTTGTTTTTTGGGAGGTTTTTGATCACTGCTTCAATCTCGTTACTGGTTATTGGCCTATTCAGGTTGTCAGTTTCTTCCTGTTTCAGTCTTGGCAGCTTATAGGTTTCCAGGAAGGCCTCCATTTCATCCAGATTGCTCAGTTTATTGGCACATAGTTGTTGATAATAATTTCTAATAATTGTTTCTATTTCCTTGGTGTGAGTCGTGATCTCTCCCTTTTCATTCATAATTTTATTAATTTGGGTCCTTTCTCTTTTGTTTTGGATAAGTCTGGCCAGTGGTTTATCGATCTTATTAATTCTTTCAAAGAACAAACTTCTAGTTTCATTGATCTGATCTACTGTGTTTCTGGTTTCTAATTCATTGATTTCTGCTCTAATTTTAATTATTTCTCTTCTAGTGCATGGCTTAGGCATCGTTTGTTGCTTTTTCTCTAGTTCTTTAAGGTGTAGAGTTAGTTGGTGAATTCGGGATTTTTCTATTTTTTTGAGTGAGGCTTGGATGGCTATGTATTTCCCCCTTAGGACCGCCTTTGCAGTATCCTATAGGTTTTGGACCAATGTATTTTCATTCTTATTGATTTCCATGAATTGTTTAAGTTCTTCTTTGATTTCCTGGTTGACCCAAACATTCTTGAGCAGAGTGGTCTTTAGCTTCCAAGTGTTTGAATTTCTGCCAAGTTTTTTCTTGTGATTGAGTTCCAGTTTTAGAGCATTGTGGTCTGAGAATATGCAGGGAATAATCTTAATCTTTTGGTATCGGTTGAGACCTGATTTGTGACCCAGTATATGGTCTATTCTGGAGAAAGTTCCATGTGCGCTCGAGAAGAATGAGTATTCTGTTGTTTTAGGGTGGAATGTTCTGTAAATATCTATGAGGTCCATCTGGTCCAATGTATCATTCAAAGCTCTTGTTTCCTTGTTTATTTTCTGCTTAGATGATCTGTCCATTGCTGAGAGTGGAGTATTGAGGTCTCCTACAATTAACATATTGTTATCAGTATGACTATTTTGGTTAACAGTTGGCTTATGTAGATGGCTGCTCCCATGTTGGGGGCATAGATGTTTACAATTGTTAGATCTTCTTGTTGGATAGACCCTTTAAGAATGATATAGTGTCCTTCTGTGTCTCTTATTACAGACTTTAGTTTAAAATCTAATTTGTCTGATATAAGAATTGCTACCCCAGCTTTCTTTTGAGGTCTGCTGGCATGGAAGATGGATCTCCATCCCTTCACTTTCAGTCTGGATGTATCTTTAGGTTCAAAATGAGTCTCTTGTAGACAGCATATGGATGGGTCCTGTCTTTTTATCCAATCTGCAACCCTGTGCCGTTTTGTGGGAGCGTTTAGGCCATTCACGTTGAGAGTGATTATTGAAAGATATGAATTAATTGTCATCATGTTGCCTGTGAAGACGTTGTTTTTATAGATTGTCCCTGTAAATTTCTGTTGTATATCACTCTTGGGGTCTTTCTCCTTTTATAGAACCCCCCCTTAATATTTCTTGTGGGGCCGGCTTAGTGGTCACATATTCTTTCAGTTTCTGCCGGTCGTGGAAGCTCTGCATCTCTCCATCCATTCTAAATGAAAGCCTTGCCAGATAAAGTATTCTTGGCTGCATGTTCTTCTCATTTAGTACCCTGAATATGTCTTGCCAGGCCTTTCTGGCTTGCCAGGTCTCTGTGGATAGGTCTGACGTTATTCTGATGTTCCTCCCTGTGTACATAAGGAATCTCTTCCCCCTAACTGCCCTTAAGATGGTTTCCTTGGTTCTAAGATTTGCAAGTTTTACTATTACGTGCCGGGGTGTTGGCCTGTTTTCCTTGATCTTGGGAGGGGTCCTCTCTGCCTCTAGGACTCGAATGTTTGTTTCATTCCCCAGATTAGGGAAGTTCTCAGCTACGATTTGCTCAAATACATCTTCTAGTCCTCTCTCTCTCTCCACTCCCTCTGGGATTCCAGTTATTCTGACATTGGAACGCTTCATGATGTCACTTATTTCTCTGATTCTATTTTCATGGATTCTGAGTTGTTTTTCCCTGGCCTCCTCTTTTCCCTTTTTATCTATTATATTGTCTTCCAGGTCGCTTATTCTCTCTTCTGCCTCAGTTACCCTAGCTGTTAGATTATCTAGATTGGATTGGATCTCATTGATAGCATTTTTAAGTTCTGCCAATTCACCTTTTATTTCTGCCCTTAGAGACTCTATGTTGCCATTAATTGATTTCTCCATTCTAGCCATTGTCTTCACAATTGCTAGCCTGAATTCCATCTCCGACGTCTTGGTTATATCTGCATCCATTTGTAAGTCTGCAGCATAAGTCATAATCTCTGAGTCTTTTCTATTTTGGGGGCTCCTCCTCCTAGTCATTCTGTTGATGAGTGTTTGAGGGAATGTATAGAGTCCAAATTATTGACCAGAACCCAAGCAAGATGCACCTGTTTTCTTGGACCTTACGGTTGCTGGCCTCTTGTTTTCCCAGCCTGTCTTTTGCGGGAGGGGCCTGCCGTGCTGTTACTCAGCCAACCCTGTTTTGGCGGAGTTGCCCTGCCCCCCTGTGGTGGGGGATGGGCTCAGCAGGAATCAGTCTTTGGGGCTTTTGTTCTCTGGTGGCTTTCCGCATCTCTTCCGCGAGTCAGAGCAGAAGAGACCGCTTCCAACCCTCTGCTTCAGAGCTGAGAGACCTCAGTCTGTTCTTCAGTGAGCTCTCCAGACCACACTGTCTCCATTTCTGTCCGTGCTTGCTATAAACTGCAGCGTCCTGGGTTGTGTGCCCCTCCGCAGTGCTCCCAGTCCTGCCTCCAGGTCGGAGCACTTCTCTGCCGTTTGTGCTTCTAAAACCGCCAGCTGCTCCCAGTTTGCAGGAGCGACCCCGCCACTCCGGGTTTCCATCCCGGGGGCCCGGGGCTGCAGTTTGCATGCGTGATCCTGCCGCTCTGGGTTTCCGCCCTGGGGGCTGCCCTAAAGTCCTTTCCCTGCTGCTACCGGTCTTCGAGTTTGTTCCTGTCCCCAGCGCGTGAGGCTGTCACTTACTGGCGGTGTAGGATCCCCACGGCCAGGCACCATCCCACTGCTGTTTATCTTCTGATACCTGCCCGCGGAATCAGGGCTCCCCACTTTGTACCTCAAAACCAACCGCCTGCGATATTCTGTTTGTCGAGATCCAGATCTTCTTACATCTCAGGCTGGTTTCGTGGGTGCTCAGAGTGGTCTGGTAGATATCGAGCTCAATTTTGGGGACCAGTTGAAATAGGGTCCCCTACTCTGCCATCTTTCCTTCCTTCCTCTTTTCTTTTTTTTAGAGAAAGAGTGCATGTGCATATGCATGAGCTATGGGGAGGGGGAGAGGGAGAGAGAATATTTTTTATTTTTATTTTTAAAGATTTTATTTATTTGAGAGAGAGAAACTGAGCAGGGAGAGCAGCAGAGGGAGCAGGAGAAGCAGGCTCCCCTCTGAGCAGGGAGCCTGATGGGGGCTTGATTCCAGGACCCTGGGAACATGACCTGAGCCGAAGTCAGACGCTTTAACCGAGTGAGCCACCCAGGCGCCCTGGGAGACACAGAATCTTAAGTAGGCTCCACACCCAGCGTGGAGCCCAATGTGGTTCTTGATCTCACAACCCTGAGATCATGACCTGAGCTGAAATCAAGAGTCAGATGCTTAACTGAGCCACTCAGGCACCCCAGCTTTTGCATTTTCTATTCTCATTTTTTAGTGAGAGAAAACATATATACACATTGAATATGTATTCTGTTGTTTTATTTTTTTGGAGTAAGCTCTATGCCCAACTTGGGTCTTGAACTCACAACCCTGAGGTCAAGAGTCACATGCTCCACTGACTGAACCAGCCAATCAACCCCTACTATTTTTTTCTTAATGCAACATTTGTTTTAAATCGGTCTCTTGAAGTGTCAGTAGTATTATTGCATAAGTTTGGCTCTATGATGTTTTTCATGTTTTATGGGTATCTTATATATATAAAAGAATATATACGGTATGTGTAGATAAGTGCATATGTAAATTATAAGTTTAAAAACTTGTGTAGTCTGATCTTTTTTAACAGCTTTATTATAATCCACATATGATACCATTCATTTCTACAATGTACACTTGAATGTTTTATGGTGTTTAGAGTTGTGCAGCCACCATCACAATCAAATTTAGAACATTTTCCTCTTCTCCAAAAGAAACCCTGTTCTCTCTTTAATCCATTTCCTCTTCAGACTCCCAGGCCTAAGCAACCACTACTCTACTTTTTTGTGGATTTCTCTATTCTGGACAGTTCATACAAATGGGGTCATACAATATCTGGCCTGTTGTGATTGTCTTTTTTCATTTAGCATACTATTTTCAAGGCCCATCCATGTTGTATCAGGAATTACTGCTTCATTCCTTTTTTTTTTTTTTTTAAAGATTTTATTTATTTGGCAGAGCAAGACATAGTGAGAGAGGGAACATAGCAGGGGGGTTGGGGAAGGAGAAGCAGGCTTCCTGCAGAGCAGGGAGCCCAATGCGGGGCTCGATCCCAGGACTCTGGGATCCCAGGACCCTGGGATCATGACCTGAACTGAAAGTAGACACTTAACGACTCAGCCACGCAGATGCCCCTGCTTCATTCCTTTTTATGGCTTACTAATATTCTAATGTAAGATATCCACCTTTTGTTCAATCAGTCATTAGTAGATATTTTAGTTGATTCTACTTTTTTGCTATTATGAATAATATTGCTTTGGGCTTTTGCATACAAGTTTCTGTGTGGGCATGTTTTCATTTAATTTCTTTTGTGTATGTACCTAGGAGTGGAATTGCTGGGTCATATTGAGCATCTATGTTTAAACATTTGAGGAACTTCCAGATTGTTTTCCAAAGTGACTGTATCATCTTACAGTCCCACCTGCAATTTATGAGGGTTCCAATTTCTTTATATGCTTGCCAACACTTGTTAATGTCCGTCATTTTGATTATAGCCATCCTAGAGGGTGTCAGGTAGTATCCTACCATGGTTTTGATGTGCATTTCCTTAGTGACTAATGATAATTGAGCATCTTTTCATGTCCGAATTGGTCATTGGCGTATCTTCTTTGGAGATATGGCTATTCATATCTTTTGTCCTTTTTAAAATTGTGTCTGTCTTTTTGCTGTTGAGTTGTAAGAGTTCTTTATATATTCTGGGTACAAGTTCCTTATCAGATGTATGATTTGCAGATATTTTCTTTCGTTCTTTTGGCTTGTCTTTTAACTTTTTTGATGATATTTTTAAAGCACAAACCTTTTTTAATTTTAATGAATTCCAGTTGATACACTTTTTCCTTTGTTTGCTTGTGCTTTTGGTGGCCTAATTAACAAGGATTTACTTAACCCAGGGTCACAAAGATTTACCCCTATTTTTTCTTACAAGAGTTTTATAGTTTTAACTTTTACATTTAGATCTATGATTTATTTTTGTAAAATATGTAAGAAAGTAGTCAACTTCGTACTTTTGCTTGTAGATAACCAGTTATCCCAGCACATTTGTTGAAAAAAACTATTATTTCCTCATTGAATTGTCTTGACATTCTTGTTGAAAATCGGTTGAACACAAATATAAGGGTTTCTTTTTGGGCTCTCAGTTGTAGTTCATTGACCTATGTTTCTGTTTTTATGCCAGTACCACACAGTCTTTATAATAGTAACTTCGTGTGGTAAGGTTTTCTTAATTTGATATTATGAGTATCCAACTTTGTTTTTTTGCTATTCTTGGTCCTTATGTACTTTAAGTAAAATTTGATTTTAAAATTTGTAACTTTAAATAAAATGATCTTTTCAATAAAATTTTAAACCAGGTAGTGAAGTCATTTATATAGTGATTTGAAACTAATTCTTTCCATCTTTCTCTATTCTAATACCTTATCATTTCACCAACAAATTTCCAAATTTGATATTACTACCTATCTCTTTTAATTGGAATACTTTTGAATCTTTTTTCATTGTAAGAAATGAAGCAAATAAGATTCGTGTATCCAGCAGGTCCCATGGAATGTTTTTATCATTTAATTAAAGTAATATTACTATGTATTTTGGAAAACTTAGAAGTTATGAAAAGTGTTTTGGATAAAGACACTTTTAGATATATCATGGTATAGAATAACATGTAGTAGAAAATATATACAGTATTGTAAAGTCTCATTTTCTTGATTTCAGTAATAAAGTTTTTCATGTGAATCAATAACTCAGAGTTTTTTCCTTTAGGCCATTGCATTACCTCCTATAGCCAAATGGCCATACCAGAATGGTTTTACATTTCATACCTGGCTAAGAATGGATCCTGTAAATAACATCAATGTGGATAAGGATAAACCATATTTATATTGGTATGTATTTTTGTAACTTAGTGTTATTATCTTACTTTGAAGGTGAGAGAATATTTAGAGGTAAAATGAAAATTATTCTTTGTAGTTTCAGAACAAGCAAAGGTCTTGGTTATTCTGCTCACTTTGTTGGGGGCTGTTTGATTATAACATCAATAAAGTCAAAAGGAAAAGGCTTTCAACACTGTGTGAAATTTGATTTTAAGCCGCAAAAGGTATGTGTTCTTATTAGTTAAATTAACAAGCTATGCTAGCCTTCAAAGTGCTTTGTTTTAATATTAATGATATAACATGTGATAGATCACAACTCTGTTTATTCTGTTTCAGAAAATGAAGTATAAATCACTGGACAATTGTTAACCTCCCTGATTTGGATAATAAAAAGCGTGATATTTTGTTATTCATAGAATTTAAAAGAAGTACAAGGGGAAAATATCAATGGCAGTTACTTTAGTAGTAGTAGTAGTAGTAGTAGTGGTAGTATGTGCCTTAAAATTTAGAGATTAATGAATGGTGTATGTATATATAAATAAGTAGATAAAACAAATGTGGCAAAATGTTGACAATTGTGGTATCTAGAATGTGGAAAAGAGGGTATTTGTACTGAACTTTTAACTTTTTTGGGATATATTTGAAAATTTTCATAATAAAAAGTTGGAAAGATAATTTCACAATAAGTTCTTACCTATTGAGAGTTCCCTTGATTAAATATTGTTCCAGAGATTGAATATTGAATTTAATAAAGGTAGTCTTATTTTTAGATTTAATTGTAATTTATAATTTAAGTTTTACTTGTTATTATCAATATGGTTGAGTTATTGCAAGAATTTTTTTTTTCTTCAAACTTTTTACTTATTCAGTGGTATATGGTAACTATAGTGCACATTTATAACCGATGGAAGAACAGTGAGCTTCGTTGTTACGTGAATGGTGAGCTAGCTTCCTATGGAGAGATAACATGGTTTGTCAACACCAGTGATGTAAGTAATTTGAAAAAAATTATTTTAAAAGCATGAACTTTTAAAATAAGAAAAATATATTATACATTGGGTATTAATTTTAGAATACCACAATGGCAGAGTTTTATAATGATATTTTGGCTAGCATGTTAATATATTTATAGAGTAGAACTGTGTTCATGTGTCACATAAGATATTAGTCGTTATAAAATTATTCTAGATAGGGTAGAGATGAAGCTTTATAGGTAACAATGGGTATATATTGAAAATGTATCATTGGTTCATTTATCAAATTAAAGTTGGGAGCTCTGTGGCAGAATTCTGATCATTTTTATGAATGAATTAGATGATACATGCTTATAAATTTTGCAAATAATTCATAGCTGCTATAGATGACTGTTATCTAATAATGTTTTCAGGATTGAAAAAGAGATCCATATGTATTAAACTCAAATTTTAAATAGGAATTAAAAAGTTCTTTTTTCTCACCAATGACATTTTTTAATAGAAAACTTGAAAAATACAGATCAGTAAAATGATTACAAACCATTCCACCCATTCACCATCAAATGCTTCTTTTGTATCCTATGCTACACATATTTATGTATTATGTAATGATAATCTTAAGAGTTCAGGTTGTTGTAATAGACTTAGGTTTCAATCCCAGTTCTATCACTTACTGACTATATGACCTTACTTAATCTATTAGGCCTAAGTTTCTCTACCTGGAAATGGGTGTAAAGTAGTACCTATCTCAAGGTTAATGTGATAATTGAATGAGAAACTGTTCACAAATCTGTTAGCACAGTGCCTTGTACAGAGTAAGTGCTCAGTAAATGTTAGCTCTCATTTTTTTTTAACACAAAAAGGGGATCAGATATATTTATTGTTTCTTAAACTGTTTTTTCCTTATGTTAGTCTTTATTAAGTGCTTGTACTCCAGGCATTGTAATAAATACCTTTATTTTCTAAAAGTACTAACCTTGCAAGGTAAGTACTATTATAATCTCCATTTTACAGGTAAGGAGACTGAAGCACAGAAAGATTAACTAATTTGCCAAGATCAGCAGCATGTGAAGTAGTGATTTGACTTAGGTGGCTTGTCTTCAGAACCCAAATGTTAACAACTTTTCTGTATTCCCTAATGGCAATATGTATATATTTTTCAACATTCTTTCTAATGGTTTTGTCATATAAGAGGATACTTTTAAAGAGCTGTGAAGAACTTTATTTTAGTCCCTCTTTGTTGTATACATGGGTCTTTAAAATGTGGTTTGCAACCTAGATGTTAAGAGAATTTTTTTTTTTTAATGTTAGAAGAAAAACATACACCTGCATTTCTGGATTTACATATTTCTTTTGAGAGACTGTATCTACTCCATGACCTCACCCATTATCTATATCTCGATATCTGCAAAAATCTTTCTTTACAATTTTAACTTCTCACCAAACTTAGAGAACCCTATTGACAGTTGCTTCTCCATTCGTGTTAGCTCCATCCATATTAAGTCACAGAAAAGGCAGATTGATTATGTCCTAAACTTAACTCATGATTTTTCCTTCTTGTAACAAAGACTGCTTCTTTGGTTGCCCAAGTATGAACCTTCAGAGTCCATAATGATTTCTCTGACTCTCATTTCCTGCATCCACTTTTTCATCAAGTTTTATTTATTGTACTTTGGAAAACTTGTGTTATCTCCTTTTCTGTGATGTCTTTCCTGATCTCTACGGTAGGTTACAATGAGTGAATGAAGTGAAATGCTAAGTGAATTATTTTAATCTAGCCAGGTTAGTTTAGAATGGACAGAACATTTATACCAAAATATTTAAGCAATGTAGGTTGCTTAATGTATCTATCTAGAGAAGATAATTTTTTTGTTTTTTTCTCTAATAAAATCTATTTTCTTTCACAGACCTTTGACAAATGTTTCCTGGGCTCATCAGAAACAGCGGATGCTAATAGGGTATTCTGTGGTCAGATGACTGCAGTTTACCTTTTTAGTGAAGCTCTTAATGCCGCTCAGATTTTTGCTATTTATCAGTTGGGCCTGGGATATAAGGTACTTTACTTGCTGTTCACTGCTTAACCAGTGTTAATTGAACTTTATTTAAAGGGAGGTGATGCATGGAGCAACCTACCTTGGGTTACAAAACTGAATGTCAGAGTAATCAGAGGTACCACAGGGAAGTGACAGGAATCTGAATGAAGGGTACTTTATATTTTTGAGGGAAACACGGTATACTTGTCATATGTGGGGCACTGTGCAAACTACTAGCTCAAGTTTCACCTTTAGTTCATGTTGCATTTCTTTGACGATGTCTGTCTTTGCATAACTAAATTTTCAACATTTGCTGTGATAAAAAACAAGTACCATGTGGAAATTAATGTGGAACAGGAAATGAGGATGATGGTGTGAAATCTGATTCCAAATTTGAGAGTTCATGCAGTTCAAGATGCATAAAAAGTAATAAATAATTTTGCTAATGTAATGAAGAAAACATTTTTTTCTTTTGACTTGTGCCTTAATTTTTTCAGATGGCTATTAAATTGTTAAAATACAAAATTGTTTGAACCAAACCACTTAATAATATTTATTTTGATCTAAAGCACCATAAACAGTTACTGAAATGCTAAGACTGTCATGAACTAAGAAAATTTGGAAACCTCTGGGTTAAGCCATTGTTAGTCTAGTTTGGTTTCAGGGAGCAACTTAGTCTGCTATGTTCCTTTGAAAACACAATCTGATTGTGTTGATTTACATATATTGAGTTGATTTATATATACCATTACAGTCAGTAAAGTACACATATTTTAATTAGTTTTGACAAAAGTATAACTATCACAACAATCAAGAAATAGAATATTTCTGTTCCTGCAAAAGGTTCAGTAGTGCTCCTTCTGTCAATTCCTTCCACTTTTTTTTTTAAGGTTTTATTTACTCATTTGTCAGAGGGAGAGAGAGAGCACAAGCAGGGGGAGCGGCAGGCAGAGGGAGAAGCAGACTCCATGCTGAGCAAGGAGCCCAGTTCGGGACTCGATCCCAGGACCCTGGGATCATGACCTGAGCCGAAGGCAGACTCTTAACTGACCGAGCCACCCAAGTGTCCCTCCTTCCACTTTTCTAACCCCACTGCATTCCTGTTGAGAGAAACTGCTCATCTGTCACTTAATTAGATTTTTTAAGGTTTTATGTAAATGGAATCATGCAACATGTACTCCTTGGAGTTTGGTTTCTTATGAGTCATCCATGTTGTTTTGTTGTAGTAGCTCCTTTCTTTGTATTGCTTAGTAGTATTCCATTGTATGAATATATCACAATTTTTTAATCCATTCTTCTATTGATGGACATTAGGGTTGTTTCCAGTTTTTGGCTGCTATGCATTAGATGCTGTGAATATTGGTGTATGAGTCTTTGTGCTGACACATATTTTTATTTTATAAATATGTAAGAGTAGAATTACTAAGTGGTATGGTAATTGAAGTTGCCAAACCCTTTTCCGAGGTAGTTACATAATTTTACATTTCTACAAGCAGTGTCTGAGCTTCCTACTTGTTTCACATCCTAAACATCTTATATTGCTGGTCTTTTTAATATTAGATGTTTCAGCGAGTGTATAGCAGTATCTCATTTTGGTTTTAATTTGCATTCTTACAATGACCAGAGATTCCAAGCATCTTTCCATTGCTTATTGGTCATTTGTGTATCTTCCTCTGTGAAGTATGTTCACATCTATTGCATATTTTTTGTTTGGTTTCTTATTGTTGAGTTTTGAGATTTCTTTATATATTCTGGATGTAACTCTTTAATCAGATGTATGAGTTACAAATATTTCTCCCTTGGTCTGTGTCTTGCCTTTTTGTTTTCTTTGTTTTCTTTTTTTTAAGATTTTATTTTTAAGTAATCTCTACACCCAGCGTTGGGCCCAGACTACAGCCCTGAGATCAAGAGTTACGTGCTCCATAGACTGAGTCAGCCAGGCACCCTGCCCTTTTGTTTTTTGTTAATGTGGCTTTTGAAGAACAGATGAATTTAATTTTTATCAATTCTAGTTTATCAAATTTTTTGGTTATTGCCATGATTTTTATATCCTAAGAAATCTTTACCTATTCCAATTTTGGAAAGATTTTCCCCTCTTTTCTTCTCTTATAGTTTCAGCATTTATATTTAAGCTTATGACCCATTTTAAGTTAATTTTTGTGTATGGTATGAGGTAAGGGTCAAGATTCATTTGTATTCCATATGTGTAGTCTGGTGTTCTAGTACTAATTTTTTGTAAATAGTATTCTTTCTCCATTGCCTTACCTTGGCATCATTGAGGCTGTATCGTATTTCAATGACTTATATGTCTTTCTTATGCCAATACTGTATGGATTGTCTTGATTATTGTTAGTTTCATAGTAAATCTTAAAAAAAGGAAGTCTAAAACCCTCAACTGTATTCTTTTTCAAATTGTTTTGGCTTTTCTAAGCCCTTTAGATTTCCAGATATATTTTAGAACCCACTTAATCATTTTCTACAAAAATGTCTACTGGGATTTTATTTGGTGTTGTATTGAATATATAGATCAATGAGGGGCAAATTGGCCATCCTACTGTTACTGATTTTTCCAGTCTGTGAACATGATGTATCTCTCTATTTACTTAGGTTTTTAAAAAATTCTCCTGGCACTGTTTTTTGGTTTTCATTGTATAGGGCATGTAATAGATTTTGTTAAATGTATTCTTAGGTATTAAATGTTTTTTGGGTAATACATTGTATTTAAAATCTCAGTTTCCATTTATTTGTTTCCAGTATATAGAAACATAGTTGAATTTTGTTTATTGACCTTGCTAAATTTCCTTTTAGTTTTACTAGCTTTTTTCCCTGGTGGTTGTTCCTGGATTTCCTACACGTATGTTCATGTAGACTGTAAATTTTACTTCATTTCCAGTCTATATGCCTCTTCCCTTTTTTGCCTTATTGTACTGGGTAAGACCACCAGTATAAATAGTTAAATAGAAATGGTGAGAATAGTAGACATTTTTGCCTTGTTTCTGATTTTAGGTGTAAAGCGATCATACGTATTTTATAGATGCCTTTTATCAAGTTGAGCAATTTCTATTTCTGGTTTCCAGAGAATTATTATTAGGTGGATATTGAATTTTATAAAATGTGTTTTGCTTTTTTACCAAGTCTGACAGTCTTTCCTTTTAATTGGAGTGTTTACATAATTTACAATCAGTGTAAGTATAGATACTTTGTGTCTCAATCTATCTTGTGATTTGTGCTCCATTTCTTTCATCTGTTCTTTGATTCTTCCCTTTTTTCCTGCTTTGATTTGAATTAACTGCATATTATTTAATATTTCACTTTATTTCTATTACTGGTTTATTATTATTTTTTAAAGATTTTATTTATTGATTTGTGAGCGAGAAAGAGAGAGCATGCACAATCAGGGGGAGTGGCAGGCAGAGGGAGAAGCGGACTCCCCGCTGAACAGGGAGCCTGATGCAGGACTTGATCCCAGGACTCTGGGATCATGACCTGAGCTGAAGGCAGATGCTTAACTGACTGAGCCACCCAGGGTCCCTATTATTATTATTATTATTTTTAAAGATTTTATTTATTTATTTGAGAGATTGAGTGTGCACACAAGCGGGGGAGAGGGGCAGAGGAGAGGGAGAAGCAGGGATCATGACCTGAGCCGGAGGCAGACACTTAACTGAGTCACCCAGGTATGCCTTGTTTATTATTTTTTTGACATTAACTTATTATAGTCTACCAACAAATGATATTGTACAATGTAAGCACCTTCCTACATAATCCTGCAATTCCTCCTCCTGTCCTTTATTTTGTTATTATAAGTTTTACTTTTTTATGTACTATAGTTCCTGTGATACATTTTTTTGATTCATTCACTTTCATTTTATATTTTAAAGGCATTAGAAATGATCAAGGTCATGTTTTTTTGTGTTTACCTCTGTATTTACCGTTTCTAGGGCACTTCACTTTGTGTACATTCATGTTTCTATCTCATATTATTTTTTTCCATTTGAATATATTTTTTTAAAATTTATTAATTTTTATTTAAATTCAATTAAGGTAATATAGTATTAGTTTCAGAGGTAGAGGTCAGTGATTGATCAGTCTTATATAATACCCCGTGCTCATTACATCACATGCCGTCTGTAATGTCCATCATGCAGTTACCCCATCCCCTCACCTCCCTCCCCTCCAGTAACCCTCAGTTTGTTTCCTATGATTAAGAGTCTCTTATGGTTTCTCTCCCTCTCTGATTTCATCTTGTTTTATTTTTCCCTCCTTTCCCCTATGATCTCTGTTTTGCTTCTTAAATTCCACATATGAGTGAGATCATACGATAATTGTCTTTATCTGGATGCCTTTTATTTCTTTGCCTAATAGCCCTGGCTAGAACCTATACTGTAGGAGCCCTGTCTCATCCGGCTCCCTGCTCAGTATAGGCAGTCTGCTTCTCCCTCTCTCTCTCAAATAAATAAATAAAATCTTAAAAATAATGTGAGTTGAGAAATTGATGATCATAGAATCACTTCTTGCTTTATTTATTACTGTTGAAATCTGTTGAGTAATATCCATGTTTTAGAGAATTCCTCAACGTTAAGATAGCAGGGATATGGGAAGCCAGCAATCTCAGAGTGACCTTTTAAGCAGTGCAGTTAAGTATTTTAAGGATTAAAAAATATATATTTCAAAAGAAATGAAGGGTTAAATGCTTCTTTCATATGTTCTTAGTGTTTGATGAAGCACCATTTTGCTTTAAGTACTTTGAAGGGATATTGTTTTTATTTTAATTAATTGCATCAAGTAGTATTTACACAAGAATATTATTTCAATAGAGTCAGCAGCAATTCCTGAAATGTGTCAGATTCTTAATTTTAGTTTTGTTTAGATTTAGTTTAGTTGAGATTTGTTAGTGGGGGTGATTTATTTCTAAATTCCACTCAAAATAGAAAAAATGTTTGTTCCACTATTTCTTTTAAAAAATGTACCTGCTAATGTTGAGGTACTATACTTTGAATAGTAGCAGAGACTAAATTATTTTTTTAATTGAACTAGATTCTGATCTTTACCCTGCCACAAATTATCTTTGTGGACCCAAAGTACTTAATTTCTTTGGACTTTCTCAGTTTCTGCCTTTGCAAAATGGATTATAGAATCTCCCAGATCATATAGCTATATATTGTAAGTTGGTAAATAGGTTAGCTTTTATAGGTTGCCCAAATGACATTTCCCCTCAAAAGCATTTATTAACTTGTTTAAAAGCATTTATTTCAGTTATGCTAACATTCCCATTATAATTGGCTTTCATTAAAGAATATTAAATCAGTGCTTACAAATTTTTTAACAGTTTATATAGGAGGCAGAAATTTAGAAAAATGATATATTAAAGCTTTTTAAATGTTTCATGTAGAAGTCAGAAAGGTAAAGGCAGTCTTATCCTGTTTTACATTTTATTTTTTTATAGTACTGAAGCAGAATTCACAAGTTGAATCCAACAAGTCTTTGTTGGAAAAGACATTCCATTTAGCTTTAAGTGGTTGCAGTTAAATTAAAGAAAAAAATCCTTGTCTGTGATTACTTAGAAGTATGGTTTAAAAGATAAAATACGAGCTCTCTGGTAAAGGTAAATATGTAGGCAAATAAAGAATCCTGTAATATTGTGATGTTATTGCATAAATCACTTTTAATTCTGGTATGGAATTTAAAAAACAAAAGCACAAAACATCTAAACCTATATATGCAATATAAAAAGATGTAATTTTTGATATAAGTAACACAGTGATAGAGATGTAAATGAGTAAAGGTTTTGTATGTGATTGAACTTAAGTTGTTATTGGCTTAAAATAGAGTATTATAACTTTAAGATGTTTTGTGTAATTCCCATGGATACTACAAAGAAAATACCTATAGAACTTTATACAAAACAAAAGGAGAAAGGGATATAAATACCAAAAATCATTGGCATATAAAAGATAGTCAGTTAACAAATTACAGTGAACAAAATGACAATAGTCTTTTCAATAAGTACTTTAAATGTAAATGGATTAAACTTCCCACTTAAATAGTTTGGCTAAATGGATTTAATAAAACAGAATCCAATGTATTTTGTCTACAGGAGAGGCACTGTAGATCGAAGGACATACATAGGCTGAATATGAAAGGATGGAAAAAGATAGTTCATGCAAATGGTAACAAAAAGGGTGCAGGGGTGACCATACCTATATCAGAAAAAATAGACTTTAAAGTCAAAAACTGTTACAAGAGTCAAAGAGGGAAATTATAGCGATAAAAGTGTAAATTCACCAGGAAGATCTAACAATTGAAATTACATACAGCTGGGGCGCCTGGGTGGCTCAGTCGTTAAGCGTCTGCCTTCAGCTCAGGTCATGATCCCAGGGTCCTGGGATCAAGCCCCACATCGGGCTCCCTGCTTGGCGGGAAGCCTGCTTCTCCCTCTCCCACTCCCCCTGCTTGTGTTCCCTCTCTAGCTGTGTCTCTCTCTGTCAAATAAATAAATAAAATCTTAAAAAAAAAAATACATACAGCTTACTTCTGGGCTCCAAAGTATATGAAGCAAACACTGACAGAATTGAAAGGAGAAGTATATAGTAACTCAATAATGGTTGGCTATTTCAGAACCATTTCAATAATGGATATAAGAACCAGAGAGAAGATCCCTAAGGAAACAGGGACCATGAAACAGCAATGTAGACCAATTGGACCTAATAGATACATACATAACACGCCACTAAACAATGATAGACAACATATTCTTATCAAGCTTATATGGAGCATTCTTCAGGATAGACAACATGTTAGCCCTCATAATTAACAAATTTAAGAATACTGAAATCACACCAAATATCTTCTCTTACCACAAGAGAATGAAATCAATAGCAGAAGAAATCTGGAAAATACACAAATTTGTGGAAATGAAACAACAAACTCTTATACAACTAGTGGGTCAAAGAAATCACCAGGAAATTTCTTGAGGCAAATGAAAACAAAACAACATCAAAGCTTATGGGATTTAGTGAAAGCAATACTAAGAGGAACGTTTATAGTGGCAAACACCTACTTAAAAAAAAGAAAGATCTGAAATCCACTAACCTAATTTTTCCCTTCAAGGAACTAGAAAAAGAAGAGCAAACTAAACCCAGCTTTGTCAGAGGAAAAGAAGTGATAAAGATTTAGAGCAGAAAATAAATGAAATAGAGACTAGAACAATAGAAAACTCACAAGTTCTTAGCTAGATTATGAAAAAAGAGAGGACTCATAACTAAAAGAAATGAAAGAGGAGGCATTACTACTAATGCCATGAATATAAAAAGAATTATGAGACTACTATGAATGATTTTATGTCAGCAGATTGAATAACCTAGAAGAAATGGATATTCCCAGAAACACAGAATCTACCAAGACTGAAGAAATAAAAACAAATCTGAGCAGACTACAGCTACTAAGGAAATTGAATCAGTAATCAAAAACCTAGGAGTAAGAAAAAGCTGAGTACTACATATGGCTTCCCTAGAGAATTCAAACATTAAAGAATTAACACCACTCCTCAACTCTTTCAAAAAGTGAAGAGGAGGGAACACTTCAAGCTCATTTTAGGAGGCCAGCATTACCTTGATACCACAGCCAAAGGCACTACAAGGAAAGAAAACTACAGACCAATATCCCTGATTAATATCCATGCAAAAATCCTCAACACAATACTAGCAAATCAAAGTCAAGAGCACACCCAAAGGATCATACTCTATGACCAACAGGGATTTAGTCCTGGAATGGAGGGATGGTTCACCATATGAAAGTCAGTCATTATAATATACATGTTAACAGAGTAAAGGACAGAAACCACACAATCACCTCAGTTGATGCAGAAAAACGGATGAAATTCAACATTCTTTCATAATAAAAACACTCAACAAATTACAAGTAAAGGAAACTACTTCAAAATAATAAGGCTATATATGAAAAGCCCATAGCTGACATTAGATGCAGTAGTGAAAGACTGAAAGCTTTTCCTTTAAGATCAGGAACAAGGCAAGGATTCCCATTCTCAAGCATTTCTGTAGGACATAGTACCAGCTGTCTTAGCCAGAGCAGTTAGTCAAGAATAGGAAAGAAAAGGCATCCCAATTGGAAGGGATGAAGTAAAATTTTATCTGTTCGCAGATGATGTGATCTTACACGTAGAAAACTATTTCACAAAAAACTGTTAGAACTGATAAAATCAGCAAGCTTGCAGACAGACAGATTTGTCTTCCAACTTAAAATCTTTTGCATGTCAAAACTTCTGTGTATCAAGGAATTGGGTGAATAGGCAATCTATGAAATGGGAGAAAATACTACAAACCATATATTTGATAAAGGGTTTATATCTAGAATATATAATGAACTCCTACAACTCTACAACAAAAATATGCAAATAACCCGATTAAAAAGTGGGCAAAGGACTGGAATAGATTTCTCCAAAGAAGATAATCAGATTGCGAACAAACATGAAAAGATGTTCAACTCACTAATCATCAGAGAAATGCAAATCAGAACCACAGTAGATACCACCTCATATACCATTAGGATGGCTATTACAAAAAATGAAACAAAATAACAAGTGTTGGCTAGGGTATGGTGGTTCTTTAAGAAATCAAAAATAGAATTATCATGCAATTGAGCATTCTCACTTATGTGTATAAATGGCAAAGAATTAAAAGCAGGATCTGAAAGAGATATTTTCATACTCAAGTTTATTATAACATTATTCATGATAGCCAAGATAGCCTCATTGTCCATGGACGAATGAATAGATAAAATGTGGTATGTATGTACAATGGAATACTATTCAGCTTTAAAAAGAAGGAAATTCTGACATGCTGCAACATGGTGAGTCTTGAGGACATTATGTTAAATGAAATAAGCAAATAAAAAATATGCTAGGATTCCTATTATATGAATTATAAAAAATAGTCACACTCATAGAATCAGAAAGAATGGTGGTTGCCAGGGGATGGGGAGAAGTAGAAATGAGATGTTGTTCGGGCACCTGGGTGGCTCAGTTGGTTAAGCAACTGCCTTCGGCTCAGGTCATGATCCTGCAGGTCATGATCCTGGAGTCCCGGGATCGAGTCCCACATCGGGCTCCCTGCTCAGCTGGGGGTCTGCTTCTCCCTCTGACCCTCTTCCCTCTCGTGCTCTCTGTCTCTCATTCTCTCTCTCTCAAATAAATAAATAAAATCTTTAAAAAAAAAAAAAGAAATGAGATGTTCAATAAATACTGAATTTCAGTTTTGCATGTTGTACAAGTTCTAGAGATTTGTTGTACAGCAATATGCATATAGTTAATACTACTGTACTGTAAACTTATAAATGTTTAAAATGGCAAATTTTATGTAACATGTTAAGCACAATTAAAAAAATCCAGAAAGAAAAAATACAGTGAAAAAAATGATAAAGTACCTGCTGTAGGGCACTAAGTTTTACATTTTTTTTATTTTTATTTTTTTTTAATTTACTTATTTGAGAGAGAGAATGAGAGAGAGAAAGAGCACATGAGAGGGGGGAGGGTCAGAGGGAGAAGCAGACTCCCTGCTGAGCAGGGAGCCCGATGTGGGACTCGATCCAGGGACTCCAAGATCATGACCCGAGCCGAAGGCAGTCGCCTAACCAACTGAGCCACCCAGGCGCCCAGTTTTACATTTTTTTAATGTAAGGTTTTAATACCAAGTTGAGTTCATTTCTGTTATTCTTTAAAGTGAACGCAGTGCACTTTAGAAGTAATTTAAACAAACAGGGCTCTTTTTATTTGATACTGTTAGGAAAATGATCAAAGGTATGTTCCTTAAATTTTTATATCTGGTGATTTGTATCTAGATTTTCTTTTTGTGGTATACTATCTTAACTGTTTACTTCTTATTTGTAGGGTACATTTAAATTCAAAGCAGAGAGTGATCTGTTTCTTGCTGAGCATCATAAACTTTTATTGTATGATGGCAAACTCTCTAGTGCCATTGCATTCACCTACAATCCACGTGCTACAGATGCCCAGCTCTGCCTTGAATCCTCCCCTAAGGACAATCCTTCAATTTTTGTCCATTCACCGCATGCACTTATGCTCCAGGTACTCACTATCTATAATCTTTTTTTTTTAAGCTATAATCTTTTAAGAATATTTTTCATGGTGAATTTTGATGTGTTATTGAGGTGTATTAGGTATCTTCTATTAAATACATGCAATGTAACATTATATTCTTATTATGCTTTATTTTAATTATTTTGGAAAAGAAATCATAAGAATCTTTACTGTGTCTTCTATTTTATAAGGATGTGAAGGCTGTTTTAACACATTCCATTCAAAGTGCTATGCATTCAATTGGTGGAGTACAAGTGCTGTTTCCACTTTTTGCACAGTTGGATTATAGGCAATATTTATCTGATGAGGTTGACTTGACTATATGGTGAGTGCCTTTATTTTTTTCTTTAATTTGATGTGAGAGTTACTTTCATTACTGTTGAGCTACACAGTATTTTTTTCTGCCTTTTAAATTTGTTGTAGGATTAAAAGAAAGAATATAATTTAAAGAAATTTGTGAACTATAAATGTTACTACAAATTCCTATCAATAATGGTAGTATTAATCTAAATTCTTTATCAATAGGAAATATGGAAGCTGTAAAAAACATAAACTTGTTTTTGAATAAATTTGGAAATAATGATTTAACAAAAATGAATACATTTTTGTCTATCATTCTAATTTAAAAAGATAAGTTATTTTAGATTATTATATGGCAGTGATTTATGGGGATTTAGCTTTTCATTTTTTAATTATTGTATATAAGTAAAAACTAAAATTTTTGATGATGTTATTTATATTATAGGTGATTTGGTATTTTTTTACAATTAGATTGTACATTGGACACATTTGTCTCCTCTCTTACAGTATAGATTCTGAAAAAGGTAGAGATATAAGAGGACACAATATAAAACATTGGAGAGGTGTCTAAATGAATTTTTCATGGCTGTATATTCTAGTGAGACTAGTAATTATGTTTAATGTATTATTTGAGTAAATGAGTTTTCCATTCTTCCTTTTTAGAATTCTCTTTTCTGTTTTTATACATAAGTTGAAATCTATCAATGTATGTATTTAATGATGTAATAATTCTTTTGGAATTATTTTTAAACAACAAAATGACTTTTTAAACTTTATTTATTTTTTTATTTTTAAGTAATCTCTACACCCAACATGGGGCTCAAACTCACATCCCCAAGATCAAGAGTCACACACTCCACTGGCTGAGCCAGCCAGGCACCCCATCTTTTTTTTTCCTAAGGAATGAGCTATCAAATCAAGTGCTTACGACGTTTAAAAAAATTAAAATTATCCTTGACATATTGCTACTTTGTAATTTTTTTTGTGTGTCCTGGTTTGAAACCTTTTTAACAGAGCTCAGTTATTTTTTCTTCGTTATCCCTTTTTTTTTTTAAACTTTTCAAAATCTTTATTGGAATTCCTGACATTTTAAAAGCACTTTTGTGGAGGAGGAGGTTGGCTGCCAGTTAGGCTCTCTTTCTTTGTGGAGGTATCTCAGAGCCTTGAGAAAGAGGTAACAGCTGACCTTATTCCATTCCATTTTCAGTATCTCTAGAAGTTGTGAGGATGGGAACATAACTGTAGCCCCTATTCAGTTTTAAAAGTCTTCTCAATTGACTCCTGAGTTATGATTTTCCTGTTGGGATAAGGTACAAAATTCTTAAATTAGTGTTTGAGGACTTAAGTTTAGTACAATTTTACTTTCTTATTTTCCCCTTCATGATCTCCATTCAAACCAGGCCAGTCTGGACCCTAACACATTCTGAGTGTTTCTACCCTGGTATGTTTGCTCTATGTATCTTTCCCCTCTGTTTGGCCTCTAACTCTCTGAAATTGAATATACTTTCTAATCTAAATTATATATATTCTTTAAGGACTTCATATACTTATGTTATGTTTTTGGACATTGCTAATTTTTCTCTAGTTTATGCATGTTTCCTCATGTTGTTTCTAAGTAATTCACTTACTAGTAGGTTGGTGATAAAGTATATGGAATAAACAATCTAGTAAGTCCTAATCCTACATTCAGATTCTAGTCCCGAAATAATGTTGGAGGCAATTTTATTAAAACTTCAATTTCTTTAAATAGAGAACTTTTTTTTTTTTTAGATTTTATTTATCTATTTGAGAGAGAGAGAGAGAGAGAGCACAAGAGGGGGGAGGGTCAGAGGGAGAAGCAGACTCTCCGCTAAGCAGGGAGCCCGATGTGGGACTCGATCCTGGGACTCCGGGATCATGACCTGAGCCGAGGGCAGTCCCTTAACCAACTGAGCCACTCAGGCTTTTTTTTTTTTTTTAAGATAAAAGAAAGGCTGTATCTAACAACCCCCCAACCTTAAAAAAAAAAAAAAAAATTTTTTTTTTAGACTATTGCCTGTTTTCTTATTCTAGTTCAACTTTGCTGGCTTTTATCATGGAGTTGTTGAAGAACTCAATTGCTATGCAGGAGCAGATGCTTGCCTGCAAAGGCTTCTTGGTAATAGGATACAGTCTTGAAAAGGTAAAGTATGAAATGCTTTACATTTTTTGTTCTTAATTTTCAGGCCATGGATTTGATCTCCTAAGTGGTTGAGAAATTCTTTCTGCAAGTATGTCTCCTTGGTTACATAAAATTACCAAAATTAAAATAACCTTTTGTTGTTTTACCTTGCCTCTGTTGCTTTATTAGAGAAATATAGCATTGAGTCTCATGGCATCTTTAACTTTGAGCAGAGTTTGCCGGCCAACTTTTTTCTGATATTGATAGCCTTTAATTTACTTACCTTGCCTTGTATTGGTAGTGACCTTTTTTTTTTTTATTTTTTATTTTTTTAATGGAAAGGGACGGAGTGGGGATGGAGGAGGAGCGAGAAAGAGAGAGAGAATTTTAAGCAGGCTCCACACCCAGTGCAGAGCCGGACACAGGGCTTGATCTCACAACCCTGAGATCATGACCTGCACGGAAATAGTCAGATGCTTAACTGACTGAGCCATCCAGGGGCCCTGGTAGTGACCTTTGATCTACTTTTTTTTTTGCAGTCTTCCAAATCCCATGTCAGCAGAGCAGTACTTGAACTTTGTCTTGCATTTTCAAAATATCTGAGTAATCTGCAGAATGGGATGCCCCTACTCAAACAGTTGTGTGATCACATTCTTCTTAACCCAGCTATATGGATTCATACCCCAGCCAAGGTAATATATATATATATATATATATATATATATATATAGATTTTGTTTTTCTATTTTCACCAAGTTTTTGTAGTTGAGAAGAGTGATAAATATGAGGATTTTCTTTTATCCTTTCACATGCTATCATGTAAAATTTCAATGGATTGTGTTTTTTGATAAGCATACTTTTTTTCTTTTTAGGTATATTTGCAAATCAGTGTATCTTTTCTTTCTTTTTTTATAGAGCAGTGTGTTTTTTTTTAATTTTAATTCCAGTATGGTTAAAATACAGTGTTATATTAGTTTCAGGTATACAATATAGTGATTCAACAATTCTCTGCATTACCCAGTGCTTATCATGACAAGTGCACTCCTTAATCCCCATCACCTATTTCACGTATCCCCTAACCCACCTCCCCTCTGGTAACCATCAGTTTGTTCTCTAGTTAAGATTTGTTGCTTGGTTTCCCTCTCTCTCTCTTTTTTCCCTTTTTTGTGTTTTCTTTCTTAAATTCCATATGAGTGAAATCATATGGTATTTGTCTTTCTTTGACTTATTTCACTTAGCATTATACTCTCTAGCTCTGTACATGTCGTTGCAAATGGCAAGATTTCATTCTTTTATATGGCTGAATAATACTCCATTATATAGATACACCACATCTTCTTTATTTGTTCATCTATCGAGGGACATTTAGGCTGCTTCCATAATTTGACTGTTGTAAAATAATGCTTCTATAAACATAGATAGGGGTACATATATCCGTTGAATTAGTGTTTTTGTATTTTTTGGGTAAATATTTGTAGATTACTGGATTGTGGGATTCTATTTTTAATTTTTTGAGAAACCTCTGTAGTGTTTTCTGCAGTGGCTGCAGTGGTTTGCATTCCCACTAACAGTGCAAGAGGGTTCTTTTTTCTGCACATCCTTTCCAACACTTGCTTCTTGTGTTGTTGATTTTAGTCATTTTGACAGGTGTGAGGTGATAACTCACTGAGTTTTGATTTGCAATTCCCTGATGATGAGTGATGTTGAGCATCCTTTCATGTGTCTTTTGGCCATCTGAATGTCTTCTTTGGAGAAATGTCTTTTCATTTCTTCTGCCCAATTTTAATTGGATTGCTTGTTTTTTGGGGATATTGTGTAAGTTCTTTATATATTTTGGATACTAACCCTTTATCAGATAGGTCATTTGCAAATATCTTTTTCCATTCAGTAGGTTGCCTTCAGTTTGTTGATTGTTTCCTTTTCTGTGCATAAGCTTTTTATTTTGATGTAGTCCCAGTAGTTTAGTTTTGCTTTTGTTTCCCTTGCCTCAGGAGACATATCTAGAAAAATGTTGCTATGGCTGATGTCAGAGAAGTTACTGCCTGTGCTCTCTTCTAGGATTTTTATGATCTCAGGTCTCACATTTAGTTCTTTAATCCATTTTGAGTTTATTTTTGTATATGGTGTAAGAAAGCAGTCCAGTTTCATTCTTTTGCATGCTGCTGTCCAGTTTTCCCAGCACCATGTGTTGAAGAGACTGTGTTTTTCCCATTGGATATTCTTTCCAAGCCATGTCAGTATTTTTAAAAAACAGAGCTATAGTCTTTATTTTCTGTTACATCAAAATTTTATTTGAGAGAGACTTTGATTTACTAAGTATAAATAAAAGTTGGACAGTTCCAATATAAATATGTTTCCTATCAACTGTACCTCTATTCTGTTGCCAGTATGCATACATATCACTGTGTACACATGTATGTATACATATACATGAGTTTAATTCTGCAGGAACAGTTGAAATGTCACCTGGTTTTAAGGCTTGCATGATATACTGGTCTCAATCATTTTAATTCACATGAATTTAAATTATTAAATACAATTATATTTGTACACGACTTGTTTAGTATTGTAACAATAAACCAATTACTTCTAAGTGAATATAAGTGAATTTATGATAAAGTATATAAATAAAACCTTTGTTAAGTCCTAATGTATTAAATTCCCCTAAGAATATTAATTATGGTAGTGTTCAGGAGAACTTGAAACAGAAATTTTTATTAAATTGCATAATTGTATCTGCTTTATCTGCAGTTTTTGTTAGAAGTTGTACTATTTCATACCTATTAATTTCTTCTCTCCCCTTCTCCCTTTTGATCCACTGAGAATGTTTATCATTGTTTAGGTTGGAATAACACATACTTATTTTAGTTGTCAGAAAAAAATGCAGACTTTCTTTGCTTTTCTAGAGTCACAGTATCTTATTTTCAGTTGGTCTTTTCAAATGTTAAAGAGAAAAACAGCTGCTGACTCTGATTGCCATTTGGAAATAATCAAAGGAGGCAGCTGGAGGTTGTACCTTTTTATCTCTGGGTTCAAATTTGACCTCTTTTTCTTCTTTGACCCTCAGTCTTATTTCTTTTCAAGGATTGTTTCAAGTTACTTTTTAAACCTTTTACTAGACACTTTTTTTGTCTTACTAAGCAGCATATTTGTAAGGCTTTGGATCTCTTTTGATGTGGTCTAAAAGCCTCTTAGACTTAGTTGTAGAGGAATATTTTAAAAATTCATTATATCATTTTCTTAGGCTCCCGGTATTACTACACTCTATTTCTTACTTTTCCTTGTTAATAATTTTCTTTAATTTTGTTTTTAGAATTTATAATTGATTTGTTAATGTTAAACTTTCCTTGTTTTAAAAACGCTGTTTTCTGTATCCATAAGGGGTTATAAATTGTATTATAAAGATGGTCCTAAGGTGGTTTGTTTTCTGAAGTTTCTTTGTTTGATCTGAGTGTTATACAATTACAGGGAGGGAGGAAATTTTTAAGAAAAGAAATACAACATGATGCATACAAAATGAGGTTTAGGGTTTTGCAGAGAACCTGTACAGATAGTGAGCATAAAGTTTAAGCTTCATTAGCTTCGTGGTAATTCCACCTGTGGTTACCAAAGTTGAAGATATGTATGAATCAGCCTTTGCTTTTGGAAGAGGGTGTTTACTGTGCTGTATAATATCTATTCATTTTTTCAGAGACTTTTTAATGACCTAAAAGGAGAGGCAAAATTTCTTGTATAAAATAGTCCTTCATTTGTGGAGTAACTAACTGCTTTATGATGGGCACTGTGGATGCTGTGGTGAACAAGAGAGATCTAATTCTTGCCCTTATATAATGTCCAATGGGAAAGATGGATATTAACACATACAATTTATATGGTTATTGGATTATATGATGAGTAAATGAGGAAATGTTTATTCATTGTTAGCATATGGATAATCTTGAGGTCACCATTCTCACTCATCTCAGTATGTTGATATTAAAGCCTTTTCGTTTTTCTTTTACTACAGTATCATTCTCAATAGACTGAGCCAGAGCAGAGGTTCTCAATCTTGGCTGTCAATAGAACCTGTTGGGAGAGGTTTTTTTTTTTTTTTTTTAAATAGAAAACAGAATTCCACACCCTCTACTGCACATTGTGTTTTATTTGGTTTGGGGTAGGGCCCAGGCATCAGCATTTTAAAAACATGTTTTTCCAGTATTCTAATGCACAATCAGGATTGTGGACCATTTGACAAGATCTTGGGAAACCTGTTGTTGTGTGATATATGATTTTCCCTGTTTGAATTTCTACTTTTGTTCTACCTGTCTTACTACTAATCTTCAAAGCCTACTTTAATACCTGTTTTATTAGTCAGGCTTTTTTGAGTATTTTAGCTTATCCTATAATAATTTCTCTGACCTCCAAATTGATAGATTCTAATAAGTCTTTGCTACTCATTTTGCAATTAATTACATATTTTGCAATTAGCTACATGGAATTAATTACATACATACTTATGTTTCTTTTTTTTTTTTTTTTTAAGTGATCTCCACACCCAGTGTAGGGCTTGAACTTACAACCCCAAGATCAAGAGTTGTATGCTCTACCAACTGAGGCAGCCAGATGTCCCTTTATATATGTGTTAATTCTAGACTTTTTTTTTTTTAAAGATTTTATTTATTTATGAGAGAGAGAGAGAGAGCACAAGTGATGGGGGCAGGAGGAAAGGCAGAGGGAGAGGAAGAAGCAGGCTCTACTGAGGCAGGGCTCAATCCCAGGACCCTCATATCATGACCTAAGCTGAAGGCAGACGTTTAACCGACTGAGCCACCCAGGCGCCCCAATTTTAGACACTTTTTAAAAGAATTTCCTTAAGTAATCTTTATGTTTCAATAGGCATCTTTATTACATTGGTTTTTTACTTAAATTTATGTGTTTTTTTCATCTTTTCAACTGGATTTCAGCTATTGAGGGATAATGTATATGTCATTGTATTTCTATAATACATCACTATGCATAGGTGGATGTAAATATTTTCTAAATGACTGAAATAGTTAAGAATTTGAACCGTGGTTCAATTTGAATTTGAACCATGTCAAAAAAGTGTTATATAGCCCCAATGACAAGTAAACTGGGCCTATCCATTCGAATAATTGAATAATATTAGCTGCATCAACATTATTTTTCAGTGAGACAGTGGGATAGTCCACATATATAGTTTTCTAAACTATAATCATCATAAAATTGAACCTCAATTTTAAGTGGTTCAGAATCTGCCACTCTTCACCATTATGGTTACTAATTGATTCTCTGATTCATTTAACCTTGATTGTTTATTTATAGGGCATCTGGAAGATAGGTACCTAATTTTTTTTTTTAAATTTTTTATTGTTATGTTAATCCCCATACATTACATCATTAGTTTTAGATATAGTGTTCCATGATTCATTGTTTGTGCATAACACCCAGTGCTCCATGCAGAACGTGCCCTCCTCAATACCCATCACCAGGCTAACCCATCCTCCCACCCCCCTCCCCTCTAGAACCCTCAGTTTGTTTTTCAGAGTCCATTGTCTCTCATGGTTCTTCTCCCCCTCCGATTTCCCCCCCTTCATTCTTCCCCTCCTGCTACATTCTTCTTCTTCTTTTTTTCTTTCTTAACATATATTGCATTATTTGTTTCAGAGGTACAGATCTGAGATTCAACAGTCTTGCAGATAGGTACCTAATTTTTGCACTGTAAAGAAATTACCAGGTAACACTGACATTATCTTGCAGGGTTGAAAGTGAAAATGCCGTCAGTGTCTAGGAAGATAGCATAAATGTTCCGTTTTAAATGATTGGGAATAGTTTGGTCTTTGGTTAAGGGCGAGTGTATATGTTCTACCTAAAATTTTTCACCTTATAAAGTATATCTACTAGCAATGAATTGAAAAATTCTTGATTTTAATACAATAGTAGAACAAAAGCAATCCTTATTTTGTGCTGTTGGAAGTACTAGATTGTAGCTGTGAGTGAGTTTTAGAGCCGTAATTTCACTGAAATTTTGTACTAATATGAAATGTGTGGTGGTAGAATAGTACCTATAATCTTTTGTTTCTTTTAAGAGCTTATATTTTGAAGTTACTAAGTTCTTATGTGTTTATTGAAATAATTTATTTGGAAATAAGACTAGTAGAATCCTTTTCTTTTCTTTCTTTTTTTTTTAAAGATTTTATTTGTCAGAGAGAGAGAGAGAGTGCATGCAAGAGAGAGCACGTACACAAGCAGGGGGAGTGGCAGGCAGAGGGAGAAGCAGGCTCCCTGCCAAGCAAGGGGCCCAATGTGGGACTCGATCCCTCATGACCTGAGCTGAAGGCAGATGCTTAACCAACTGAGCCACCCAGGTGTCCCAGTAGAATCGTTTTCTAATTAGAGGATAATACTGATAAACATTTTGAGAGATTGTAATCTTATGATTATAATCTTTCTATCAATGAGCTATTGTAACAGAATTCTGTTTTTCTAATATTTCTTAAGGTAGGCTTTACACTTTTTTATTCCTTTTGGCTTCTACTGTTTTCCCTTTCGAGTTATTCCTATTTTTTCTTTCTTTTTTCTTTTTTTGTTATTTTAGCTTCTACTTTTCTGCAAAATGAAGAAAATTTCCAGCTTTTTAAAGCAACTATGCATAGTATAATTAGTAAGCTTACTGTAAAGAAGTTATATATGCTCATGAATAATTGCTGATTGCTTAATAGGAATTAAAGTTATTTCCATGGAACAGTGCTGTAAAAATTTTATATATTAGGGGATGTTTCCTTTATAATGTTACTGTAAAAGTAGCATTTACTTGGTTTAGTTTTATAAGTAATGTGTGTGCTTTTGTGTGTGTGTGCGCACGTGCATGCATGTGTGTGTGTGCATGCGTGTGCGCATGCCAGTGAGTATGTGTTATCTGTTAGCATGGATGTTACCATCAAGCTCAGCATATTACTTTTTTTTTTTTTAAAGATTTTATTTATTTATTTGAGAGAGAGAGAGAATGAGAGAGAGAGAGAGAGAGAGAGCAAGAGAGCACATGAGAGAGGGGAGAGTCAGAGGGAGAAGCACACTCCCTGCTGAGCAGGGAGCCTGATGCGGCACTTGATCCTGGGACTCCAGGATCATGACCTGAGCCGAAGGCAGTCACTTAACCAATGAGCCACCCAGGCGCCCAGCATCTTACTTTTTGGGAATAAGTATGATCCAAGTAAAACAGCCTGAGAGTATTACTGGAACCAGTGGTAAAATGCTAGGCTGCTTCTTTGATGTAAGTTCTTCATTTTGATTCTCTAGGTTCAGTTGACACTCTATACTTACCTATCCACGGAATTCATTGGTACAGTCAACATATATAATGCCATTCGGAGAGTTGGAACAGTGCTTCTCATCATGCATACACTGAAGTATTACTACTGGGCAGTGAATCCTCAGGATCGAAGTGGTATCACCCCTAAAGGATTAGGTATGTTATCCCTGTTTATATATTTTGTCATAGATCTTTTTTTATTTTCTTTGTTTTAACCAATAATATATTATTCTTGAAGTTTTTCTGAATATCATCATGGCAAAATTTTATTTTAATCTTATTGATAATTTTAATAGTTTGTCTTGAATTAAGGTTGCCAGAAGTTAATAACTTGCTACTTTTATGGAAGAATGCTACTTCTGCTGGTATAAGTTGTTTGCAGAGCAAATATGATACAATTAAGGCACTGAAAATGAGAAGTTCTATATTAGCATATGGTATTGATCCTGAAGCTAATTATCATAATGAGAATTATTGAAAAACCATGTTTTTTGGGAAATAGAGATTTCTTGAGGAAGTAGGGGGTGTATTTACTTCTAATAAATAATATAATGAAGTTACAAAATTTCAGTAATTATTTTCCTGTATAATCAGGAAATTACTGGAGAGATAATATTCATTCATCATGTCAAATTTATGGAAGGTATCAAAATAAAAATTATGACAAATGGTGGGTCTTTTGGTTTAAGTGCAACCTTCTTCAAATTGGCTATTGTTGTAAAAGGGAGTTAATCAGCTCATATAAACTGGCTTTTTCAGTTGAACTTAGTGCAAGGGTTCAGAATATGCCCCTTGAACCCAGTTTGTCTCTCCATTTCCCAGTTCTTCTGTGTTGGCTCTTTTCATGTATTCTCTCCCTTGTAGTGCCAAGCAGCCACCCTACCTTCACATCCTTAAAACTGTAAGTCTAGCAAAAGAGTGTCTGCCTGTATCGAACATTTCCAGCTAAAGTCTCTTTGTCGCTCATTGGCTCTGATTGCATCATGTGCACAGTCTTATGTGGCAGGTATTTTTCTGATTGCCCATACATGGGCATGGAAGGCCTTTGCACTTCTGAAATACATGGTCTGAGAGTGAGGATGGGTTCAGTACCTTGATAAAAATTGAAGGCTGCTATTTGAAATCAGGAAATGGATCTGGAGAGTCATTGTATTTAAATGCTTTGGCTGTTCAGTGATTTACAAACACAGATTTCATATTAATACCGTGTTTCTTTATCCCTTTCAAAATCTGCTTATTCTCAGAGAATATGCTATGTATAATTCAGAAAGATATGAGCACACATAGAAGTTGTATGATCTGTTTAAGGTGGTAGTTTTGTGGCAGAGAACTAGGTCATAATTTCCTCATGACTATTTGATGATACTGTAGCTGTATCATGTACTGTCCTGGGTGTTAGTTTTGTATTCTGGCATTGATTTTATAACTGATTAGTGACCTTGGGAAAGTCTCATACTTGAAGTGAGAGAGCTGGGCAAAGTTTGTGATTCTATTGTAATTCTGTAACCGATTCTTTGTCTAGGAATTGTCATGTGGAACAAATTTTAAGCAATTTTCTTCCTATTTTAATTGATCTATTTAAGGTCATGGTGGTCTTGTGCTTTGGTGGTCTAAGAACTAGCTATAAATAGTGATTAGTGGAGGGAAAATTGCAGAAAATATGAAGCAAACAGGTACCTAACTTCAGGATCTTACAACAATGGGTGTTTGGTTTCAGAAGCTTTCTACTTGGGGATTATTTGTTTGAGACATGAAAATTGTCTTTAATGTGAGCCATGTGTGACCAGGGACTTTTTTAAGAAGGGGAGGAGATGGCAGAGGTAGTCAACATAATGTTTCCTTTCTAAATGAACCAAATGATGTTGAGGTGTACTTTAAAAAAATTTTTTATTAGCTTATACAAGAGTAATGGAAGCTTTTTTGTTTTTTAACTAAATTCACATTTAAGTTTGGATTTTCCTTTGTAAACTGTTACTGTACTAACATTCTCATAGTCTTTCAAAACAAAATATAAGTGCATATTATTATTGAATACAAATTTTATTACCTCATTTTCATATTTTGGAATTCATCTAACCTTTATCAAAAATAAACTCCTTCATTGTAGTTTCAAAGTAACCCATTTTGTACATTTGGAGCACTGTATATACTATTGTATGTGAGACTGAATGTCTTTCTAGAGGCATAAAACTCTTTAAATTGAAGAATAATTGACAAACAGTTATTAGTATCAACATAGTGATTTGATATTTATATACATTATGAAATGTCACCTCAATAAGTCTAGTTACCATCTGTCAACATGCAAAGTTGTTGCAATATTATTATTATTATTTTTTTAATATTTTATTTATTTATTTGACAGAGATATAGAGAGAGAGTACAGGTAGGCAGAGAGGCAGGCCGAGGGAGAGGGAGAAGCAGACTCTCTGCTGAGCAGGGAGCCCGATGCGGGGCTCGATCCCAGGACGCTGGGATCATGACCTGAGCCGAAGGCAGACGCTTAACCGACTGAGCCACCCAGGCGCCCTAAAGTTGTTGCAATATTATTGACTATATATTCCTTACATTGTACATTAAATCCCTGTGACTTACTATTTTATAATGGGAAAATTGTACCTCTTGACCTCTTCACCTATTTTGTGTGTCCTCCCATTCTCTTCCTTCCTCCCCTCTGGCAACTGTCCGTTTGTTTTCTGTATCTGTGAATCTGTTTCTCTTTTGCTTTGTTTGTTTTGTTTTTCACGTTCCACAAACAAGTGAAATCATACACTATTTGTCTTTTGCTGTCTGACTTACTTCACTTAGCATCATACTCTTTAGGCCCATCCATGTTGTCACAGTGAGAAGTTTTCACTCTTTTTTTATGGCTGAATAATATTCCTGTGTGCGTTCGTGTGTGTGTGTTTGTGTGCACACACACATACATACACCACATCTTTATCCATGTATCTGTCGATAGACATTTAGGTTACTTCCGTATCTTCACTATGGTAAATAATGCTCTGCTTAACATGGGGATGCATATATGTTTTTTTTTTTTTTTTAAAGATTTTATTTATTTATTTATTTGAGAGAGAGAGCATGAGCAGGGGGAAGAGACAGAGGGAGAGGGAGAAACAGACTCCCTGGTGAGCAGGGAGCCCGATGCGGGACTCGATCCCAAGACCCTGAGATCATGACCTGAGCCGAAGGCAGACGCTTAACCGACTGAGCCACCCAGGCATCCCTGCATATATGTTTTTGAATTAATGTTTTTGTTTTCTTTGGATAAATACCTAGAAATGGAATTGCTGGATTGTATGGCAGTTCTATTTTCAATTTTTTGAGGAATCTCCATACTGTTTTCTATAGTGGCTGCACCATTTTACATTCCCATCAACAGTGCATGAAAATTTCTTTTCTCTACATTCACACTAATACTAAATACTTTTTGTCTTTTTGATTTTAGCCATTCTGGCAGGTGTGAGGTGAAATCTCATTATTGCTTTGATTTGCATTTCACAGATGGTAGTGATGTTGGGCATCTTTTCATGTGCCTGTTGGCCATCTGTATTGTCTTAGAGATTTTTCTTGTTTCTTGAGGTAGGCCTGTTTTGATCTAAACTTCCCTCTTGGATCTGGTTTTGCTGTATTTCATAGATTTTGGAACATTGTGTTTTCATTTTCATTTGTCTCAAGGTATTTTTTAATACCCTCTTTTATTTCTTTATTGTCCTGTTGGCTTTTTAGTAACATGTTTTTTAGTTTCTGCATGTTTATGTTTTTTTCCAGTTTTATTCTTGTAATTTATTTCTAGTTTCGTATCATTATGGTTGGAAAAGACACTTGATATGATTTCAGTCTTCTTAAATTTATTGAGACTTATTTTGTGGTCTGTCATGCTATGCTATTATTGTAGAGGAATGTTTCATGTGCTTGAGAAGAATGTATCTTCTGTTTTTGGGTGGACTATTCTGTATATCTGTTTAGTGTATTTGTTCTAATGTGTTATTTAAACCATTGTTTTCTTACACATTTTCTGTCTGGATGATCTATCTATTGATGTAAGGGGTGTGTTAAAATCCCCTACTATTATTGTATTACTCTCAGGTTCTCGTTTTTGTCTGGTAATATTTGTTTTATATATTTAGGTGCTCCAGTGTTGGGCACATAAATATTTACAAGTGTTATACCTTCTTGTTGGTTTAATCCCTTTATCATTATGTAATGCATTTGTCTTTTGTTACACCTTTTTAAAAAGTCTACTTTGTCTGATAAAAGTATTGCCGGCTCAGCTTTCTTTTCATTTCTATTTGCATGGTGTATCTTTTCCTATCACTTCACTTTTACTCTGTGTGTGTCTATAGAGAGTGAGTCTCTTGTTGGCAGCCTATAGAGGGTTTTGTTTTGTTTTTTACTCATTTACATTCGAAGTTGTTACTGACAGGTACATATTTATTTATTACTATTTTGCTAATTGTCTTCTGTTACTTTTATAGTTCTTCTCTGTTCGTTTCTTTTCTTGCTCTCTTTCCTTGTGATTTGATGATTTTGTTTATTGTTCTGTTTGGATTCCTTTTTGTTTCTTGTGTACCTATTAGAGGTTTTTGTTTGTGGTTACCATGAGCTTCATATCTAACAACCTATGTATGTAGAAGCCCATTTTAAGTTGGTGATTCCTTAAGTTCAAATGCATTCTAAAAGTACTACGTTTTTACTCTCATCTCCCAATGTTTTATATTTTTGATATCATATTTTAAACTTTTTATTTAGTGTATTCCTTAACTAATTATTGTAGATATAGTTGATTTTATTACTTTTGTCTTTCAGTCTTTATACTTGCTTTCCAAGTGAGTGATCCCCTTCCTTTACTATATGTTTGCCTTTACCGGTGTGATTTTTTTCTTTCCTTTATTTTCTTATTTCTAGTTATAGCCTTTTTTTTTTTTTTTGCCTGAAGAATTCTCTTTAATATTTCTTGTAAAGCATGTTTAGTGGTGAATAACTTCTTTAGTTTTTGCTCATCTGCGAAACTCTTTATCTTCCTTTCAATTCTAAATGATAATGTTGAGGCATATGTCTCTTTAGGTGACTCACTTTTATGTTTCTCATAAATATATGGAAAAAACTAGTAGGAAAGACAGCTTTATACTTTGCTTTGAGGTCTTTGAAACACTAAGTGTGTGTGTGTATTATTTTTTTCAAAGATGGACCACGACCTAATCAAAAAGAAATACTTTCTCTACGAGCATTCTTGTTGATGTTCATTAAGCAGTTAGTGATGAAGGTGAGTTTATACTACTTCTCCTTTAGCATATTCTGTATTTTAACTTATAATTTCACATAAGATACAATCTTGGGTTTATTTACTCTTTGTTGGGTTATTAGGGTTACACATTGGAAAATACCTTGAAAGATACTTGATTCTGTTTTTTGTTCTTTATTGCACACATGGATGTACATCATTGCAGAATTGGAGATTGATAATTGTAATATATGTTATATGAATTTCTCTAGGGGTTCAAGTGGATTCATTCTTTCATTCAGTAAATATTTACTGAGTTTCTCTTAAGTACTAGGTATTATTCTTGGGAGTAGTGATACAGTAGACAACAAGACTCTTCAAGGAGGTTTCATTTTTAGTGGGCCTCTTGTACCTGACATTCAGATTTTGAGAAAAAATTACTGTGTATAAAGGTACCAGAAAGATGTATCAGCCTTTAGAAATTATTACATTTGTTCCATCTTATTCTGTTGTAGGTAAAGTAAAATTTATTATTTTTAAGGAAGGTTTTTTGGTTTTATAAGAGAGCAATGTATAAATGTATTTTATTTTTAATATTTTTAAATATATTTATTATTTTAATATTTTATTATTTTCCTATGTCATTTTCTTATTTTTTAGAATTTAATATTATGTTAAGTGGGCCAAACTTTTAGTGTATCTTTTAGACTCAGATACCTTATTTCTATTTACAAAAAAACTTATAACTTGATTTTTGTGTTTTTTAATTTTTTTCTGTGTGTTTTTGTTTCCTAATTCTCTTTCTTATTGCTCTTTTCTCATTGCAGCTTTGTGTTATCATTAATAAATTGATAGGATAGGTTGAAAATTTACATACTGAGTTCATATTTAAAAATGCAGTGTTTTCCTCAGGGAACAATACTAGTCAGTTTTTAGTACCTGACCTTGTAACTGGTAATTTTAGAAGCTGTTCATTTACTCTCCAAATTTAATAGAAAAAAGAAATAGAAAAGCTGTCTTCTGTATTTGGTGGAGTGATAGGTGTGAATAGTACTCTTTTATGACGAATTATTGGTTTTCTTACTTCAGGATTCTATAGCTTTATTAGACAGCCTGTCATATATGGTTCTGAAAACAGGATACTTGATATCATTTCTTTGACTTCTTCTACACAGTCTTGATTATTGAATATCTTTAGTGTTTCCCCTAATACATGTTTTAAATTTAGATTCTATATTATAGTATCTTTGTATATATAGCAGTTGACCAGGTTGACAAACGTTGTGTATTATTTACCTTTAAAAAAAACTTTTTTAAATGTATGTATAAGATACTTTAAGACACTTATGTTATGTTTTTAAAGGATTCTGGAGTAAAGGAAGATGAACTGCAGGCCATTCTTAATTACCTACTCACTATGCATGAGGTAACATTTGAAATTTATATTTTGGGATTTTATTTTTTGAAGCTGCATTATGGTCTTTGTTTTTTTTTTTTAAGATTTTTAAAATTTATTTATTTGACAGAGAGAGAGACAGCGAGAGCAGGAACACAAGCAGGGGGAGGGGGAGAGGGAGAAGCAGGCTTCCCGCCGAGCAGGGAGCCTGATGTGGGACTCGATCCCAGGACCCTGGGATTATGACCCGAGATGAAGGCAGACGCCCAACGACTGAGCCACCCAGGCGCCCTATGGTCTTTGTTTTTAAAGTAAAAAAGTTAAAGTGATCTTTCATTAATATAACTATAATGGAGAGTAAATGTACTTAGGAACTAAATCTTAGCAACTTTCATTTAAATACCTTTTATTACCGCAAGAAGCTCTGAGAATAATCATGAAAAGTTTTAAAAAGTTTTGAAATTGGATCTCATTGAATTAATAAGAAAGTATGCCAAAAAGGGGGAGCCTGGGTGGCTCAATTGGTTAAGCGACTGCCTTCGGCTCAGGTCATGATCTCAGGGTCCTGGGGTTGAGCCCTACATCGGGCTCCCTGCTTGGCAGGAAGCCTGCTTCTCCCTTTCCCACTCCCCCTGCTTGTGTTCCCTCTCTCGCTGTGTCTCTCTCTGTCAAATAAATAAATAAAATCTTAAAAAAAAAAAAAAAAAAAGAGAGAGTATGCCAAAGAATACCTTCATTGTATCTCTAGGAACCTGTGTAACATATGGCAAAATAGGTTATGAAAATGACTAAAAATGATTAGATTTTTAAATTCATAAAACAATCTTCCAATTGATTTTGCATATTCAAATACTTTTAAGTCAAACAACTTATTTATAACGGGATTTGTAATTATGTTCAACCACATAACAAAGGTTGAAAAATAGGTTGAAATGTTTGGGTTTTTTTTCTTTATTATTTTGCCCTGGGAGAATGTAATACACGCCAACGTAATCTAATTAAGTAATTGGATTAAGTATTTGTTAAGTAAGTAAAATTTAGAATTGATGTAATTTCATGTAAAGCACAGCATTTCAAATGTTAATTTCATTTCTGTTTATAGTTCATGTCTTGTGTTTTAATAAGTATCTGTTATAGTGTGAAATAAATGTCTTTTTAAATCATCAATAGATGGGAGATACTGTTTTGACCTATCGCTCTTAATTGAGGTAGAAGAGTGGAATAAATTTCTTGTTTGGATCATATTTGACTCAAACCTAATGATTGTGCTTTCTTTTTCCTCTTGATTAGGGTATTTTATTTGTTGATTTCCTTTACCCAATGTAATAGTTGAAGATTTTTCAACTGAACTTCCTGGTAATGTTATTGTATATGATTTTGTTTTTTATTTACTCTAACTCCCTATGGGACTGAAGTACTTCAAAAAAGAGAAACTGGAAATCATGGTGATCTTCTCTTTTCTCTTAATCGGTTAATTCAGAAATCTTTTAGGTCTTTCAAATAAACCTTTTCCCAAGCCTCAGTGCCCTAGCTCTAGATTATCTGCTTAGCTTACTGAAAATTAGATGTTCAAATAGCTGCAGTTCCAAAGCAGTGAACAGAAACTTACAGACAGGGCAACAGTGAAAACTAGCTCCTGATAGCTGCTTCCCTTGTCTTTTTTTGAGTCAGTATTGCCAAGTTGGTTCTAAATATGCATACATACTGGAATATTCAACCAAGGCCATGTAGGATTGTCTTGGAATTGTTTTGGATTTCAGAACTCATATATGCTTCTGTGCTGTTCTGTCAGTATTATCAAGTTATACTATATACAGTAGTATGTTGCCTCAGTAAACATTTACTGATAATCTCTATCCTCAATACTGTCAACAGATAATATATGTCCTTGGTACCCAGGACCATCTGGCATGGTCCCAGACCATGTACCATGGCCATGCTCTGGCATGCCATACCATACCATGCCATGCCATGCATGTGTTAAAAATGGCCTGGGCCACATGCACATGGCGTGCATAAAAATGCAGAAAAGTATGCTGAAGAAGACCGGCGAAAGAAGGAACGAGTTGAAGCTGTTAATATGGCTGAAGGAATCATTCATGACACAGAAACAAAAATGGAAGAATTTAAGGACCAATTGCCTGCTGATGAATGCAACAAGCTAAAAGAAGAGATTTCCAAAATGAGGGAACTTCTGGCTCGAAAAGACAGTGAAACAGGAGAAAACATAAGGCAGGCAGCATCTTCCCTTCAGCAAGCATCACTGAAGCTCTTCGAAATGGCATACAAAAAGATGGCATCTGAGCGAGAAGGCTCTGGAAGTTCTGGCACTGGGGAACAAAAGGAAGATCAAAAGGAGGAAAAACAGTAATAACAATAAACTTTGGAGTCGAAATATAATGCTTGGGAGTGAAGGGACTTCCTGAGCAGAAATGGGCAAACTTCAGTCTTTTACTGTGTTTTTGCAGTATTCTATATATAATTTCCTTAATATGTAAATTTAGTGACAATTAGCTAATGATCATTTAATGAGAATTTCAACCATACAAAGTTCATAGTACTCTGTCAGTCACTTTTCAGCTGCATGTAAAGGGCAGGGGGGGAAGATGATTTATTGATCATTATTAAAACAATGTTTTGTGCTTTAGTAGCCATATTTTCAAGAGGTGAAACCATCTCTAAACATAATAATGAAGGTAGTCAGCCATAGACCTGGAATGAGATCATATGGGGATGGGATCCTATTCTAGTTAATTGAGAAGTACTATACCAGCCTGTATGTATAAGGGATTCTTCAACTGAGGCCTTGCTGTGCCATATTGGGAGGTAGGGCAGGAGTAGCTAGATCAATGGAAAAATAGCTGTTAGGTACAGTTTTGAAATAAGGTAATAGGGCTCCCTAACTTTCCTAAGGCATATTTTTCTAGCTATCTTCTGTCCTGTGTCAGGGCACTTGTGTCCTTGTTAATTTTTTTTTTTTTTTGATCCATTCTGGGTTTTTTTCTTTTTTAAATGAATATGAAAAGCATCTTGATCTCTTGTTTTGAGGAGTGAGGCTCTGAGATTTAGCTTCAGGAATAGGATATGAATCATACTTCCCATTCCCTGACCTAAAGTTGTTCAGGTGGAATACATGATTTTCTAACACTGGCTCAAATACAAATTCAGGATTTGGAAGGGCTGGTATGATGAAAAAAGCATTATTACCAAGGACAGTCCATCAGGAATTGATTCTACATTTCTCCTGTTTAATCCTGAGTGAGTTGCCTTGTCCTATATCCTCTGATGTAGTTCTAATTAAATGCTGAAACCTTCAGAAGCAGAAGGGTCCTTCTACCAGCTGAGCCACTTCCTACGGTGTAAAGATGACAACCCGGACTTTGAAGGAGTGGATTGTGCAATCTTTGAGTCCCCATACCCGATGACAATGCCGCTGTCTGTTCTAGTAACCATAGAGATGTGTGACGCCCTCAACAGCTTATCTGAAAACCAGTCCCTGCTGAGGATGCCCCCCTGGGAGAACATCTGGCTCGTGGGCTCCATTTGCCTGTCCATGTCGCTCCACTTCCTCATCCTCTATGTGGAACCTTTGCCACTTACTTTCCAGATCACACCGCTGAATTTGACCCAGTGGCTGATGGTGCTGAAAATCTCCTTGTCTATGATTCTAATGGACGAGACACTCAAGTTTGTGGCCCGCAACTACCTGAAACCTGGTAAAGGGTGTGTGCGGCCTGCCACCAAATCCTGCTCGTTCTCGGCATGCCCCGATGGGATTTCCTGGCTGTTTGTGCTGCTTATAATGTCCCTGGTGATCTGGGTCTATAGCACAGACACTAACTTTAGTGATATGTTTTGGTCTTGACTGACAGTTTTACATAAAGAAGGTCTGAGAGCTTTCCCCCTAAGGTCAGGAACGCAGCAGGGATGTCCACTATCACCACTGCTATTCAACATAGTATTAGAAGTCCTAGCCACAGCAATCAGACAACAAAAAGAAATAAAAGACATCCGAATCAGCAAAGAAGAAGTCAAACTCTCACTCTTTGCAGATGATATGATACTTTATGTGGAAAACCCAAAAGACTCCACCCCAAAACTGCTAGAACTCATACAGGAATTCAGTAAAGTGGCAGGATATAAAATCAATGCACAGAAATCAGTGGCATTCCTATACACCAACAACAAGACAGAAGAAAGAGAAATTAAGGAGTCGATCCCATTTACAACTGCACCCAAAACCGTAAGATACCTAGGAATAAATCTAACCAAAGAGGCAAAGAACCTGTACTCAGAAAACTATAGAATACTCATGAAAGAAATTGAGGAAGACACAAAGAAATGGAAAAACGTTCCATGCTCATGGATTGGAAGAACAAATATTATGAAGATGTCAATGCTACCTAGAGCAATCTACACATTCAATGCAATCCCTATCAAAATACCATCCACTTTTTTTAAGAAATGGAATAAATAATCCTAAAATTTGTATGGAACCAGAAAAGACCCCAAATAGCCAGAGGAATGTTGAAAAAGAAAAGCAAAGCTGGCGGCATCACAATTCCAGACTTCCAGCTCTATTACACAGCTGTCATCATCAAGACAGTATGGTACTGGCACAAAAACAGACACATAGATCAATGGAACAGAATAGAGAGCCCAGAAATGGACCCTCAACTCTGTGGTCAACTAATCTTCGACAAAGCAGGAGAATGTCCAATGGAAAAAAGACAATCTCTTCAACAAATGGTGTTGGGAAAATTGGACAGCCACCTGCGGAAGAATGAAACTGGATCATTTCCTTACACCACACACAAAAATAGACTCCAAATGGTTGAAAGACCTAAATGTGAGACAGGAGTCCATCAAAATCCTAAAGGAGAACACAGGCAGCAACCTCTTCGACCTCAGCCGCAGCAACTTCTTCCTAGAAACATCGCCAAAGGCAAGGGAAGCAAGGGCAAAAATGAACTATTGGGACTTCATCAAGATAAAAAGCTTTTGCACAGCAAAAGAAACAGTCAACAAAACCAAAAGACAACCGACAGAATGGGAGAAGATATTTGCAAATGACCTATCAGATAAAGGGCTAGTATCCAGAATCTATAAAGAACTTATCAAACTCAACACCCAAATGGGTGCCCAAATGGGGCACCCCAAATGGGGTCTCCTTTGTGTGAATTCTCTGGTGCTTGGTCAGACAGGAGCTATCCCTGAAAGCTTTGCCACACTGATTACACTCATAGGGCTTCTCACCTGTATGAGTCCTCTGGTGCCGGATGAGGCCAGCAAATGAATCACCACACAGCAGCACCTACGGTAGCAGCGCCAGCATAACAGCCAATGGCCAGATAACGGAAAAAGAGCCATCCGCTGATCAGGGGTTTCTTCGGGTTCCGGGGTGGTTTATTCATGATGTCCAGATCGGGAGGGTTGAACCCCAGGGCAGTGGCGGGCAGGCTCTCTGTCACCAGATTGACCCAGAGCAGCTGGGCAGGAATTAAAGCCTCAGGAAATCCAAGGGCTGCTGTCAGGAAGATACAGACAAGTTCCCCCACATTCGACGAGATGAGGTAGCGGATAAATTGCTTCATATTGTTGTAGATGGTCCGCCCCTCCTCCACTGCAGCCACGATGGTGGGGAAGTTGTCGTCAGCCGGGACCATCTCATACGCCGTTTTAGCCACTGCCATGCCGGAGCCCATGCCCAAGGCTTGCCATTGAGTATGCCATGCATGCCAGCCTGCAGACATGGCTGCAATTACTATAAAAAATGCACACTATTTGTAACCTCCACTGCTGACTTTGAGAAAAAGATGTTTTAGGGTGTTCCTCTTTCCCTCTCTCACGTGAAGAAATAGGAAGTTCTCAGATTAATAAAGAATGTATTAAAACATTTTACATTCTTTCCACAACTGCGTAAAAAAAGGCAACCTGAATACTTACAAGGAATAACAAGCTTCCTACATTTTCAAAAAATAATTCTAATCAGAAAAAACATTTTTGAGAATACCTTTACAAGCTGGCGTCCTAACAATGAAAGACCAACCTGTCTCACAGACCGAGTGTCTGCCCACCGTCTGAGATCAACATTCTTAAAGGGAGCGATTTGTGTGTCTTTCATTATTTTACTTCCTGATATTTAAAATAGTTACATGAGTGGAAGCATATTTTATTTTTTGACCACCAAAATAAACTCTTTCAGCCTGACACTTTGAAGGTAGAGTATAAAAAGTAATAGAAAAACCAGAACTGCATTTTAAATGTTTTTGGTTCGAAATTTTATTTGAAATCTTTTTTTTTTTTTTGTGAAATTTTATTTGAAATCTTAACGTTCCTTGCCTAGACAAAAACGTGAAACGAACGAGACAAAACACTATCTACAGATACACTGAGCCTATATTTAGATCAAAAATATTTTTTACTGATGAACATTATTAAAAAATCTTCAAAAACATAGCATAAAGGTTCAAGTCCTGGGATACTGAATTTACAATGCCAAGATCACGTGTGCCGTGGAAATTCTCACACACATGCTCTAACAGCCAGAAGCAAGGACTACTCTGAGGGAGGCTGTCTTTCTGAAGAAGTGACAGCTACCAAGGTGTTCAGAGTAAGAAAAGAGCACATTATACAGGGAATTAATTCAGTGAACAGTAATCCACCCTGATGTCTCATGGAACATCATACGCTCTAGTTTCATCTTGAAAATGCATAGATTTCTTCAAGAAAATATAAAGATGGCAATAATCGGTTACTGCAACTTCATTTTATTTTTCTTTCTCCATCAAGTTTAAGTAAGAACAAAATTAGGAAAGACCACTCAAATATTCTGTGACTTGTGGTAGTTTTCAAATGAAAAAATAAAAAGGCAAGATTTCACATGAAATTTCTCTAATCTACAAAGCCAATTGGTATTTTATGAAAAGGCTTGTGTTTCGATAAAAAGTTAAGAATGTCTTTCCTACCGCTGGTACGGAATGTGGGTGACGAGACCGACAAGTACCAAGCTCTTTCCTGCTACAGTCGTACACACTGAAGTACTCAGGAAATTATTTCTTAGTCACAGTAATTTTTTTTTTTATTTGAGAGAATAGCTTGTAAGAAAAAAATTAATAAACTTGGGAGTCTTCATCCATAGCACTATCTTAAAAGGATTTTGTAGTTTCAACAATATTTCCACTTGTCCATACCTAAGCCCTCACTTGTACCAGTGAAATAGAAGTTTTCCCTTTAGAAACACCTAAAAAAGCCTTTTAATTACAACTTAAACAAAATAGAAAACAAAGCAAAACGAAACAGCAGCCCAAAGGCCATGGGCTTGGTCATGTACCATGGACCATCTCATCTGTACCAGGGCATCCTGGCCATTTTATTTTGCAAATAAAGTCTTTAAAAAAAAAAAAATAAATAAATTGGGAAATGATACATACGTTGTCTCCAACACTGCCATCAGATTGCCAACATTGATTACCTTATTAAAGGCTCTGATATGTTTTGCTATAAAAAAAGAAAACAACTTAGTTTCCCCTTTCCTCAATTTCTTGATGTATAAACCTCTGTCTAAAAAAAACCTGTTACGTTAGATGTAGTAGATCTATAGGATATGTTTCAGGAAATCTTGATACTCTATACTATAAGAAGGATTATGTTTCTTTGATTAAGACATTTGACTATTTGGTGATGTGTATTTCGAGTTAAACAGATGAATATGTGTGTGTAAAGAACGAGCTTGTTAAAAACAAGTATATATTGCTCATATGTCTATTTATTATTTTAAGTTACAATTTTTTTTCATTTCGGAAGTATTCAGTGTTCAAAAAGTTCTTTTTTCCATATTTAAAAAAATTTCTATTTTGATTTTAGGATGACAATCTAATGGATGTCCTACAACTGCTTGTTGCCTTAATGTCAGAACATCCTAACTCTATGATTCCTGCTTTTGACCAAAGGAATGGGTTACGGTAAGAGTTGTATATCAGGGATTTAAGTATATTTAAAATTATAAGAGTTTAGTTTGGAAGTGATAGAAGATTCTTAAATATGGGACATACTACTGGATCATATATTATAAATGAATTAAGGTATAAGACCCATCAATTTCATGTGTTATGTTTTTTGAAGAAATCTTTAATTATAGAGGATGTGTTACTATTTAATTTGTAAAGACAGATCAGGCAAATCAGGTTAGTATTTTGTATGGTTAGTGCTGTTACACAGGTATTATAGGACTGAATTCTTTAGCAGAGTTATTTTTAGGTCCTAGGACAGTAGTACTTATTTGCACTGCAAGAAAAGATCTCTCTGCTCCCTTTTAAATATTGCTACCTTCATCCCTAATCCCAAATCATCATTGTATTAGTCTACGTGAGCTTCCATAACAAAATATCATAGACTGGGTTGCCTAAACAACAGAAATTTGTTTTCTTACAGTTTTATTTTTTTTGAAATATACTCTGAGAAACTAAGTCTTCTCGTTGTGTTTAGACTATTTATGGTTAATGTAACTACTGATAAGGCTTTATTTTCACCTAGCATTTTATTATTTATTTGTCCTAGTGTAATTTTTTCCCTCCTTTTCTCTTTTCCTGTGTTCTTTGTATTTGAATTCCTTTAGTATTCTTTTAAAATTAATCTATTTGGTTTTATATCTTTCTCTGCGTAAATTTTTTTTAGTAGTTGCACAGAGATTTCACAGTCTACTTTAATATTTTACCTCTTCAAATAAAATATAGAACCATTTCAGCTATTTATCCCTTTAACCGCCATTGTTTGTTACTACATCTAATATATCACAAGTCTCTCTAGACAATGATACAATTTTTAGTTTCACTTGTTATATGTATTTTAAGAATTTAAGGGAAGAAAAATCCCTGTTTACATTTTTCCAGATAGTTATAACTTCTTTTATTCTTTTCTTCCATTCTGGAAGAACTCTATTCACATTTGTTGTTGAGCAGTTTTCTTGGAAATGAATTTTTAAATTATTTTTCCTGAATATAATTTTTAAAAAGATTTATTTATTTATTTATTTTAGAGAGTGCGAGTGGGGGGAGGGGCAAAGAAAGAGGGAGAGAGAATCTCAAGCAGACTCCCTGCTGAGCGTGGAGCCGGAAGCAGGGCTCCATCTCATGACCTGAGATCATGACCTGAGCTGAAACCAAGACACTCAACCAACTGGACCACCGGGGCATCCCTCTGAATATAATTTTATCTGGCCTTCATCACGCAAGGTTATTTTTGCTGCATATAGAATTCTGTGTAGAATTCTACTTTTTTCTTTTAGTACTTTAAAATATTTTTCCATTGTTTGCTGGTACCCATGGTTTCGAATGAGAAATATATTGTTATTTAAATCTTTATTTGCTAAATAAAATGTACTACACTTTTGTACTTGCTTTCAAGACATATTCTCTAGCTCCCCCTACAATTTCATTGTAGTTTTCTTTGTGATTATCACCAATTTTGAGATGTTTTGGGCCCTTATTTTCCTATTTTTTGCCTCAGTTGTATCTCTCTCCCTTTACTTTGGGTCTCTAGTGACATGAATATTAGGGGTTTTGATTTACACATCCCTGAGCCTCTTTTGAGTTTATGTCAATCTTTTTCCTTTGTTCTTCAGATTTGATAACTGTCTGTTGATATAGAAGCTTGCTATGTGTGATAAACTTGATCTTCAACTTTATGAACTTTTTGTTTGCTTTTTCTATTTTGGTATTAAGCTCATCTCATAAATATTTTAGATTTGTACATTTCAGTTGTATAATTTTAATATGGTTAATTTTATACTTTTTTTGTTGAGAACCCTATTTTCTGATACTGTTAGACTGTGTTTACTTTTACCTTCCAGAGCATATTTATAATAGCTCCTTTAATATCTTTGTGTCATAGTTACAACAATTTGCCTATCTCATCAGCATTTGTTCAGTGTCTTTTCCTGTGAGAAATGGTTGTATTTTCTTGGTTCTTTGTATGTTGAGTAATTTTTTAATGTATCCTAGACATTGTGAATGTTATCTTTTATAAACTATGTGTTTTGTTAAAATCCTCTAACTAATGTTGACATTTTGTTTTATTTTATTTTAGTAAGAAGGGTCAGACTGCAAGTTCTACTTATCCTTTGTGGGTAGGGGTTCCAAATGTCATTTATTGTAAAAACCTCTCTTGTCCTGCTTTGTGTCTTTGTTGCACATAATGCACTCAGCGATTAGGTAGAGAATTGGGTGATAATTCAGAATATTTTTTTAATTAATTAATTAATTTTTATTTATTTTTTTAAGGTTTTTTATTTATTTGTCAGAGAGAGAGAGAGAGCACAAGCAGGGGGAGCAGCAGAGGGAGAGGGAGAAGCAGGCTCCTTGCTGAGCAAGGAGCCTGATGCGGGACTCCATCCCAGGACCCTGGGATCATAACCTGAGCCAAAAGCAGACGCTTAACGACTGAGCCACCCAGGCATCCCTCTTTTTTTAATATAGAAGGATTTCGCTATTCTGGTCTGTGTCTGCTCCACACAAGTACATCTCTTGAGTCAGTTTAGGAGTTTTGTGGGGTTTTACAAAGATTCTGAGGATTTTTCTCTCCTGTTTGCTCCTATTCAGGACCACTCTCCTCCCTGCCCCCCCCCGCCACCTGTACGAACCCATTTTCTTAGTTCCTCTAACCAGAGGACAATTTTTGTCAGAATATTAGCCATCTGAGCTTCTAACATCCACCTCTGAGATAAGAGCTCACTTTTGGGTCAGATTTACAAGGGAAAATAAAAATTGAGACTCTTCTCTCTGTAATGGATAATTCTCCAAATTTTACCTCCTTTACACCAATGCATCTGCTTTTGTTTGGTCTTCAGAGTACTTAACGAAATTGCTTTTTGTATTTTTTCCCATTGTTTTAGTTCTAATATGTAAGACAGAGAGGCTGTTATTAGCTTTACTCGATCTTGGTTAAACCAGAACTCCCTGTTGATTGTTTAGTTTTCTTTCTTTCTTTCCTTTTTTTTTTTTTTAGAGATTTATTTATTTATTTTAAAGAGAGAGCACAAGAGAGCGAGTGAGCGTGAGTGCATGAGCAGGGGGATGAGCGGGGGGGGAGGGGCAGAATGTGAGGGAGAGAGAGAGAATCCTCAAGCAGACTCCCCGCTGAGCGGGGAACCCTCTGTGGGGTTTAATTGCAGGACTCTGAGATCATGACCTGAGCCAAAATCAAGAGTTGGCTGCTTAACTGACTGAGCCACCCAGGTGCCCCTAGTTTTCTAAAAAATATTTTCTGTTTAATGATTTTATAATACTATATTTCCTTTCTTCTTGGTGGACTTTATTATTTCTTATAAGGCATGTATGTTAGCAATGAATTTTCCCAGTCTGTTCATCTGAGAATACTTTTACTTCTCTTCATTTTTGGATAATAATTATGCTGGATATAAAATTTTAACAGTTTTCTTTCAGTTTGCACTTTGGTTTAATTGACTTTTGGCCTCTACTGTTTGTGCTGAGATGTCAGCCTTGTATTACTGTTGTTTTCTATATGTTGAGTCATATTTATCTTGATGCTTTTAACAATTGTTTTTATTTTTGAAATTTTACTATATTTTGTTAAGTTGTGATTCTCTTTGTTTTTTATCCTTTTGTTATTGAGTTCTTGGATCTGTAAGTTAATGTTTTTTCATTAAATTTTGGAAGATTTCCCCCCATAGTTTGAAGAAACTTGAAGAAAGTTTTTCTTCCCCATTCCTCTTTTTTTTGGCTCTTGCATTATACCTACGATGGAATACTACATTGTCTCACAGGTTTCTTTTTTTTTTTTTTTTTTTTTTAATTTTTATTGTTATGTTAATCCCCATACATTACATCATTAGTTTTAGATATAGTGTTCCATGATTCATTGTTTGTGCATAACACCCAGTGCTCCATGCAGAACGTGCCCTCCTCAATACCCATCACCAGGCTAACCCATCCTCCTAACCCTCTCCCCTCTAGAACCCTCAGTTTGTTTTTCAGAGTCCATTGTCTCTCATGGTTCTTCTCCCCCTCCGATTTCCCCCCCTTCATTCTTCCCCTCCTGCTACATTCTTCTTCTTCTTTTTTTCTTTCTTAACATATATTGCATTATTTGTTTCAGAGGTACAGATCTGAGATTCAACAGTCTTGCACAATTCACAGCGCTTACCAGAACACATACCCTCCCCAGTGTCCAACACCCAGTCACCCCATCCCTCCCACCCCACCCCCCACTCCAGCAACCCTCAGTTTGTTTCCTGAGATTAAGAATTCCTCATATCAGTGAGGTCATATGATACATGTCTTTCTCTGTTTGACTTGTTTCGCTCAGCATAATACCCTCCAGTTCCATCCACGTCGTTGCAAATGGCAAGATCTTATTCCTTTTGATGGCTGCATAATATTCCATTGTATATATATACCACATCTTCTTTAGCCATTCACAGGTTTCTAAAGGTCTGTTAATTTACCTTCCATCGTTTTCTCTCTGTTCTTTAGATTGGATAATTTCTTTTGATCTGTTGAAGTTCACAGACTCTGTCTTTTGCCATCTGAATCTGCTGTTGAGTACCTCTTGTGAATTTTTCTTTTTTCGTGTTTACTTTTCACCTCTAGAATCTTCATGTGATTCGTTTTTATCTTTATTGGAATTTCCTTATTGTTTACTGTTAATCTGTTTTCTTTTAATTATTTAAACATACCATTTTAAAATTAGTTGAATGTATTTATTGCATGTCTTGGAAGTGTTTGCAAAATCTGACACTTGGAACTTGAATCATTTCGTTGATTGACTGCTTTTTTTAAAAATTATGAGTCACACTTTTTTATTTCCTTGCATATGTAGTAATTTTGGTTGAAAACTGAGTATTTCAGATAAATATTATAGCAAGTCTGACTTCTGTTTTGTTTGTCCAAGGGTTGTTGGTTTTCTTTTTTTTTAAAGATTTATTTATTTGAGAGAGGGAAAGTAAGAGAGGAGGGAGCACATGAGTTTCAGGGGCAGAGGGAGAGAATCTTGAGCAGACTCTGTGCTGAGTGCAGAGCCTGATGTGGGGCTTGATCTCACGACCCTGAGATCACCACCTGAGCTGAAACTGAGTTGGACGCTTAACCAACTGCACCATCCAGGTGCCCCACTGGTTTTCTTTTTAAAAAGATTTCATTTTTAAATAATCTCTATACCCAACATGGGGTTTGAACTCACAACCCTGAAATCAAGAGTTGCATGATCTACTGACTGAGCCAGCCAGGCGCCCCATCGGTTATTGGTTTTTTGTTTGTTTTAATAATTTGCCTTGTCTAATCTCCAGATTTTATTTACTCCATGGTGTGCAGCATCTGGTTTCTCAGCTTATTTATGTTTTTTATTTCTTCTCTGTTTTCTCTCCCTCTCCCTCTCAACTGGGATGGTGGTTTGGGTGTTAGTCCCATCATCAAAGCCATTGACTTTTGATTTTCTTACCTTAGTGTGTAGTAATTTCTCAATAATAAATGCCTCTCAATTTGCCTCTCAATTTGTTTTTTCGCTGGTTGAAAGGTTACATGTGAAAATTTTGTTTAATTTTATTTCTGTCTTTTTTTGTGTGGAGGGAAATGCTGACTTCCACATTGGCATTAGTGTTTAAAGCACTGTTTTTTTATAGTATGCTTTAAATTTTGATACCTTCCCAGTTTTTTACTTATTGCGAATAAATGAAAAATCTGTAATTTGGACAAATATATGGAAATGTGAAAAGCACTAGATAAAGAGATTTATTGAATATTTATAGTAGTTATATAGAATATAAATAACTTGGGAATGATGGGTAGGTAGTTCTTTTAAATCTAATTGGAGTTCTTTGGAAATATTTTTTTGCTCCAAAAATTCAGTATGAGATTTTCTGAATTGTCGATTTTCTTTCTTTCTATCTTTCTTTCTTTCTTTCTTTTTTTTTTTTTAAGATTTTATTTATTTATTTGACAGAGAGAGACATAGCGAGAGCAGGAACACAAGCAGGGGGAGTGGGAGAGGGAGAAGCAGGCCTCCCGCCGAGCAGGGAGCCCGATGTGGGACTCGATCCCAGGACCCTGGGATCATGACCTGAGCCGAAGGCAGACGCTTAACGACTGAGCCACCCAGGCGCCCTATCTTTCTTTCTTTCTTGTCTTTATCTTTTTCTTCCTGTCTGCTTGTCTGTCCTGTCATACTTTCTGTTTTTCTTTCTTCTTGATATCTTTCATGAGTTAAAGAGACAGAGAATCCAAATGGAGCATTGATACATAATTTCATTATCTGTTTATGGTTACATTGCTACCTAAAAGTAATTTTTAAAGGCCAACATGAAAAGAGCGCAGGTATGTATTTAGTGAAACTTTCATATTAATTGAAAGTCAAATGGAGTGTAACAGGCTCAAATTGAAAAACATGGAGAAATTTGGAGGTGGGGGGATAGTCTTTCCTGGTGGCAGGTAATATAGGAATGCCAGACTGCATCATAGAAGTCAGTAACTTTTACAAATTTTAAGTGGCAATTTAATTTCCATTAAATGACAGAAATTTTCTCATTTACTTATTAAATATAAATTCTTTTCCACCATCACATCATTTAGACATTATCTCCGATATCTTGGGGCACTTATTTTTCCTTAGAATTGAATATGTTTTCTGATGCTGTGTCAGTCACATCCTAGGCCATGCTTAAATTTTAAGTATTAAATTTTTAATTTTTGGAGTCTAATGAGCTTTTATCATACATTTTTATGTCTATGAACAGATTGAAATAATCTGTTACTTTTCAAATGACTCTTTTTGGTATTTCTATTACCTGAATGTTTTCTTCATTGAAAATGCTATAGTGTATATGCTGAAGTATTTTTCAGTTCAGAAAAATAGATATATATATTAGAATGTCCATAAATTTTTATTATATGTATAGTAATAGTAAAATAGATTATATGAAAACATGCCCCAATTTTAAATAATGCTTCTTATGGATTACTCTTAATATCTTTCTTATACTTTTTTCTATTTCCAATAGAGAAATGTATATATATTTATACATTTTTTATAGTTAGAAAAATATATAAATGTCCTTGAAGCAGTACGGGATTTTCCTGCTCTAATATGAGAAATGTTTTTATGTTAAATAGGGACTCAACTTTGGTCAAAAAGCAAAATATGCTCACTTGGTTTTACAGAATTTAGTGGTTATTAACGTTTAGTAGATAAAATAAACTAACTGGATTCAGCTTTAGTGAGAAATATTCAACACTTAAAAAATTATTATAGGATAAATATGAGGTGTATAGGTCCAATTGTAGTCATTTTGGTCTTCTCATGTTATTAATGCTAATAAAACATTATTTGAAAGTAATTAGACAGTTCTATCTGGAATTCATCTTTTGGTGAAATCATTTTGATTTTTAACCAAAGATTATTTGTTAAGTTAAACTATAGCAAGCATAGATTAATTCATTCTATGTTAAAATGTCTTAGAGTGTTGTGGTTTTTACACCAGTATTAAACTTATGTTAATATTTCTTTTACAGACAATTTAATTTTTATTTTACTTAATTTAAATCATGGAAAAATTTTATAAACATATCGGTATTATCCCGATAATTGAATGTTATAGTTTTGGTGGTATGATTTGTATTAAAAATGATTAGTTTCGCATACCATTTTATGAGAAATACAGTGTATTACAGACTAGATATTTTTAATTAATATTTTAATAGGAATCAAAGTTCTTTTTATATATTTCCTTTTCTGTCAGCCACTAGGGGATCAAGGCCTTTACTTTTTGTTCATAATTATTTTTTTCAGACTTAGTTATTAAGCATTAAGATTTTTATCTAGGAGGATACTTGAAAATCTTAGTTTTTTTAAAATAATCATAAAAGTTTTGGGGGATTTTTGGGGCACCTGGATGGCTCAGTCATTAAGCGTCTGCCTTCGGCTCAGGTCATGATCCCAGGGTCCCAGGATCGAGCCCCACGTCAGGCTCCCTGCTCAGCGGGAAGCCTGCTTCTCCCTCTCCTGCTCCCCCTGCTTGTGTTCCCTCTCTGGCTGTCTCTCTTTCTGTCAAATAAATAAAATCTTAAAAAAAAAAGTTTCTGATTTTTTTCTAAATGTTTATGAGGAAAGAAATGGTATAATGAAATCAATTGAACATTACTTTGCTTATGGAATTGTGTATGATACTCAAATTTTGCTATACTTTGTTTATACTCAAATCAGTGGTCTGTGGCTGAATGCTCTTGGAGATCATTTTAAAACTTAAAATAGATTACTATGTAAATTTCGAGAATTGAATATGAAATTTATTTGTAGGTGTCATTTATGTTTCAGCCTTTTTGCTTTTTAATTATTTTTGATTATCATTCATTACTTGTTGTCATTATTATTCATTATCCTGTTCTCTTGCTTTTCATGATGAGAATTATTTACAGATTTAAATATGTGTTATCATTAAACAGTGGTTTCTTTGTATTGATTTTAAAATAAATGTGGTAGCTTCCAAAGGGCTTTGTTAAGCCTGTAGTAGAGGAAAAAATAGTGACTCAGAACCAGCTTTATGCCATACAGTTTGCATAAGTACATTTAGGGTATAAACCACCATTATTTTCTAAGTATTTTAATTTGTTCTCATTTTTTGGTCTTCATTAAAAGGAACAATAACTAGTGAGAGATAAGCAAGTTTTTAATTTTTTTTAAAAGATTTTATTTATTTATTTGACAGAGAGAGACACAGTGAGAGAGGGAACACAAGCAGGGGGAGTGGGAGAGAGAGAAGCAGGTCTCCCACTGAGCAGGGAGCCTGATGCGGGGCTCGATCCCAGGACCCTGGGATCATGACCTGAGCCGAAGGCAGACGCTTAACGACTGAGCCACCCAGGTGCCCCTGAAGTTTTTAATTTTAATGAAGTCCAGCTTATCAATTACTTCTTTGTGGATTGTGTCTTTGGGTTTTGTATCTTGCATCACCATACCCAAGGTCATCTATGTTTTCTCTTGTCTCCTAGGAGTTTTATAGTTTTGTATTTTACATTTAGGTCCATTTTGAGTTAATTTTTATGTCTATTTATTTGAATGTGGATATCTACTTGTTCCAGCATCATTTGTTGAAAGAGTATCTTTGGTCCATTGTACTGCCTTTGCCCTTCCTTTGTCAATGAGAAGTTGACCACATTTATGCTGGTCTATTTCTAGGCTCTTTATTCTGTTCCATTGATTTATTCGTGTATTCTTTTGCCAATACCATACTATCTTGATTACTATACCTTTATAATACATCTTGAAATCAGGTAGCATTGATTTTTCAACTTTGTTCCTCTCCATCAGTAATTGTGTTGGCTGTCCAGGGCTTTTGCCTCTCAAGATAAACATTAGAATAATTTCTTGTTTGCTATAAAATAACTTTTTGGGATTTTGATTGGAATTGTATTGAATCTATAGATGAAGTTGGGAAGAACTGAGATCTTGAGAATATTGAGTCTTCCTATTTATGAATATGGATTTACTCACCATTTACTTAGCTCTTTTTTGGTTTTATGCATCAGTTTTATAGTTTTCCTCATGTAGATCTTGTACATATTTTGGGGGGGCTCCTACTGTAAATGGCATTGTGTTTTTAATGTCCTATTCCACTAGGAATAGGTATATAGGAAAGGAGTTGACTTTTGTGTCTTAACTCTGTATTCTCCAACCTTGGTATAATCGCTTATTAGTTCCGGGATTTATTTGGTTGTATTTGGATTTTCTTCATTGATGATCATGTCACCTGTGAACAAAGACAGTTTTAGATGTTCCTTCACAATCTGTATACCATTTATTTCCTTTTATTGCCTCACTGCATTAGCAAGAACTTCTAGTACAATTCTGAAAAGGAGTGGTAGACGGGACATCCTTGCCTTGTCCTTAGTGGGAATCCTTGGACTTTCTCCCTATTAAATATGTTAGCTGTAGGGTTTTGGTGTGTAGTCCTTAGGAACTTGAGAAAAAGTCCCCTCTGTTCCTAGTTTATTTAGAGTTTTTAACATGAATCGGTGTTGGATTTTGTCAAATATTTTTTCTGCATCTACTGATACCAGTAATTTTCTTATTTATAGAATTCTTTAATTGATTTTACTTATTTATTTATTTATTTTTAAAGATTTTATTTATTTGACAGAGAGAGACACAGCGAGAGAGGGAACACAAGCAGGGGGAGTGGGTGAGGGAGAAGCAGGCTTCCTGCGGAGCAGGGAGCCCAATGCGGGGCTCGATCCCAGGACCCTGGGATCATAACCTGAGCCGAAGGCAGACGCTTAACGACTGAGCCACCCAGGCGCCCCAACTTTAATTGATTTTATGATAGATCATATTAATTTGCAAATGGTGAACCAGCCTTGCATCCCTGGGATAAATTTCACTTAGTCAAGATATATAATTCTTTTTTTTTATTAACATACAATGTATTATTTGTTTCAGGGGTACAGGTCTGTGATTCATCAATCTATAATTCTTTTTATGTTTTTTCTTTTGCATTGGATTAGTTAATATTTTCTTGAGGATTTTTTCATCTTTGTTAATGAGATCTATTGGTCTGTAGTTTTCTTGTAATTTTTTTTAATTTTGGTGTTGGATAATGTTGGCTCATAGAATGAGTTACAAGGTATTCCTTCTGCTTCTATCCTCTGAAAGAAATTGTAGAGAATTGGTATAATTTCTTCCTTACATTTTTGGTAGAATTCACCAATAAACCTGTCTGGGTCTGACACTCTGTGTTTTGATAGGTTATTAATTACTGACTCATTATCTTTAGTAGTTATAAACCTTTTCAGATCATCAGTTATTCTTGTGTGAGTTTTGGCAGATTGTCTCTTTTAATGAATTGGTCCATTTCATCTAGATTATATAATTTGTGGGCATAGAGTTATTCATAGTATTCCTTTATTATCCTTTTTATGTCCATGGAATCTATAGTGATGTTCCCTCTTTCATTTCTGAAAGTAGTAAATTGTGTTCTCTACCTTATTAGTTAGCCTGGCTAAAAGCTTATCTATTTTATGGATCTTTTCAAAGCAGCTTTTGGTTACGTTAATTTTCTCTGTTGATTTCCTATTTTCATTTTTGTTGTTTTCCACTCTAATACTTACTTATATTTTCCTCTGCTTACTTTGGATTGAATATTCTCTTCTTTTTTTAGTTTCTTGGGAAGCTTGATTAGTGATTTAAGTTCTTTCTTCTTTTCTTTTTTTTTTTTTTAAAGATTTTATTTATTTATCTGAGAGAGAGAATGGGAGACAGAGAGCATGAGAGGGGAAGGGTCAGAGGGAGAAGCAGACCCCCCGCTGAGCAGGGAGCCCGATGTGGGACTCGATCCCGGGACTCCAGAATCATGACCTGAGCCGAAGGCAGTTGCTTAACCAACTGAGCCACCCAGGCGCCCTCTTTCTTCTTTTCTAATCCATGTATTCAATGCTATAAATTTCCTTGTAAGCACTGCTTTTGCTGGATTTCACGAAATTATTATGTTGTGTTTTCATTTTCATTTAGTTTAAAATATATTTATGTTTTCTTAAGATTTCTTCTTTGACCTACATGTTATTTTTAGTGTGTTATTGTGTGTGGGTTTTTTTTTTTTTTTTTTTTGGTGTGTTGTCTAATATCCAAATATTTTGGAATTTTGCTGCTACTTTTTATTTCTAGTTTAATTCCATTGTTGTCTGGGAGCAAACAATATATGATTTCTAATCTTTACATTTGTTTAGGTATGTTTTATAGCCCTGAATGTGGTATACTTGGTGAATGTTACATGTTAGCTTAAGAAAAGTGTATATTCCGCTGTTACTGGATGAAATAGTCAATAGATGTCAATTAAGGACAGTCAGTTGATGGTATTGTTGAGTTCAGTTATGTCCTTACTGATTTTCTGCCTAGTGGATCTGTTTCTGAGAGGAATTTTAAAGTCTCCAACTAGAATAGTGTATTCATCTATTATTTCTCCTTGTAGTTCTGTCCATTTTTATACCATATTGTTTTATACTCTATTGTTAGGCACATACATGTTACAGACTGTTATGTCTCAATGGAGAATTGACCCCCTTTATCATTAAGCAATGCCCTTCTTATCTCTGATAACTTACCTGACTTTAAGGTCTGCTTTCTCTGAAATTAATGTAACTAGTCTTGTTTTCTTTTTTTTAAAATTATGTTATGTTGGGGCGCCTGGGTGGCTCAGTCGTTAAGCATCTGCCTTCGGCTCAGGTCATGATCCCGGGGTCCTGGGATCGAGCCCTGCATCGGGCTCCCTGCTCAGCGGGAAGCCTGCTTCTCCCTCTCCCACTCCCCCTGCTTGTGTTCCCTCTCTCTCTGTGTCTCTCTGTCAAATAAATAAAATCTTTAAAAAAAATAAATAAAATTATGTTAATCACCATACATTACATCATTAGTTTTTGATGTAGTGTTCCATGATTCATTGTTTGCGAAAATCTTGTTTTCTTTTGGTTAGTGTTAGCATGTTATGTTTTTCTCCATTCATTTACTTTTAATCTATATGTGTCTTTATATAAGGTGGGTTTCTTGGAGACAGCATATAGTTGATAAGCAAGTTTTTAAATATCAGGAATGTATATTAAATTCACCCATACCTTACTTGAAATTAGGTTTATAATTATGAATATATTAAAATGCACATATATACCTATGTATTTTAAATCTTTACTTTTGGAAAATATACTGAGTAATTTGTTTTTAATTTTAATTCCTTCAGTGTAATCTATAAACTTATGGCATCGACAAGTGAAGGAATCAGAGTACAAGCTCTCAAGGCAATGGGCTATTTTTTAAAACACCTGGCCCCAAAGTGAGTATAGTATGCATGAAATCTAAAATGGGCTGTGGTATATTACTTTTTTATTTTATAAATCTTTGGATAGTATTTGTGTTCTGTGATTTCTCTAGTTTCTCTTTCCTTTATTTTTATTTATAAAATCTATGTAAATGTAATCCCATTTCTGTATATTAAAAGATAAAGTGGAAACAGGAGTATATACTTTTTTTTATATAAAATTTAAGTTTTCCATTTGTTCCTTGTTCATTATAAGAATGCATTTGTATAAATGGAATTTTAGAAACCATTGAGACTTCATTTTATGTGGCTTGATTATCATTTGCTCTACCTATAGTATAAAGCTGACATTTTAACCTCACTATGACGTATTTGTCATAGTATGTTCTGCTATAAGGATAACTGAAAACTAAAACTTCTGTGTTTTTTTTTCTTAGCTGAATATAGATATTCATGTCCTACCTATTATTCCTTATACCAAGGTCGGTTTATTATAAAAATTAACAGTTGTAGCAATAGAGAAGTGTTGGCAAACTGTGGTCTTTATGTGGATTCCAGTTGGCTGCCTGTAAATAAAGGTCCACAAAGTCTAAAGTATTAACTGTCCAGCCATTTGCAGAAAAAATTTGATGAATCCTAGGGTAGAATTAAAGTTTGTGGTACTTTAGTTCGTAAATTTTTGCTTGGAAGTTTGATTTTGGTATATTTATCTTCACAGTATTCATTTTCTTAATTTTTTTTTTTTCATTTCTTCTACCTTTTCCTTCATTGCTTTTCTACTTAATGACTTATTGGGCTTTAGATTATCATCTATAGTGGAGCTTAGCTCAGTGCTGATAGAGAGTAGAAACTAGTTAATAAATAACTGCTCTGGAGATTATCGTGGAGATTTTTGCTGTGCTGTGACATAGTCAGTCTTGTATTTTTTTTTTTTTTTTTTTGAACATCAGCTGTCCTCTAGCTGTAGTTTATATTTCTCTCTTTAAAGATTTTGTGATCTTATGAGTTCTAGGTTGAAGAAAATTAGGAGAGTTACTGAGTTGGAATTTGTTGATGGGATGTGAAAAACATTTTTGTGTCTTCTTCATCCAACTTGCATTCTAAGTAGTGGATAATAATACTCTGCATTTGATTATTTCTTTTTATGAAATCGCAGAAGAAAAGCTGAAGTCATGCTTGGACATGGATTATTTTCATTGCTAGCAGAAAGACTCATGCTTCAGACAAATTTAATCACAATGACCACATACAATGTTTTGTTTGAGGTAAGAATATATTTAGAATTTAATCTTACTGATTTCTTATCTTAAGAGTGCCTGTATAATTTAGTTGATAGTATCTAGATGAAATAAGGTAATTTAGGTTTGATAAACAATTTTGAAATTAGTTATATAAAGGAGATGTGGCTGCATCTTAAATCTATTAATCTGTGAATTATTAAAAAGTATGAGCATCTCTGTTAAGTATTTCCTCTGTTGTATTGATGTCTCATTTTGTAATTAAATAAAAATAGAGTTATAATGTTGAAATTATTTTATATAATGCAGAAGATATTTAGCATGATAGCATTGGATTGTGTACTTAATATTGATTAGTGTTGTACTTAAAGTTCATTAATAGCCATAGTACAGTGATTATGCTAATATAATCTATTGTTTTACCTTTGTAGATTCTTATAGAGCATATTTGTACTCAAGTGATACACAAACAGCATCCGGATCCTGATTCTTCAGTAAAGATACAAAATCCTCGTATGTATTTTATATACTTTTATTTTTGCTTGTTTTTGTTTTTTCCAGCTTTATGGAGATATAAATCTTGACATACAATATTGTCTAAGTTTCAGGTGTAGAGCCTCATGATCTGATTTATCTACATATTGTGAAATGATTACACAGTAAGGTTAGTTAACACATCCATCACTGCAAAGTTACAATTTTTTGTGCGGATGTGTGCTGAGGACTTTTAAGATCTGTTCTCTTAGTAACTTTCCATTATACAATACAGTATTGTTAACTTTGGTCACCATATTGTACATTAGATCCCTAGAACTTACCCAGCTTATGACTGGAAGTTTGTTTCCTTTCAGTACTTTCACCCATTTCTCCCCTCCTTTTTTATACTTTTAATAACTAGCTTTTGCTAATAAAAAGAAAGTCACTAGGAAAAACCTGAAGTTGGTTGAAACATACTGTTCAAGGAGTATTCCATCATAGGCAATGATATAATACTAGTTTTATTTTTGGTTAATGTTGAATATAACTTCAAATTGACCTTAAGTTATATGGAAATGTTTATATAGAGGTTTTTAAGAATTGTATGTGTATAAGATACTGATTTAACGTATGTTCAGATTTTCGGTAAAGTTTTGATTGCACTATTTAGTGATGTCAGGCCAAATTACATGAACCATGGTCATAGCTTTCATCTTAAATTATTGTCAAGTTAAGAATACCAAGTTTGGAATTGAAAAATATCTGCTTTCTCTATTGTTTATGAACTTAGTCTTGTTTAACAGCCTTTTCTTTGGTATTTAGATTTCTTAAGCACTTTTACAAAGTGTACAGTTTTCATCTTGCTTTTTAAGATTATTGACATTAAAATAACTGGTTTGTAGAGTTTTGAAAGTTAATTACCTTTTGGGTGAGTTATGTTTGTGGTACTCTCTTTCAGTACTAGTTTTAAAAACACATGTCTGAAGTTTAATTTTCCTCAGCCTTCAGGGAGACTTGATGTCATTATTTTAGAGAGTTAAAAAAAGAAAATCTCGAGTAAATGTATATAAATATAAAATATATTTTATGTGATTATGGGGAAGATGGCTTGTTGAAGTAAGAATTTTAGAATATATTATTTATGTAATATACTGTCTCAGAAAAGACACACTGTATAGTATGGTGTTTAAGAACATAGGCTGCCTGGCTTTTTTTTTTTTTTTTAATTTTATTTTATTATGTTACGTTAGTCACCATACATTACATCATTAGTTTTTGTTGTAGTGTTCCATGATTCATTGTTTGCATATAACACCCAGTGCTCCATTCAATATGTGCCCTCCTTAATACCCATCACCGGGCTAACCCCCCCCCACAACACCCTCCCCTCTAGAACCCTCAGTTTGTTTCTCAGAGTCTATATATAGTCTCTCATGGTTCGTCTACCCTTCCGATTTCCCCCCCTTCATGTTTCCCTTCCTGCTATCTTCTTTTTTTTTTTTTTAACATATAATGTATTACTTGTTTCAGAGGTACAGATCTGTGTTTCATCAGTCTTACACAATTCACAGCGCTCACTATAGAACATACCCTCCCCAATGTCTATCACCCAGCCACCCCATCCCTCCCAACCCCCTCCAGTCCAGCAACCCTGTTTGTTCCCTGAGATTAAGAATTCCTCCTATCTGTGAGATCATATGATACTTGTCTTTCTGTGATTGACTTATTTCGCTTAGCATAATACCCTCTAGTTTCATCCATGTCGTTGGAAATGGCAAGATTTCGTGTTTTATGATGGCTGCATAACATTCCATTGTATATATATACCACATCTTCTTTATCCATTCATCTGTTGATGGACATCTTGGCTCTTTCCATAGTTTGGCTATTGTGGACATTGCTGCTATAAACATTGGGGTGCACATACCCCTTCGGATCACTACATTTGTATCTTTGAGGTAAATACCCAGTAGTGCAATTGCTGGGTCACAGGGTAGCTCTATTTTCAACTTTCTGAGGAACCTCCATACTGTTTTCCAGAGTGGCTGCCTGGCTTTTAATCTTGTCTGTATGTTTTAATAGTTGTGTGACTTTGGGTAAATTAGTTCATTTCTATGTGCCTCAGTTTTCTTATCTCTAAAATGGGGATAATAACAGTATTTAGCTATCATTGTATATGAGTTAATACCCGTATTTTTTTAAAACATTGCCTCATAATAACATATTTCTTTTTTTTTTTTTTTTAAAGATTTTATTTATTTATTTGACAGAGAAAGACACAGTGAGAGAGGGAACACAAGCAGGGGGAGTGGGAGACGGAGAAGCAGGCTCCCCGCTGAGCAGGGAGCCTGACGTGGGACTTGATCCCAGGACCCTGGGATCATGACCTGAGCCGAAGGCAGTCGCTTAACCGACTGAGCCACCCAGGCGCCCCATAATAACATATTTCTTAAAATTAGTGGCTATTATCATCATCATTATTGTTATGATTATCATCATCATTGTAATCATTGTTCAGGTAGAGAAATTTTCAGTTTGTCATTAGAAGAATTCAGAAATTACCCCCCAAATGTCTTTCATTGTATGATAAAGTATCTTCATATTTGCTATTTTGTACTTACTGCTTCAAAATCACCAAAAACTTTGGCAAAAGGCTAGTATAGAAGTTCTAAATTGTAATTGGGTATGTAAAAACTTATATATTATTTAACTTCAGATTCAGGGTTATAGCTGTTTTTGTTTCTTTAAAGTTCTGGATTTAAGTATGTATTTTAAAGAATTTTTTTCCTTAATGCTAAGTATTAGAAATTTAGACAGTGTTATATTTAAGACCATTACAGTAGCAGTTTCATTTGTATTTATTTGGGGGTGTTGAATAGGTTTTTATTTCCTTTGTTTTTTTAATCTAATTTAATTTTTGAAATCATGGAAGAAAACCTTGATCACTTTTAAAATTATGATAAAGGAAAGACTATATTATGCATACCAGGAATTTTATTGAAGAAGCTGAGAATTTTTTCTGTTTTTCTGAGATTCTGATTATAGTTTTTTTTTTTTTTTAAGATAACTTTACTATTTGGCAGAGATTGTGAGAGTTGTCAGTCGTTTTACTATTATTTAATTCATTTATAATTTAATTAGATTTAATGTAAAATTCAAGTTTTAAAATTTTTAAAGTTCAACTTTTATACATTTGTAATGACAATATAAAAAAATCCCTTTCTTATGGATGCTTTCTAAAGAATGTATTGTCATCCTTTTCTGCAGATGATTATTTTTTTATAACACAGAAACAGATGTTTTCAGTAGACATGTATGTCAGGGAAACTAGAGAAATATATTAATGATCTTCCATCATGAATTTTTTGTGATATTTTGGTTTTTACTAATTTATGAATTATCTTACAGAGATACTAAAAGTAATTGCAACCCTACTTCGAAATTCTCCCCATTGCCCAGAGAGCATGGAAGTTCGCAGAGCCTTTCTTTCTGACATGATTAAACTTTTTAATAACAGTAGAGAAAACAGAAGGTAAGTGGGATCAGAAAGCAATTATTTGCACTATTCAAGTCCAGGTTTGAATAAACCCATTTTTTTTCTAATAAGAATTGTTTTTAAAAATACTGTGAAATGAATTTTCCATATGCTTTTTTCATTAGGGGTATATAAATAATGTACCATACATTTAAATTGAGTTTTCAGTACCACCATCTTTAATTGTTTTAATACATACATAGAGGTGCCTTTTTTTTGGTTTGTTTTAAACTTTTACTTTTTAGAATTCTTAGAGATGAGTATTTTTTTTTTTTTCAGTAATTCAGTATCCTCTTACAATTTTCAGGAGCTTGCTACAGTGTTCTGTATGGCAAGAATGGATGCTTTCTCTTTGCTATTTCAATCCTAAGAATTCTGATGAGCAAAAGATAACAGAAATGGTATATGCCATATTCAGAATCCTACTTTACCATGCAGTCAAATATGAATGGGGTGGCTGGCGTGTGTGGGTAGACACCTTATCAATCACACATTCAAAGGTAAGTTTTTTTTGTGAAAATGTATTTTAGTGTTTTAAATTCTATAATTTTGATTTTACTCATTCTCTGAAAGCACAGTGAAAGGAACAACTAAAAAAGGGAATCACTAAAAAGAAAAAGTTTTTCCAATTTCTTTAGACTCAAAATGGGTTTTTCAAATGTTACTTATTTTATTTTTTTTTAAAGATTTTATTTATTTGACAGAGAGAGACACAGCGAGAGAGGAAACACAAGCAGGGGGAGTGGGAGAGGGAGAAGCAGGCTTCCCACGGAGCAGGGAGCCCAATGTGGGGCTCGATCCCAGGACCCTGGGATCACGACCTGAGCGGAAGGCAGACGCTTAATGACTGAGCCACCCAGGCGCCCCTCAAATGTTATTTTTATGTATGTTTAACTTAATAAAGTGAAACCTCAAGCCACAGCATAAAGGAACTTATATTTTAAAGTAGCCTTTTTTGCAGATAAGATTCTCTGTTTTAGGGTAGTTTGAAGCTTTTGAACACAAGGTGGCGCAGTATATTCAAAGATGAGAAGTTATTCTAATAATGTAAGGTGGTTGGGTAAATAGAAAAGCTCAGGCTGATGTTTGCCTTTTGCTCACATTACAGTCAGTTAAAAAATTGATTTGGAAGAATCTGCTAGTCTTTTTTTTTTTAACCTAAGCCAGTGTAAATTAGTTATTTATGTATAGCTTTTGTTTGAAATTGTTCATGAAATATTCTAGACACACAAAAAGGTATAAAGAATAATGTATCTACCAGTATTTATGGTACTAGGTTCTCCATCCCAATTGCTTTGTCTAGCATTGTTAGCCCCTCTCTTCTTCCCTACTAACCTTAATTTGGGTGTTTACATTATTTCTATTTCTTATGTATAGTTTTAACAACACATATGTCTAAACTATTAATAAAGAATTTTATTTTTCATGTTTATACTTAATATAAATGGTATCATATTAAACACATATTTCTGTAGCTTGCTGTTTTTGCTTGTCATTGAGATTCATCCACATTGACCCATGTAGTTGTGTTTATTTTCTCAGTTGTGTTGTATTCCATGGTATGGCTTTATCCATTTACCAGTCAATGAACATTTTTGCTACATTTTGTATATATTTGGAAGTTTCTCTCTATATGTTCCTAGAAGTGGACTTGCTGACTTGTAAGATGCAGATGTTGAACATTAGATGATAATGCAAATTTTTTTCCAAGGTGGTATATCCATTTCCATGCTCTCCAGTGATGTATAAGTTCTCATTGCTTCACATCACCTCATCACTTGGTACAACTGGAGTTTTAAGATTTGCAAATTTGATGAATTTTAAATGCTATATCGCGATAATTTTAATTTATAACTTCTTATTTCATGGGAGCTTTACAAATATATTCTTGTCTTAAGCTCTTCCTTGCTCTATTATTTATTAATATCTTCTGCCAATTTGTGGCTTAACGACTTAATTTTTAGAAATGGTAAGATAAATTTATATTTATCTTCTGAGGAAATTTTACATTTCAGGTAATTAATGCAGTAAAATTTGTTAGTTTCTTTTATGGTTTATACATTTTGTATCTTGTTTAACAACTCTTTATTCACAAGGATTGTAATTATATAATTATATAAATTATAAATTGACTAGAAGGAATAAAGAATAGAAATGATAAATTTGATATATCTTTAAATGTTTTATTGACTATCATAGGTATTTCTCTGAAATATTTTGCCATTCTTTTGGAGTATATCGTCATTAGTATATAAAATATACTAAATATATTTTTTAGGTGTTTGAATAACTTTTAGTTATTTGAAAGTACTTAAGAGTTATTTATTCCTCTTTCTCCTTAATGAGAGAAATGTACGTTACTATTATAAGGATTTACAAAGGTAGTTTAGATTAGAAAATACCACTCGAGTAATTTATGTTTGAGAATCATCTAGTGCTAAATAAGACAAAGAATTGATTTTATAAAATGGCTTTTAATCACTCCATTTTTGAGCTTACCAGTTTAGTCTAAGGCTGGGTTCAGCCAAATATGGCCTGAGAGTCAAATCTAGCCTGATGTGTTTTTATATAAACGAAGTTTTATTGAAACACAGCCACTTCCATTCATTTATATATTTTTCTCTGGCTGCTTTCATGCCACAAGTATTCAGCATTTGCAAGAGAGACTGTATGGCTCCCAAGCCTAAGGTATTTACTATTTGGTACTTTACAGAAACTGTTTGCCATCTCTTGTATAACTTAATTTAGTTTGTGCTGATGCCCAGATCTTTTGATTTTTATTATAGAAGGCTGCTGCAATCTGGACTAATTTTCTGCTAGTATTGTTTACCTCTTTACAAAAGATCATGAGGAAAACAGGATTGGGTCTTATATTACATTTGGATTGGATTTCAGATCTATGTGGGGGAATTCTAGGTTAGCAGAGTGCCAGTATAAATTAGATTTTTCAGATTTTCAAAATGGTGTATGTTAATTCAGTGCTTTTCTATGCACTTCTGCTTGTTCAAAGTCCTTAAGGATGGCTAGAGGAATATAACCTTTAGAGCAGTAATATTATAAAAGTACAGCCTGAAGACATCAGGAGCCTGGGAGACCTTTTTAGGAAGGTATGAGGTCCTTCTTTCCCAGTTACATATCTATTTGAAAGTGGATTTTTTCATATACATAAACCAAAACAGTATATAATACAACAGATTGAATATAAAAGCAGATATTAGAATGCAACCATCTCCTATTAAGCTAGAATTTAAAGAGATGTGCAAAAATGTGAAATCCTAGCACTCTTCTCAGTATTATTATTTTTTGTTTTGAAAAAGTCATTTTTAAAGAAGTGTTTATATTAATATACAATGGCTTTATTGTTATTTTGAAATGAATTAATATTTGTAAAATTTCTTATTCTTAATTTCTAAAATGATAAGTAGTAATAGATATAACTCATAAATAAAAAGTTTTGGGGAGCCTCAGTACTTTTTAAGAGTGTAAAGCATCTTGAGACAAAACATCTTGAGAACTGCTGAAGTCATAGGGTATTTAGGGCCATTAGTCTAGTCTCTTGAGGTTGGACTAGGAAGTACCTCAGGTATCTTTGAACTTTTGAGCATTTATAACCAGTTACCAGTCCATTTGTATAAGCAATAAAGAGAATATGGGCTTTGGACACAGGGTAGTTCTGCGTTTGAATTCTGGTTTATAGTAATTTTTAGTTGTATAAACTCAGGTAAGTTTCTAAACTTTTCTTAACTATCGGTGTCTAATATTAGAAATTGTCAATGAGGATATATATGTGAAATTAATGAAAGAAATCACAGAAAATAGAATTAAATGTTTAGTGACTATTTTCCTTTTTAAAGCTCTATCATTCTTCCTGGTTATCTCTTTGTTTTCATTCTCATTGTCAGCATACTAGTTCAGGGCCCAAGTCACTTCATGTTTGATATAAATTCAACTTTTAAAATGAGGAATTACTTATATCCCCAGTAATTTGTATAGCGTATATGCTTTGAAGTGTTACAATAGAAGAATTGTGACTACCCAGCCTAACATGCTGTGTGGTTTTCCCTATCCAATCCCCACCCCAAACCTAATCAGCATTTTGCGTTTTATCATTTCCTTCTTAAAAAAGTTAAAAAAATATATTCCTAAATGATACATTATTAGATTTCCCTATTTTTATATTTTATGAAAATGACATCGTACTGTGTGAACGCTTTTGTTACTTACTTTTTTCTCTGTCAAACCTTTTATTTTTAAGATTTTTTTTTATTGTTACATATAGCTTTGGTTCATTTGTTTACCATGCTGTGAAAAACTGAGGTGCTCAAAGGCAGTGGTTTTACTAGAGTTATCAGTTTCATACTCCTTATAACTGTGGCTCACAGTAAGAAATTTATAGTGACCACATATGTATGTAGACAGACGCACACAAACCCTTTTCCTCTCATACACCTGAAACATAGGTTTCAGGGGATAGTATTTGCCCTTACTAAACTTTGGTTTATAGGGATGCATTCTTATGTTTTCTTTTTTGTTTAAAAATGCTGATGAAGCCCCGGCAAGCTGATTCTGTGATCTGCCAGCTGAATTATCTTCAATTTGAAAAGAGCACTGCTCTAGGAAATATAAGTAGGAGTAGAATTGCTAGATCCTAAGTAATGTTCCATCCTCTACTCCATGACACTTCAGATTTCTTATTTTTGCAAGGTTTTGTCTTCTGCCTACGTTAAAGTTCCCCCCTCAGTGATTTTGTATGTAGTTTTTTATATATGCCTAGATCACTTTAACTCTGCACATTTCTAATGGTCAGTAGCCTTAGGTATTATTTTCCTCTAGATTTATTAAGCTAAAAATAACTTACATAATGTTACTCCCTCCATAAACACTTTGTTCAAATTTTCATAAAAAGGGAACTAAGGTAAGTTTCTTTTTTAACAAAATAGTTTTTTCTACCTAATCTTTCATTTTCCCTTAAAAAAAGGATTTCCTACCTTACCTTCCACTGTTTCACTTGGCAAAAATCTCTGCTCTTTGTTGGTTCTAGTCTTTTTAAAGTATATCATTCTTTGTTAAATCTTCATTTTTGTTTATTCATGGCATGGGCTTTGTGTTCCTTTGCACTTAACCAAATCCTTTATATTTTTCAGGATTTAGCTAGCTAAATCACTTATATGACAGTTTTTCATACAGTATGTATGAATGAATTCACAGCACTTAATTTTCTGTTGGTATCTTAAGTGTCTCTCTCTCTCCCTCCTTTTCCCCTTCCCCTGACTTCCTTTCTTCCTCTCTCTCTCTCACTACCTAGTCTTCAACTAATCAGTCTTCTCTACCCCTTACTCGGTTGCTTTGCCTGTGGGTATCTAGTGCATCCGTGCTGCCCTCTATCACTGCCAGCTAACCCCCCCCCCCCGCTTGTCTCCTTCTTCTTTTAGCCACACTCTCTCTTTCCTGTCCCTCTCTCTGTTCTTCCCTTCAGTATTCCTCCATCCATTCTGTGCCCCTGTCTTCTCCCTTCCCCCAGCCTATGTTTCCTTTATTCTGTTTTGTCCTCAGTGAATCTGTGTTTGTTTTGTCTCTGCTTCTTTCCTCCCCACTGTCTCTCTTGGGTGGTTAGGTACTCTTGGTCTCTCGTTCATTTTCAGTTACTCTATGTCTAGGTCTTTCTCCAGTTGCCCACCACTTTTCTTCCCCTTTCTATCTTAACTCTTTCTTTTTTACCTTTCCACGACTCTCTGTCTTCTTCTATTTGAGTACTTTCTAGCTACTATGTAAGATAGAAGGATGAATTAGGAACACATCTTACCCTGAAAGAAGTTACTGTCTAATATGGGAGATAGTATAAGTACAAAAAGACTAAAAAACTAAGGCAGGAAGGAATAAGGATAGCTTCACATGAGGGCATCTGAGAGGTTTGTAGAAAAGAGGTCATTTGATGACAGCATTGAAAGGTAAGTAGGATTTGGGCATGTAGAGTTTGGGGTGATGAGAATCACTGGTGGAGGAATTGACATACACAAAGGTAAGAGGTGGTGGTACTGAGGAAAAAGCATGGTGAATTGTTGGTTTGCTTGGGGGTTAGTACACAAGAAGAGGGGTAATGAGTAATAGGGCAAATGTAGACTACTATTTAATTATAGATGATCCTATAATCTCTCATATTATATTACTGGTTAAAAGTGAGTTCTCATGTTTTTTTTTTTGGTTGTTCATTGTAGTCTCATCAGCAGGGACAAAAGGTTTTATACATCTTCATATCTCCCATAGAACTGTGAATAGAGCTAAGTACTTGGCAGTTGCACATTAAATATTTGTTGTGGGAAGGAGAAGGAAGACTAACACCATCATTGTTTGGGGCTATTTAGTTCAGCTGTCACATGGTACCATGCCACCCTGTGTGTGCCTTAGTGTCTCAGTCTTCTCTTATCAGTGATGGATGAAATAGCTTCAGCAGCTGTCTTTTAAAGCACCTGTGTCATCACCACACACAGTAGGGTTTGGGAGTCACTCATCAGAGTAACATGGGATGTGTATTTTATTATAGTCTCCTGGACCTCACCTCAGAATCTTAATCTCAGTCTCATGGGATGTTCCCAGAAATTTGTGTTTTGAAGTCAGTCTTTCTTATGCACCCTAATTTTGAGTGCCCCTCTGAGTGTACAGGGAATTATTTTTACTAACTTCCCTTCCCACCTCTACATTAAGCTGCTAATATAATAAGCTCTTTAGAAAGTATCACAGATAGAGAGGAATTCTTCGTCAATTGAATATGGACCCCAGTTAAGACCCCTTAATCCTTCTTTTTTATTATTATTAAAGAAAACCTTTTTTTGTCATTCTGGAAACATATGTTACAGTGCAGAGAATGTTGAAGGAAAAATATAAACTATTCTTACGTAGTTCTCATACCAGTATTTTTTAGACTCAATTTATACACAAAAAGCCCGAAGTATGCTTTGTTTTATATGTATATATTTATAGTTTATGTATATATTATATATAGTTTTTATGTATTTTAGCTTATTTAAAACTGTTACATAAAACTGTTATAGTTTATATATATTTATAGTTTATATATTATACATAGTTTATATATACAGTTTTAATTAGTTTATATTTTGTCTTCACTCCAGTGACTTATGGCTTTAAGCAGATATTAAAGCCTTTACACAGAAAATAGCTACTTTATGGAGAGGCCTCTTTTGCCCATTTTGGTTCAAGAACCAGTCTTTGAGTCAAGTTTTAGGATTAAAATTATAAAATGAAGTAAATGCCGATTAAGTCAGTTGTAGAGAATTTTTATCTGAATAAAACTGGACTTAAAACTTTTTGCTGTTAAAGTATACTTTAAAAAATAAATGCTAAAGCTTTACTTAACCCTGGGAGGGGGAAAAAGAAAGCTTAGAATTATAAATTGGTTCTTGTGATTTTTATCTTTAAAGTTTAATAAGCATCTTTTAGTTTTATTTCTTTGTGTGAATTTTTTTCATTGATGAAAGCTTTCTCATAAGGTTTATACAGAATAATTTATTTGAATATTGCTATGTTGATTATTTTTGGATTTTTAATATCTTGACATCCATTTTTAAAATAAAGTGGACAACTGACATTCTAAGGTGCTTCAAATCAGTATTTACTAAAGTTTAAGATGGAGCTTAAGTGATTCAGTAAGTAGGTGAACAGTTTGTAGCATGCTGTTAAAAATTCTTCCAGAAGCATGGGAACCACATTTTTTCTCTGAAAATATTCATTCTAAAGCTTTATATTTTTATATATATGATACTGAAGTGATGCTTATTTTTTCTTTTTGCAGCCATTTAAAATCTCAATATCATAAATTTATAACATGGTTCTTGATAAAGTACTGGTCTGTAAAAAACTAATGTTGCAGAATTGTATAGCTTTTGCAGAGTTACATCAGGATACATTCAGCTGCTATAAAAAGCCAAAGAAACTCAATTGCAATTTTATTGTCCAGTTTGATAGATTTCCTGCCACCTTTGTAGCAGGGAAGCTGTTTGTCACTGTATCTCTCTCCTCCAACAGCTGAACTAGATTTTATAAGCAGTAATAGGGTCTTCTAGTGTAACTGCCCTGTGTTGTTTACTTTGGTCTTAAGGTTTCAAATATGTACCTGTTAAGAGTAACCTTTGTAATTTCATTATTTTCTTATGTATTCTCTAGGTTGTTATTGTTTATCTTTTTTTCTTTTCTTTTTTAAATTAAGTAGCTTCTACGTCCAACGTGGGGCCTGAACTTCTGACCCTGAGATCAAGAGTCCTATGCTCTATTGACTAAGCCAGCCAGGCACCCCTCTTTTCCTTTTTTAAAATGCTTTAAATGGAACACTATCTTGAGTAATTAATTAAGACTATTTTCACTTGGTATGCTAGATTGCCTCTACTCTTTAATAAAAATTAAGGCATTTAGAATATCCTGAATTATGAGAACTATTCAAAAACATTTTTTTCTAAACAAATAAAACTCAAAACTTTAGATACTGTTTTTTGTCTAGGCCTATATTGCCACGAAGTAGAATGGGTCTATGACTTAAAATAATAAGTGAGTAAAAGTTATTCACACTTACATGAATTTCAGTGGCTGCATATTATTAGGTATATATAATATAGTACATCATATTAAGGAGAAGTAAAGTTAAGAGCAAAAGCTGAGCTTGATGTAACATCTGAATGCTATCAGGCTACTTGTAATTATAGGAAGGACTGATTGAGTAAATAATTTAGGTTTATTTTTTCATATTCTGGCATCCTCCAAAATTTTATTTGGAAAAATTCGTGGAGGTGATATTTTAAAAATCTGTTGATTTATGTTACAATGCACTGCATAAATACCGTAGTTTAACTTTTATTTATCTTTGAGCAGTGTTGGGTCTGTTTTTATATAAATATCTCCTGTTTTTTAGGATAAATTCCTATAATTCCAAGAATCTGCACATGTATTAAAAGGTTCTAATAGGAGCTCCTGGGTGGTTCAGTTGGTTAAGCATCCTACTCTTGATTTCGGCTTGGGTCATGAACTCAGGATTGTGGGATCTAGCCTCACTTGAGATTCTCTCTCTCCCTCTCCCTCCACCCCCCACCCTGCTTGCACATTAGTGCTCTCTCTCCCAATAAATAATAAATAAAATAAAATAAAAATAAAATGTTCTAATAGGTATTGCTAAATTACCATCTAAAAATTTGTAAGAATCTGTACTCTAGGTTTTCATGAGAGCACCTGTCTAGGCAATTCTTAAAATTGGTCAAGATGGCTTTTAAAAAAAATGATTAGTAAGTTATTAACTGATATATATATTTTAAAGATTATTTATTTGACAGAGAGAGACAACGAGAGAGGTAACACAAGCAGGGGGAGTGGGAGAGGGAGAATCAGGCCTCCTGCCGAGCAGGGAGCCTGATACGGGGCTCAATCCCAGGACCCTGGGATCATGACCTGAGCCAAAGGCAGACACTTAATGACTGAGCCACCCGGGCGCCCCTATTAACTGATATTTTATGTCACTGTGCTTCCTATCTTGATCTATATAAATGAAGATACTACTACCTACTTTTAGGGTTGCTCTGAAGATTATGTGTGTCAATATATGCCAAATGCTTAAAACAGTATACAGTAAGCATTCTGTATATCTCAGCTATTGCTACAAGTATTTAAAAATATGTCTGGTATTGCCTACCAAAATGAACCTAACTTGGTATTTATTACATGTGTATTTTTAAGCATGTTGTGGAACTGGGGAGCAACTGTTGATTTACATAGAAATTCTCATATTCAAGGAAGTTGAGGGTAGAATATATTCTTTTATTCTGTATTTTTTTTTTAAAGATTTTATTTATTTGACAGAGACACAGTGAGCGAGGGAACGCAAGCAGGGAGAATGGGAGAGGGAGAAGCAGGCTTCCTGCCGAGCAGGGGGCCCGATGCAGGGCTCAATCCCAGGACCCTGGGATCGTGACCTGAGCCGAAGGCAGACGCTTAACGACTGAGCCACCCAGGTGCCCCTAGAATATATTCTTTTAAATAAGTTTATTTTAAATTGTGCAATGTTTCCATGTGTTAATATGGTATTTATAGAGATTAAGAAAGTACTAAGTGATTGGAAAGCCTCTCTTTAAATTGCATCTTCACTTGGTGTTAATAAGGAAGTGTTGCTCAAAAATCATATTTTGAAAGAATAAAGTTTTTTTTTATATTTATTAGGGTTGCTTACTAAAAAAAAAGGTGAACTTCAGACCAAAAATTGATATAACTTTGATGTAACATCTGCATGTTAGAGCACTTAAAATTCTAGAAGGAAATGGTTGAGTGAATTAGTTTACTTTTCATATTCTGGATTTCTCCAAAACTGTATTCAGAAAAATTGGGGAAGATAATTTTTAAAAATATATTGAAAATTAAGGGCTCCTGGGTGGCTCAGTCGTTGAGTGTCTGCCTTCGGCTCAGGTCATGATCCCAGGGTCCTGGGATTGAGTCCCTGCATTGGGCTTCTTGCTCATTGGGGAGTCTGCTTGTCCCTGCCTGCCTGCCGCTCCCCCTGCTTGTGCTCTCTTGCTCTCTCTCTCTGACAAATAAATAAATAAAATCTTAAAAAAAATATATATTGAAAATTAATTTAAAACCTTTGAGATTGAATAGCATTATTTAATATAGCATATGTGTAGGATTATATATATATGATACTGTTAAAGAGAACCAGTGTCATCATTTGAAGCACTAAAATAAGATTTTATTCAGGAACTATTGAACAAGGGAAAAGAGACCCGAGTGTCTAACTGGGTTCAATTCTGAATACAACAAGGAAAAGTGGGGATTTGTAGCTAAGAAGCAGGGTAGGAATGGGGTAGAAAATTACTAAGAGGAAACATCTGGGGCAGGGGAGATGATGGTTCAACAGACTTCTTCCTGAAAGCAGGTCAGGTTGATCAGGTGTCACTTGGCGGGATGGTGGGGTTGAAAAATGCCATCAGATTTCAGGGTGATCAGATATTGAGGGTGGGGATTCTTTCTAACCTGACTTAGCAGGATTCTTGCTGAAACTCAGAGATGCAGGTCTGCCAAGGACAGGGCCCAAGAGGGTTCAGAGGAACCTGACTGAAGTGTGGTCAAGGAGAGAATCTTTGTCAATGTTAGCAAAAATACAGTTTTTCTACTTGAAAATTTGCTTTTTATCTTTCCTTGGGAGATTGTATATAACTATGTTCCATTTAAAAAAATTAAAAAAAAAATTTTTTTTTTGTAGGAGGTTTATTTTAAGCTACGTATGAGTAGAATAGTAGGGTATACAAGTCAAATCTATTTGAAAATAATTTCTTAGTTTCTCTGTGGTAAATCATATCGTTGCCTTTTCAAGTCATGGATAAATAAAGTTTGCCCTTACCTATACGAAAAAGTTTTGTCTCCTTCTCATGGTTTGCAAAGCCTTTAATAGTTAATACCTGCTTACCATTTACATGCTTATTTACTGTTTTTATTGTTCACCACTCCTAGAAATCCTTTAATTTTATTGCTTTACTGAATAACTCAGTGTCTTAAATGAATCATGTCTTTGACCATCCATTCTTTTTTTTTTTTTTTTTTTAAATTTATTTATTTGACAGAGAGAGAGAGAGCGAGAGAGGGAACACAAGCCAGGGGAGTGGGAGAGGGAGAAGCAGGCTTCCCGTGGAGCAGGGAGCCCGATGCAGGCCTTGATCCCAGGACCCCGGGATCATGACCTGAGCCGAAGGCAGACGCTTAATGACTGAGCCACCCAGGCGCCCGACCATCCATTCTTAAACACATCTTTTTTAAAATTTTTTTCTGCATGTCATCTCTCTGTGTCCTTAATCCTTTTCTATTTTGCAAATGAGTATTTATTATTGAAGTCCAAACTTGAATATCAGCATCATCCTGCTGCTTCCAGGTGCTTCCAGGTATTTTGAGGCAAATCATGTAATTTCTGTATATTTCCGGTAATGTATATATCTGTAAACTACACTTCAAATTATTTGAAAAAGTCTTTAAAATATTCCCAAAGTGGGGACACCTCGGTGGCTCAGTCGGTTAAGTGTCTGCCTTCGGCTCAGGTCATGATCCCAGGGTCCTGGGATCAAGTCCCACATCAGGCTTCCTGCTCATCGGGGAGCCTGCTTCTCCCTCTCTCTCTGTCTGCTGCTCCCCCTGCTTGTGCTCTCTCTCTCTCTTTGACAAATAAATAAAACCTTAAAAAAAATGTTTAAAATATTCCCAAAGGGTACACAAAAAGCATGAACAAATGGAAAAACATATTTCCTAGAATAGGAAGACTCAACATCATAAAGTTGTAATAACTTAACATTTCTTTTGGATATTTTATAAAATTAGTGAAATATCAAGAAAATACTAACCAGTCATTTTTCTTTTGGTGGGGAGAAAACTAATTAATTGTCAAAGCTTAATTATTAAGGAAAAGTACAGCAAAATACATAAAAATATCCAGGAAAACTCTGTAACAAGCAATGAGAGGGGATTGACTCTACCAAACACTAAAACATATTACCACATGTCAGTAATTTAAAAAGTGTAGTATTGATACTGACAAGATAGGCTGACCAGGGGAACAGAAAAGAAAGTCCAGAAATACATGAAATTTCATAAAGTCTTTAGTATATTATAACTGATGCATCTCAAGTCAGCAGGGAAAAGATGGACTATTCAATAAATGGTGTTGGGACAATAGAAGATTGACCTGGGGGAAAAAAAGTTGGAGCATCAGGGAATTTAAAGTATGGATTAATTAAATAGTGGGGAGAAAAGCCATAAATAAGTACTAAAAGAAAATACAGAGTATTCTTCTGTAGTCTTAGATTGTGGAAGAAATTTTCTATAATTTAAAATCTAGAACCATTAAAGAGAAAAAAAAGGCTAATAGTTTTTACTCCATTAAAACAAACAGAAATCTTTGTGATCAGAAATCAAACCTAATACCATAAGCAAAGTCAAAAGCATATGACAGATTGGAAAAAAATTATTTAGAACCAGAGCAAAGGTAACATTGCTAACATATAAAGTTCTCCTAGAAAAAGATAGAAAAAGAAAGTCCAGTAGAAAAATGGACAAAAGACATATTCAAACATCCATAGAAAACTAAGTTAAAAGTTACTATAGGACCCCTGGATGGTTCAGTTGGTTAAGCATCCAACTCTTGATTCAGCTTAGGTCATGATCTCAGGGTCGTGAGATTGAGCGTCAGGCTCTGTGCTGGGTGTGGAGCCTGCTTAGGATTCTCTCTCTCAACCTGTCCCTCCCTCCCCCCGTGTGCTCTCTCTTTCTCTCTCTCTCTCTGTCTATCCAAAAAAAATTAGATATATAAAAAGAGACTCAACTTACTCATTTGCAAGGGACTGCAAATTAAAACTATCCTGAGATAGTTCACTAAGATATAAGTGACAAAAAGTATGGAACAGTATGTATAGTGCATATTAGTAAAACAAGTAGGAAAATGAGAATTTATGTTTGTGTGTATATGCACGAAAATACCCTGGGAAGATACATAATAAATTAATAACTGATCCCCTGATTGTTGGAAATTATGCAGGTGAGGACTAGTGGTAGGAGGAAACACACTACATACTGTTTTTTGTTTTTTGTTTTTTTCAGATTTATTTATTTATATTAGCACGAGCAGGAGGGCAGAGGGAAAGGGAGAGAGAATATGAAGCTGACTCTGCGCTAAGCGCGGAGTCTGGCACTGGGGTCGATCTCACGATCCTGAGATCACAACCTGAGCTGAAACCAGGAGTCAGAGGTTCAGTCAACTACCCCATACAGTCACCCCTACATACTGTTTTATATTTGAATCATGTGAATTGTAGGGGAGGAAAAGCTTTTCCTTGACCCTCCTAGAGTCCCTGGTGGGGCCTGAAAATTAAACTGACAAATAGAGATTAACAGAAAAAAAGCATATGTATTTATTTAATATGTTGTACGTTACCAGGGAGGCTTTATAAGAAAATGAAAGACCCAAAGAAAGCCTGAGTGTTTTTATACTAGGTTTGATGAAGAGTGAAAAGTCATGGAAAAACACAGTAGGACAGAGGGTATGAGTTAAGGGTAGTAAACTGGGGGAAAATTAGCAAGACCTGTTCATTTGGATTCTTTTCGGCATAAGGAATGCTCCTTTCCTCTGGGGTTTAGGGAGGGCACCTGTCACATGAGAGGCTTTGGAGAGCGGGGGAGATCAGAGCGGTCAGATAGTTTCTCCTGCACCTGCTTTTTCTCAAATTTCCTTCGTCTTAAAATACTCAATATGCTGATATGCCATATTTTGTGGTAGTGCGTTCTTCTTTTTTAAAGATTTTATTTATTTATTTATTTGACAGACAGCGAGGGAGGGAACGCAAGCAGGGGGAGTAGAAGAGGGAGAAGCAGCTTTCCCACTGAGCAGGAAGCCCGATGCGGGACTTGATCCCAGGATCTTGAGACCATGACCTGAGCCGAAGGCAGACGCTTAACGACTGAGCCACCCAGGCGCCCTGTGGTAGTGTGTTCTGAACCCTATCAAAATATATTACCCTATTCAAACAGTGCTTTTCAGTTTATTATATGGTGAATGTATAGTGCATATTACGTATACGACCTGTTTTCCTCACAGGATTGTTCCTCTTTGTTATTAAACTTAAAAAAATTTTTTTTATGGGATGTCTGGGTGGCTGTTGATTTCAGCGCAGGTCTCAATCTCAGGATCATGAGTTCAGGCCCTGCCTTGGGCTCCGTGCTCGATGTGGAGCCTACTTAAAAAAAAAACACACACCTTTTTTTTTAATAGCTAATGTTTTTTTTTTTAAATAATTCTCTTAAGTAGTTTTCTTAGGATAGCCTAGGCCTTATACTTGATACCCCTCCATTAAGATTGTATTAAGGTAGCATTTAAGAACTTAGGTTTAACCAGAATATTCAGATTTGTAACCAAGATGCTTTATATAAAATAGTAAATATTTATAATCTGATAAGTATTAATAACTTGACTTTATTGTATCTGTTACCTTATACCATTGTTGTTGCAAGCTGTGGGGTTTGAGCCTCTATAAAAGATCTGTTTTGTGGTAGTGATCATTTTGAGCTATGCTGATTGATATCCCATGTAGGAAGATTCAGCTGTTTTTAAAAATATCTTATTTATCAGCTATGAAATGTTGGCAACCTAAGAATTAGAAGTTAGTGTGTCATATTCAGCTGATATTTCCATAGGAAAATAACATACCATGAAAAGATGCATTTGCTTGAAAAAAAAAAAAAAGGCCAGTTCTTAAACTTTTAACATTTAAAAGTCTCAGTTTTTATAGGTTAAAATTTTTTAAATATATGGATTAATAATGTTAATCTTTGATGTATTATCTTTTATCTCCTAATTAGTAAATTTGAGTACCAATTAAGCTGAAAGTAATGGCAAAATAAATGTTGTAGTTATTAGCTCATGAGTATCTTTAACTCTAATAGTTTCTAGAAGTGTTTTCCAAACATTACAAACAGCTATGGATTAGCTATCAAATGATTGTGAAGATTAATGACTAGTCTTTTAGCTGGGTAATTTAGAACAATATCTGGTAATTAATTAGGAATTATCAGTCACAAATACCTTTAGGAAGAACAGTATCAAAAAAGATAACAACAATGATAATTGCTCAGTTGCCATTTAGCTTTTAGAGTATTGAAGTAAATTAAAGAAAAATTCCAAAATCGAGTTCAGAATTTTGAAAGAATTTCTAGTATTTATATTTACAGAAGAAAGAATAAACACGTTGGTTTGCTTAGGAAATACAAAGCACTATTTAAAACAGATTTGACTGCAAATCTGTATAATACAGAAAGAAAGATACTCTCTGTGGCAGATTCAGGATGTACTTTATGAAAGTGTACATTGCTTTGAATCGAAATGTGTATTATTATTATTATTATTATTATTATTATTTTAAAGTAGGCTCCACACTGGGTATGGAGTCCAATGTGGGGCTTGTACTCATGACCCTGAGATCAAGCTGTGAGCTGTGATCAAGAATCCAACGCTTAAACTACTAAGCCACCCATGTGCCCCTGAAATATGTATTATATAAACCATCTTTTGGTCTTGAAACTTTAACATTAAATGTTTTTTTTTAATCTTTTTATTATTTATATAGTTATTTTTTAAAAAGTTCATTTAGGGGTGCCTGAGTGGCTCATCGGTTAAGTGTCTGCCGTTGGCTCGGGTCATGATCCTGGGGTCCTGGGATCGAGCCCCATGTAAGGCTCTCTGCTTGGCGGGGAGTCTGCTTCGCCCTCTCCCTCTGCCCTTCCCCCAGCTTGTGCTTGATCTCTCTCTCTCTCTCAAATAAATAAATAAAATCTTAAAAAATAAAGTTTATTTAAGTAGTCTCTACACCCAACGTGGGGCTCAAACTCAAAACCCTAAGATCAAGAGTTCCACACTCTTCTGACTGAGCCAGCCGGGTACCCCAACCTGTCTTTTTGTATGGCCAGTTGAAAGTTTGTCTGCTAGTCATGAATATAGATAGAAGGTGACAAAGAAATATATTACACAAAATTACACTTTATCTTTAGAATGAAGAGTCTCGTATCAAATGGTTAAAAAGACTGTTGATAGTCAACGTAAGTTGACTTAAGTTGTAACTTAATGAATACTGGCAAAAGCATCATGAAAACAGATCTGTATGAGATAATTTGTGATAGCAAAAATATGTATCTTCTATTGGCCCTGAAGAGGGCAATGGAAATACAAGAGAAATTCCTTAAATTGAGTATAAACAGTAGAGAAGGTCAGTTCTGTGTAACACACTACAGTTGTTCCCCCCTTACCCACAGGGAATGTGTTTGTTCCAAGACCCCCAGTGGATGCCTGAAACAATGAATAGCACTAAACCCTGTATATATTATGTTTTTTCCTATACATACATAACCTGTGATAAAGTTTTATTTATAAATTAGGCACAGTAAGAGCGTAACAACAATAACTAATTATAAAATAGAACAAGTATAGCAATATACTATAATAAGTTATGGGAATGTGGTCTGTCTCTCTCAAAATATTTTATTGTACTCATCTTTCTTCTTCCTGTGATGATGTGAGATGATAAAATGCCAATGTGATGAGATGAGGTGAGGTGTATAGATGTAGGCATTGTGATATTGCATTAGGGCTACTGTTGACCTTGTGACAATACATCAGGAGGAGGATTGTCTGCTTCAGGTGATCCTGGATCATTGAGCCATAGCCATGTTGGTGGTTGGATGTCAGGAGCATGTGATGTCAATGGTTGGAGATCCTCGATAGTTGGAAGATTGTTTTTGCAAAAAACCTTTTGGAAGAACATTGTAATGGGAAGTTGTTGCCTTTATTTTTAATGCATCAAAGACTTGCTGCAGAAGTTGTAATCCTTCGGTGATCAGATGTGTGACTTTAATGCTCCATTCCTTCCGAGGATCATATTCCATAATTTTTTCCTTCAGTGTTGTGCCATTTGAAATACTTAGGCAAATTTTTATATGTCCACATTGCTGGTTCTGCTTCCATTTCTTCTTCCTCTGTAGATGATTCAACAAGTTTTTTCAATTCCTCATTTTTTAACACTTTTCAGTGGCTTTCGATATATTCTTCCACTTCATCATCAAGCATTTCAGCAAATCCTCTCCACTAACTTGTCTTGCTGAGTGAATAATTTTCCTAACATCTCCATCAGCCCTGGGAATCCTTTAAAATCATTCATGACTTCCTAAGTTCTTCCAGCAGGCATTTACAGTTTCTGGTTTTAATTCATCCGTTGAAGCCTTGATGAATGTTATTGCATCAGCAATAATGAATGATTTCCACATTGCATTATGTCCAGATTAGGGTCTTAGTCAGTTGCTGATCAAATGTAATCAGATACCAGATGGATGGATGTGGCCCTGATAAACCAAATGATGTCCTTGGTCAAGGGGCTGACACAGTGAGGTTATATTTGGAGGTAAAATTACAATCTTAACATTTTAATTTTCAATACCAAAATTCAGGTTTCAAGGTGACCAGGTGCATTGTCTATAATAGGACTTTAAATTCTAACCCTTCCTCTTCTGAGTATTTTTTTCACTTCTGGGATGAAGCATTGGTGGAACCATTTCATTAACAAGTTGGTCGACACACACACTTTCTGATTATATTGCCAGAACATGGGCATATACTTTTCATTTTTGTTTTTGAGAGCATGTGAGTTCTTTGCTTTGTACACTATGCCTGGCTTTATTATATGCTCTGTAGTGTTGCCACATAGTACCAGAGTTTATCTGTATGTTTTATGTTTTATGCCCTGGTGCCTCCTTTGCATTTTTATGAATGTAGGTTCTATTGGATGTCTTCCGGAAGAGCCCAGTCTCATTGCAGTTGAAGACTTGCTTTGGATGGTGTCCTTTCCCTTTTTTTTTTTTTTAAAAGGTTCTTAAAATATTTACTTATTTATTTTTAAATTTTCAGCCACTCTATTTGATTTTATTTTTTAATCTCTACATCCAACATGGGGCTTATTCTCATGACCCCAAGATCAAGAGTCACATGCTCTACTGACTGAGCCAGCCAGGTGGCTTGGTGCCTTCTCTCTAATCAACTTTTTCAACTCTGCCACAAATGTTTCAGCAGCTACTTCATCAGCAGATATAGCTTTTCTAGTATTTTTTATATTTTTCAGTCCAGATCTATTCCTGAATTTGTGTTAACCGTCCCTTGCAGTAAATGGCTTGGTGTCACTCTTCAGGGAGTCTCTTCCTGAAGTCTTCGTTGAAGCTCAATGCTTTCTGGCACAACATGTTACTATCAGTTGGAACACGTTTACCATTCATGTCTTCCACCCACAGATTTAATGCCTTTTCCATCTTAACTAAGCACTTATCACACACTATGGCTGTAACTTTTATAGCCTTAGGTGTGACAGCAAGACTAGTACAATTTTTTTTTCCTCTTCACAATTTCACGGATGGAAAATTCTTTCTTACTGTAGATCTCATCAACCTCAGCATATGAATTTTTTCTTTTCCTTTTATTAAGTTGAAAATTTCTACCTTTTCACTTAAAAGAAGGACTTTATGGCTTCTCTTTGGCATATATCAGTTGCCAGCATCACAACTCTTGCACTTTGGGACCATTAAGTGAAATAGGGTTACTTGAACACGTGTACTGTGATACTGTGACAGACGATCTAATAATTGAGATGGCTACTGAGTGACTAATGGGCAGCGTATGCAACATGGACATGCTGGACAAAGGGATGATTCACGTCTTAGGTGGGATGGAGTGGGATGGTGCATGATGCTACTCAGAATGGCACACAACATGAATCTCCTGAATTGTTTATTTTGAAATTTCCCATTTAATATTTTTAGACTGCAGTTGACCATGGGTAATGGAAACTGTGGGAAGTAAAACCACGGGTAAGTGCGGGGAGACTCCTGTATGCTGCGAATACAATAAAGTATTATCAAAGTTTTGTTTAGCTGAGACAACTGTGTTAGTAACCTTAATAAAAGCATTAATATAAAACTGTGAATGCTTTTATTCAGGACTAGTTTCATTTTACAGATTTTTTCCAAGTTTATACCTATTACCAAATAACTCAAAATATATAATTACTTGTAGTATTTGGATGTAATCGTGTAGATCAGATATTAAGGTTTCAAGATGTCCATTAAATTCCTGTTGAATACCATTTTAAGATGACAGTTGGCATTCATCTTAAAAATTATGTTGGGCAAAGATAGTCATAGGATTTTTGATATTTTACTCTACAGTTTTAATACACTGAATGAATTTCATAGTAGCAGTAACGTAGGTTCTAACTTTTCAGTCCCAAATATGTTTCCTTTATTCTTTAAAACAATGTTCAGTATAGGAACATACTTGGTTTGGGGATGGATTACGGTATTTTTGCTGATAACTTTCTTTTGTGATACATATGTTAGTTGAACCAGGGTAGTGCTCCCCCTCCTCCCCCATTAGGGAATATCACTTTTGAGTTTGTCAGAGGATGAAAATTTATCCTTACTCTACTAATTATCCAATGTTCCAGCTTACTTGTTATTTGGATTTATTTTAAATTTTTAAAAAAGGTTTATTTATTTATTTGAGAGAAAGAGCACATGCAAGCAAGGGAGGGACAGAGGAAGAGGGAGAGAGAAAATCCAAGCAGACTTCCTGCTGAGCTCAGAGCTTGACTTGGGGCTTCATCCCAGGACCCCAAGATCATGACCTGAGCCAAAATCAAGAGTCGGATGCTTAACCGACGGAGCCACCCAGGTGACTCTGGATGTATTTTTAGTTTTAATCACTTAAAGTTTTATTGTTTATTTACATTCTGACACCTCACACTTTGTTGATTTTTACATGTTTTTCCAGAACCATGTTTGCAATGGTCTGTCAGTCTGTATAACTTGGTACTTTGGAATACTAACTCAGAATACATTCAACACTTGTAAAACATTTATGATTGTTTTCACTTAATGCCTCTCTTCTGTCTTTTGTTTTTTATATTTAATTAATGCAAACTTCTATTTATATGTCTGTGATCATCTTGACATATTCTGGCTACTTTTTTTGGTGTTCATTTGTCTTGAGTTATTTATATTTCATGAGAATAGGAAACTCTTCTGTTTTTAGGTAGTGCATCTTGTGACTGCCACTAACCTGTAATATTGTAATAAATTTTGACTGAAAGAACATGACTTTGTTATATAGAGCTATTTGCTAGATGCACATCTGTCTCAACAGCATGATTGCTGGTAGATCTTTTTATGACTTGGTGACCAGTAATGCAGTGGAAATAGCATACATTTAGAACAGTATACCAGTGAACATTTAAGCGTGCTGTTTGACTGTGGTGAGACCAGCCTTTGGGTCTGTTTCCAAACTTATTGCCCCAAAATTTGTCTTTTCCAGCTACTTAGCCTGAAGATGGACTTTAGAAAATTTCTGAGCCTATTACTGTCTATTTATCTTTGATGGTTCATGTATGTATAACTACCTTTCTCCCTAGGATATACCCCTTTTATTTTCTACAGAGTTGATGCTTACATTAAAAAAATCTTTGGCATTTTGTATATATAAAATTCTGTATTTTGAATTTATTTATTTATTTTTTTTGCTCTTAATATCTTTTATTTGGGAGCTACAGATCTTATTTTTAAGTCTGTGGTCCCAAAACCTCCATTTGTTGTTGTTTTTTAATGTTTTTATTTAAATTCTAGTTAGTTAACATACAGTGTAATATTAATTTCAGGTGTATAATATAGTGATTCAACACTTCCATACATTATCCAGTGCTCATCACGACAAGTGCACTCCTTAATCCTCATCACCTGTTTAACCCATCTCTCCACCCACCTCTCCTCTGGTAACCATCAGTTTGTTCTTTGTAGTTAAGAGCCTGTTTCTTGGTTTATCTCTCTCTCTCTTTCCCTTTGCTCATTTTTTTCCACCTTAAATTCCACGTATGACGAAAATCATATGGTGTTTGTCTTTCTCTGACTTATTTTTCTTAGCATAATTGTCTCTAGCTCCATCTATGTCAGTGTAATTGGCAAGATTTTATTCTTTTTTATAGCTGAGTAATATTCCATTATAATATATACCAAATCTTCTTTATCCATTCATCAGTTGATGGACATTTGAACTCTTTCCATAGTTTAGCTATTCTAGATAATGTTGCTATAATAAACATCAGGGTGCATGTATCCCTTTGAATTCGTAGTTTTGTATTCTTTAGGTAAATACCTAGTAGTGCAATTGCTGGATCATAGGGTAGTTCTATTTTTAACTATTTGAGGAACCTCCACACTGTTTTCCAGAGTGGCTGTACTAGTGTGCATTGCCACAAACAGTGCAGGAGGGTTCCCCTTTGTTCACGTTCTTGCCAACACATGTTTCTTGTGTTGTTGAATTTAGCCATTGTGACAGGTGTGAGGTGATACCTCATTGTAGTTTTGATATGTATTTCCCTGATGATGAGATGTTGAATATCTTTTCATGTGTCTGTTAGCCATTTGTACATCTTCTTTGGAGAAATGTCTATTCATGTCTTCTGCCCGCTTTTTAATTGGATTGTTTGTTTTTTTGGGTGTTGAGTTGTAGAAGTTCTTTATATATTTTGGATACTTAGCCTTTATCAGATACGTCATTTGTAAACATCTATTCTTAAGGTTGCCTTTTAGTTTTGTTGATTGTTTCCTTTGCTGTGTAGAAGCTTTTATTTTGATGAAGTCCCAGTAGTTTTTTTTTGCTTTTGTTTCCCTGGCCTCATGAGACAGACATATCTAGAAAGAAGTTGCTACAGTCAAGGTGGAAGAACTTACTGCTTGTGTTCTCCTCTAGGAGTTTTATGGTTTTAGGTCTCACATTTAGGTCTTTAATCCATTTTAAATTTATTTTTGTGTTTGGAATAAGTTAAGTGTTTCATTCTTTTGCATATTGCTGTCCAGTTTCCCCAGTACTGTTTGTTGAAGAGACATTCTTTTTCCCATTGGATATTCTTTCCTGCTTTCTGAAAGATTAATTGACCATGTAGTTGTGGGTTCCTCTCTTGGTTTTCTGTTCTGTTCTATTGATCTCTGTATCTGTTTTTGTGCCAGTACCATATTGTTTTGATCACTATAGCTTTGTAATATAACTTGAAGTCTGGGATTTTGATATCCTTATACTACCCATTTTAGAGAAGAAAAATACAAGCAGCAGAAAAGTCAAGTGACTAGCCCAGAGTCACATAGGAGAAATGAAAAACAAGTTCAAGGGTCAGTTTGAGGAACTCTCCCAGATAGTAGAACCAAAAGACAAAGACATGGAAAATAGAGAAATAGTAAGAAAATTAGAGGACTGTTCAGTACAATGTCAAAAGATATTAATCCCAGAAAGTGAGAATAGGTGAAAAAGGAGACGAAGGTATAAAGTAATTGATTCAAGAAAATTTCCCAGAACCAGAAAATTTCCCAGAATTGATTCAAGAAAATTTCCCAGAAGGGTATTTGTTGCTAGATTGGAAGGGCCCAGTGGATATTTAACAAAATGGATGAAAATAGACCTATGTTGAGAATCAGTGTGAAATTTGAAAGCACTAGGAGCAAAGAGATTTTATAAGATTTTACAGGGAACAGAATAGGTCTTATAAAGGATCAAGAATCAGAGTAGGCTCAGACTTCCCGACAGTAAGCACAGAAATAAGAAGGCAGTGAAGAAATACTTTTCAAATTCTGAGGTTAAATGCTTTCCAACCTATGGTTTTATAATCAATCTATTAATCAAGTATGATCTCAAAACTTAGTTTATATATACCCCTTTTCAGGAAGGTACTGGAGGATATACAGCACCAAAAGGAGAAAATGAAACAAAGAGAAAGATATGGGACATAAGAAACAGGAGAGGCGACATAGGAGAGAGATAAGAAGGGATCTCCAGGACAATGATGAAGGGAGATCCCGGGATGGCAGCTGTGTAATAGACATATGACAGTCCTTCTAAATTGGAACAGTTTTACTTAACAGATATAGGGGGAAGCTTCTGTCAATGAAATGCCAGTTGCCTTTTAACAGTTTTTTGTTAAAAACCTGAGAACAAATTACTTACATGTGATAGGCCCATATTCTTAGAACTACTTGGCTTGTCTTGAACACGTACTGATTCAGTTCGTGCTCTCTCTTCTAGTCCTCCTGCCTGGATCACTTCACTCCTTGAAAAAGTGGTCTCCTTTGATTTACTTCTGAGAGTAGAGGTAGACCGTGGTGAGAATCGGAAAATATAAAGTAGTCTACTTCCTATACCTTATTCATGCCAGGTATCTGTTACCTGGCCCACACTCATAGATGCTTCAGTTCTGACCTACGTATTTCCCAGTATTTCCGGATGGCCTTGCCAACAGATTTCCCAGGAATAGCCTTATGTATTCTCTTAGAGAAACTGAAGCCCTGTTCCAATTCATAGATTCTCTGTAGCTTGTCTTCTGGTAGCCTTTAGTTAATTATGGTAATATTGCCCTTTCCTCACAAAGCTGGCTAGGTTTGTGCTGTACTTGGCTTCTCAAACTAAACATGATAAGTATGTTCACTATATAGGTAGTAGAACTGTTAAAAAAAAACAACAGGTAGGAAACAATAGAAATGTCAAAATAGTGATTTCCTCTTGATGGGGATGGGGAGGTTGAGGATGGGCACATAGAGGAATTGTGAGGTAGTGGTGTTCCATTTCTTGACGTGGGTAGTAGGTATATGGGATTTAAAAAGATTATTCTTTAATCTGTATGTATAAATTGTATATATTCATGTTTTGATATATTTTAATATTTTATGAAATTTTAAAAATTCTTAATTTGAATAAAATCAAAGCAAATGATTATTGAAAACTAAACATATACACTGTTGTTGAAATAAAGGATCTGTTTTCAAAATCACTGTGAGGTTGGTAGTATGAAACTTTCCTGCCTTAGACAATAATAATTGTCATATCATTGTAGAAATGATCTTCCTAAAGTCAGTTTTCCAAATAGACTAAATGATACTTTAAGAAATAAGATGTCTTCCTCTTACTCAGAATTTTCTGATGGCTCTCTCACACTCAGAATAAAATTCAAAGTCTTTAATACAGTCTGTAATTCTCTATAACCATGATCTAGCCAATGCCTACCTGTGTGGCCTTACCATCTACAGTTCTCTTTCAAACATACCAAGCTCATTTTGGCAACGAGGGACTTTGCATTTGTTTTTCCTCCTGCCTGAAACTCTTTTCCTTTTGATATTCATGTAACTTGTTCTCTCACTTTATTTTTATCTCTGTTCAATGTAATAAATATCCTTAGAGACCTTCCCTAGTTACTCCAAACATACCCTCCCACCTAACCTGTCATCTTCAGTTATTCTCTTTTTCCCCTTAAGCTCTTACTGTTACTTGACATTATTTTATATTTTTGTATGTTTTTGTTGTCAGTTTCTTTCATTAGAATATAAGTTCCATGAAAGCAGGGACATTGTGTTTTTCATTACAGTGCCTGGCATGCTTTGGATGTTCAGTACATTTTGCTGAATAAATAAGGAGGAATTGGTCATTTAAAATAACTTAGTTCAGGGAACTTGGCTTCCTCAGTTTGTAGAGCATGAGACTTTTAGTCTTAGGGTCATGAGTTCAATCCCATGTTGGGTGTAGAGCCTACTTAAAAACAACAACAACAACAACAACAACAACAAACTTAGTTCAAGAAAATATTTGCTTTCTGGTTATAAAAAATTGATATTTTATTAATGTTTACTGTGCTCTTTTACTCTTTAGTGTGGAATATATGCATTTCATTTTGAAATAGTAAAAAAAGTTTCCCAAATATTTACAATTAGGAAAATGTTTATTTCCTAAACATTTCTATTTTGAGCTGTATCCCATTATGATATCATCATACTGTATATATCCCGAGTAAAGGCTAGTAAATTGCTATAGAAAAAAATGTGTGCATAACACATTATTTATACATTTGTTTGCCTTTTACCCATGTGTATATATGCCTAGGATTCAAAAAGGCCTATGGATCTTTGTGTACAAAAAAATCATCTTTTGTTGTCATTTACTACCATTCTCCCATACTAGGGCTCAATAAAGGTTTGTTGACTAAAGGTTCAATTTACTGTATATATTATAATAGTGTAGATTACAGGAACAAACAGTTGTAGCATTGGTAAACTTAATTATACCTTTCTGCATGTATTACACTTCTTTTTGAGGGGTGTTTCCTATTATAACACCAGTGGAAATGACATAATGGTGGGTATAATAATCTTTGATAAGAAAATTATCAAGGTAAATGGGTATAAGGCTAACCATGATATGGGGATGTTCACAGTGCCAGTTACATAGTAGTCACTCACATGGAAGTGGAATGGATGGATGGATGGATGGATGACCTGGAACTTTCAGGTTATTTTGACCAATTTAGACTTTGAAAATTGTGGTTGACCTTTGGGGAAGGGTTGGATTCTTTTTTCATTGCTGAAATAATTTGTATTAGCTTAGTAAGAAAATGTTTTACTAACTTAATAAATATATGGAGAGCTGCTGTAATAGTGGGCATAATTATTATTATTTTTTTTTTTTGCTCTGTTGAGGATAAATTATGGGGAGATGGGTTTTCATTGCAGTTGAAACAGTGTATTATTTAGTGCACAAAGCCCTTCACAATGGTAAGTATATATTTAGATCCTGGTACAAGTTATAGAGGTCAGTAAAGTAGTGTATTCTTTTCATACACATGTTTAAGAATAGACTAAGGATGTTCTTATTGTGGTTTAATGCTGTGCTACCTGTGAGCATCAAGTCTGGCTATCATTTTTTTTTTTTATTATTATTTTGTTTTTTGTGATTGACTTTTTATTTTATAAGATAAGGATATTCTAGGAAGATTACTTTATTGCATTATATAAAACATTTGAAAAATTGTTAAATATTTTTATTTTATGTTCTGTGTGCTCTTCTCTTCCTTTTTTTTTTTTTTTTTTTTTGCATATTTTGACTGATTTTATGTTTTTCATCTAGGTCACTTTTGAAATACACAAAGAAAATCTTGCCAGTATGTTCAGAGAACACCAGGGAAAAGTTGATGAAGAAATAGGGCAATGTTCAAATCCAGTTGAAGCAGTCTCTGCCATTAGCCGGAATGTTAATGTTTCAGTAACATCCCAGCAATCAGATATGAAGGCTTGTCCTGTGTCTCTTCATGGCACCAGAAATAGTGATGAAGAGTCAACTGTTGAGAAGACAATTTCAATAGACTCTGCTTCCAACGTTGAACTGCAAACTCCTAACCCATCTAATGAAGAAAGGAAAACTGGTCAAGAAAGTCAGGAGTTACTAGATGAAGTCCCTTTAGAAGAAACATTGATAAATGAAACAATTAATACAGGTGATTTAGAAGTATCCTCTGATATGATAGAAGGTGAGACTGTTTTCTCTAGTTCTTTTAAAACGAGTGTCACAGGTATAATGACTGTTAGTGAAGTAACTGCTTCTATAAGTTCTCCTTCAGAAGAGGATGCCTCAGAGGTGCCAGAGTTATTGGATAAGTCTATGGTAGAGGAAGATGATGATGATTATGTAGAACTGAAGGTAGAAAGTGGTCCTACTGAGGAAGCCAGTCTACCTGCAGAACTCCGAGAAGATAGTTTGTCTCCAGCTGCATCTGAAGCCAGTGGAACACTGGACATGCTTAGTAATGACAACAAATTAATCTTTCAAGAGCAAGAAGCTGTAAGTAAGAAGCAAACTGACAGTGAAACTCAAGATTCGAAGGATTCTGGAATCTTGACTATGACAGCATCAGGGTCTTCGGCTACCGCACCAGATACTGCTGTTTCCCAGACACCTGCACAGTCAGACATTGGTGAGATGCTAGAGGAAGGGAAGAAAGCAGCTAACTTGGTGAGAGAAACCAAATTAATTGGTGATTCTCCCGTCTTTGAGTCTCCTACTACTTCTGAACAGAGGATTGCTAAATTGGATGTTTCCAGTGTTGCTACAGATACTGAGAGATTGGAATTGAAGGCCAATACAAACATGGAGGCATCTCAACCCCATCAACCTGTGCCTGAGGTGATTATATTTACTGTCTTAGTGCAAGGGTATACACTTATATTTTATTTTAATTTTTGGAGTTGGTTCATACCCTATTTGCAATTATATAAATACAATGAATGTAAAGATTACATTTGTTATCTTTAGCACAAGATTTTAGTGTGAGTTCATTAAAGGCAGCTTTTATTATTATTTTCACCACAGCATCACCAAAAGTTACTACTTTCAAGTTTTAGGATTATAATAATTCTAGTTTATAAAACAAATACTGGAAATACTTGCCTTTGCCCTTTATTTGATAACCCAGTCATAGTACATTAATTCTCCAGCAAAATCTAGGGCTATCTTCCTGCAGAACCACCTGCCGGTGTATAATTTTATATATAAAGTATGTAGTTTAAAATTCCTTCCATGAGGAAACAGACCGCGAGGTCTGTTTGCTTTGTAAGAGGGGAGGAGCCTTTCTGAGATCTAAAGGTACTTCTTTCTCTTTTACTAGTGTCTCAGAGTGATTCAGGAGACAGTGGTTGATTGCATATTGTCATTTCCTGCTCTGTTCAACCAACCATTTTGTTGGTTCTTAATTCTGTTACCTTTATGTTTGTTTTTAATTCTAACCAATTTATAATCCAGACACTGCCTTCTTTCATACTAATATTCAAATCTAAGAATCTTGATTCTTTTAAAAAATGCTGCATTTGCTGGTGGTAATACTAACATGGTTGCAAGCTAATTACTGTTGAATTATGGTAGTTTAGCATTTTTGATAACTTTGCTTTAAATGTGTTAAAGTTTTAATGTTATTACTCATTGATAATTTTTCTCTAATTTGGTTCCTTAGTATCTGAAAATATGATTATTTGTTAGATGAATTGCATTGAAGCTATTATATTATTAAGGCCTTCTTTGAAGTTGAATTTATTTTACGACTCTTTTAAATTTTCTGTATTAGATGTCAAGGCGGCAGGAGGAACCAGGTCAAGCAATAGCACCAGATGGAGTTACTGGACAAAGGAGGGATTCCAGATCCGCTATGTTTCGTATTCCTGAGTTCAAATGGTCTCAAATGCATCAGCGTTTGCTCACTGATCTGTTATTTTCAATAGAAACAGATATACAGATGTGGAGAAGGTTTGTCCATATGTTTGTTATAGAAGATGTGTATAAAGTTTAGTCTTTGTTTTTTTTGTTTGTTTTTTGGTTTTTGGTTTTTTTAGAGAGGGAGAGAGAGAATCTTAGGCAGACTTCATGCCCAGTGTGGAACCCAACGTGGGACTTGATCTCACAACCCTGAGGTCATGACCTGAGCCCAAATCAAGAGTCAGCTGCTTAACTGACTAAGCCACCCAGGGACCCTGGTCTTTGTTTTTAAAGAAGTTTATATAGTTAACATTTTGCAATTAATTTCAGACATTTGGTTAAAAAGTAGAATGTAAATTATTTCTTTGGTATAGTTTATTGAATTTACATTTTTTTCCTCCATTATAAAAATGAGCTACCCTGTCTGAATTATAAAAACTTTAAAATCAGAGATTTTTCTTTTAAAAAATTTGCTGCAGATTTCCTGGAGCATATTTTATAACATATATTTCACCTGAAGATTGATCTGCTAAAGTGGTTTATTGCTAGGAGTACTAAAAAAAAAAAAATTGGACTTTAAATATAACATCCAGTTCTCCAATGTAGTTTTAGTATAAAACCTCTGTATATTTCAGATTATCTATTATGTGATTTATGATTTAAAATGCATCGCTGGCTTATTGTTATTTGTATACTACACTTACACTGTTTAAAACATTTTATGGGATTATCTAAGAAAATGTTAATAGAAAATTCATTTTTAATAGCACATTGAACACCATTTACCTCTTAATTTTTGCTACATGACTTCTCAGTTTTGTTCCCAGTTAAGGATAATTCAACTTTTGGTATACAAGATGAATAGTGTTGTATGTTTCAGCATTGAACAGGGGCATGGATAGTATCTCCTGAGATGGAATGGTCTATATCTTCTGAGGAAGTACATCCCCAGCATGCCTGCTATATCATTATCATTACCTCAGCTTTCAAGATGAAGTGAAAGCACCTTCTTATCCTCCCTCCCCTCAAGTAGGCAAACTGATTTCTTTTCTTTAGCTTTATCAGTAAACATCATTTATCTTTGGACAGCCATTCAACAAAGACAGTTATGGACTTCGTGAATAGCAGTGATAATGTCATCTTTGTACACAACACAATTCATCTCATCTCTCAAGTGATGGACAATATGGTCATGGCTTGTGGGGGTATACTGCCATTGCTTTCAGCGGCTACATCAGCTACAGTAAGGACTTAACTTCTATATAAAATTGGTGTGAAAACATGATTGTTTTGAATCTTTGTTGATTAAAAGTTGAATATGGTGGTTACTATGTATCATAGGTGTTATAAGCCAAAAGCAACTGGATCTTCTACAGTTACCTGAAAGGACCTTAGAATCTGTTCCAGGAATGAAAGGACTAAAAAACTATGTTGATTTCTTAGGGATGAGTCAGCTAGCAAATATGATTCATGGTGGTTCACCTGTACATTTCCATTGCCTTCTTTTTATTTATTTATTTTTTAAGATTTTTAAAATTTATCTATTTGAGAGAGAGAATGAGAGAGAGAGAGAGAGAGAGAGGGCATGAGAGGGGGGAGGGTCAGAGGGAGAAGAAGACTCCCCGCTGAGCAGGGAGCCCGATGTGGGACTTGATCCTGGGACTTCAGGATCATGACCTGAGCTAAAGGCAGACGCTTAACCGACTGAGCCACCCAGGCGCCCCTCCTTTGCCTTCTTTTTAGATGAAAAAGGAAATCATTCTGTTGAACTAGATATCTGAAAGCCTGGCTTTTTTAAAACTTAGAAATTTGGGAAATGTATCTAAGAAAACTAGATGTTGATCAGAATATAGATGTAAATGTCAAATTTTGTTCCTTACAGCATGAGCTGGAGAATATCGAACCTACTCAAGGCCTTTCAATAGAAGCCTCTGTGACATTTTTGCAGAGGCTAATCAGCCTTGTGGATGTGCTTATATTTGCAAGTTCTCTTGGCTTTACTGAAATTGAAGCTGAAAAAAGTATGTCTTCTGGTGGAATTTTGCGACAGTGTCTCCGACTAGGTGAGATGTTAAAACCCATTAGTTAGGAATTTACTTGAACATTTTTCAGTAATCTTGACATATTAGATTGAAAATTATCTTTCACCTGTTAGTGGAAAAGTGTGTGCTAGAAAATTTGTCCTATGTTTTTTTTTAGCCTCCAAAGAGGGAAGATTATGTATGTACTATGCTATAGTAGTAGTTATAAAGTTGGCTAGAGGAAGGACATGTTTTGAAAAATTCAAGTTGATTATGGTCACCACTACCATTCCTCCTCTGGTCTTTTTTTGCTCAAAAATAGTGCTTCTCAAATTTTAAGATGATTCATACACAAGAATCACTAGAGGATCTTGTTAAAATGCAGTTAGGTTATATAGGACTGAGGTGAGGTCTGTAACTGTCTAACAAATCCCAGGTGATGTTGAAACTGCTCTCTTACAAACACACTTGAGTGGCAAGGTTCTAAACTAGCATCATTCCAGTACAGCCTTTGTCAAAATAAACTGTGGTAATTTGTTGAAGCAGTTCATGAAATTATTAAATCTCTGTTCTCCTGGAGGCAGTTCTTGCTTAGGTAAAAGTTAAAATACATGAAAAGAATTTTTAGTGTCATCAGGGCTTCCTTTAGGGACACAGAAGAATTTTTCTCTATGCAGAAGATTTCTTGTTATCTAGTTGTAAATACTGAAACTTTGTTAAGGATTTGCTTATTAAATGGAGAAAAGCAGCTAGGGAGAAGGGGACGAAGAAATGCAAACAAAACCATTAGGAACCATGGCCACATGAAGATAGATCAGAAATAAGGCATCTGTGGAAATATAACATTAAAAGTGGAAAATCTAGTTAGTTAATGAAAGATTTTCCCATTTTTAGCAGAAATATCTGTTACATGAACAGATAAACTTTTTTTGGTGCAATGATTATTTTTACTCAAAGTGCTATTCAAAGTACTTTTAAACTTAGGATGCTCTAAATAACTTGATGTAACAATTTTTAGAAGTTTGTTTTAAAATTTTAATTAAGAGATTCAAATGGTGAGTATAAAAAACTAAAAACTATCATTTATTGACTACTGTCATTTGTTACTGCAGATTTTCAGTGAGTCAGCAATTATTTTCTTTTACTCATGAAATATTTGAGATCAGAACTTACTCAAAATCCAAAAGCTATAATTGGTAAAGTTAGAATTTGAATATAGGTTAACTTGTGTTCCTGTTCTTTGTTATAACATACTTCCTTAAATTTTCTGTTAGTAATAAATTTAAATATTTTGACTCGATTAATTTTGTATGTGCTATTTTTTAGACTTTGTCACTTTTCTATAAAGAGTGTATTTCTGGAATTAAAAGTACAAGGCTGCACTATTAGTATTTCACTGTACTCAAGCATTAAATTCAGAAATTAGGGAAATACTCTATCTCCCTAATTTTCATGATTTAATCTACCCCAGCACCATGTCTTCTTACATATGCAAGTGAGATTCAGAAAATGACTTGTTCAAGATCTCTTTAATAGAGTATGGTAAGATTGGTGAACAATCCAAGTATTTGATCCCTGGTCTCTCTTGTTCTTTTCTGAGGTTGGAGGTAAGAAGGCAGGATGGCAACAATAAAAGTAACTTGTACTACTGAGACTGATGAATATGGCATAGTTTTTAACTTTGTGATACCCAAACTTGATTTTATGCAACCTGGGACAAAAGTAGTGCAAAAGTTGTTTTTCTGGGCCTGATTTTAAATTTGACAGAGTTGTATTCCATATTCTCTCTTCCTCCTTCCCTCATTATACTCCTTCCTTTTGCCTAACTTTTGTTGCTCTCTTGCAACTTTCTGAATACTTTTCTGTCTCAATTCTATGTCTGCTAGCCATATGACAGTCTGGTGGTACTTAGAGTCCACATAGAAGTTTGCTATTTTGTTCCTATTTTGCTCTCCTACTCTTGTTCAGTTCACATACTCTGAGTTCTACTGATTTGATTGGGAATTAAGATGATTTACATGATATCAAGCAATTCATAATCACTTTTGCATTACCCAATTCATCATTTAAACCTCAAAATTAATTTCTAAATAACCTGAGTAATTGCCTGATTGGGGAGACGTATAGAGAGGTAATTGTTTTTTTGAACAGGTGATTCATTTAATTTACTACTTATTTTAAGTTGTAAACGTTACAACCAAATTCTGGAATTTACATAACTGTTTCAGTAGTTAGCAAACAATGCTATTAAACGCTGTAATAGTTCATAATTATATATAACATGAATGCTGTAAGATTTATGCTCAGAGAAGATCACCGTTTTAAGAGTACAGTATTTGTGAAAGTGTTCAGTCAGTCAAAAACAACAAAAAAGGTTAATATCTGGTAGTAATTACAAAACATCAAATCTTGAACAAAGATTTGGGAATCCTTTGGCTTACAAATATACTGGTTTCTGTCAGGGAAAATTATTATTATTTTGAGTATGGTTGACACACAATGTTACGTTAGTTTCAGGTACACAATTTAATGAGTTGAGAGGTTTGTACATCAGGCTGTGTCCAGTTATATTGCTATTACAGTATCATTGACTGTATTCCTTATGTTCTGCTTTTTATTCCCTGACTTACTCATGCCGTAACTGGAGGCCTCTATCTCTCTCTCTCCCCTTCACCCATTTTGCCCACCTCCTACCACCCTCCCCTCTGGTACCCATCAGTTTGTTTCCTGTGTTTATAGGCCTGACTGTATTTGTTGTTTGTTTATTCCTTTTTCTAGATTCCACTTATGAGTGGAACTATATGGTATTTGTCTTTTTCAGTCTGACTTACTTCATTTAGCATAATACTAGAGGGGTATTATAGCCTCTTTACTGTCCCCCACCTTTTAAATTGTTTTTTTTTTTTTTTTTTAAAGATTTTATTTATTTATTTGAGAGAGAGAGAATGAGAGACAGAGAGCACGAGAGGGAAGAGGGCAGAGGGAGAAGCAGACCCCCTGCTGAGCAGGGAGCCCGATGTGGGACTCGATCCCGGGACTCCAGGATCATGACCTGAGCCGAAGGCAGTCGCTCAACCAACTGAGCCACCCAGGCGCCCCTTTTAAATTGTTTTAATGAAAGCCAGTTAAATGTAGATGCTGTAAATATTTGCTATAAATGCTATACCCTCTATCAGTCTCTATTAATATCATGCTATAATGATACACAATAAGGAAAACATGCAAGTTTTAAGTTTAACTATTTTACTTTGGTGAAGGTGATGGAAGGTTATTATCCTAGACTGGTTCATGGCAATGTGATTTGCTTTCTGTTCCACCTTTCTTTCAGTTCTTTTCTTCCCTAACTTTTCCTTAATAAAAGATCGTTCTAGTTTAGCTTAGGTGTTATCTAAGAAACACTGGCCTGTTGATTAAGATTCCTGAAATGAAAAAAAAAAAAAAAAAAAAAAGATTCCTGAAATGATTCTTTCTTAGCACTGGGCCCTAACAGAGTAGCTAACAAAGTTAGAAAACAAACATTAGATGATAAAGTCCAGGGACATTTTAGGAATTTGCTGAAGGTAATCTGTTTCAAATAAAAGCTTATGTAAATCGTATTATGTAGGTGATTTTTATCAGTTCCAAAATCTTAAATAAAATTTTCTTTTCTTGCCCAATCTTCTTCTTAAAATAAATTACAGTGTGTGCAGTGGCAGTAAGGAATTGTTTAGAGTGTCAACAGCATTCACAACTGAAAGCTAGAGGAGATGCAGCGAAAGGCCAGAAAACAATGCACAGCCTGATTCCCATGGGGAAATCTGCAGCAAAGGTAAGCATACAGGATAATTAATTAAATAAAGTGCCTCTTACTTTATGATTAAGATCTTAAATTTATTTGTTCATTTCAACATAAAGTTAAATCTGACAGAAGTTCTAAAATAGTTATTTTAGTCTGTGGACATAACATTCAAATATTTGTGTTTAAATATACAGTGAAGATTTGCTTATACTTAATCTTGTCTGCTTTTCCAAATGTTTACTTTTCTTGTGTCTTTGATACCTTTTGATACCTTTGAATATGTCAATTTGTATTTCATGTACTTGGTAAGTTACATGCAGTTTGTGTTTTCTTTTATGGCTCCTTTCTGTAACCCCCACATCTATTCCAGTACCCCAAAAAAGAAGAGAGAAGGAAGTAGGAAAAATAAACTGGGAAACCAATGTTACAACTTTTTTTTTCCTGGTATTTGGAATACTGTGCTAATTTTTTAAAATGTCTACATAATGTGTGTGTGTGTGTGTGTGTGTATATATATATGTATATATATATATATTTTTTTGTCTTAAATAGAGTCCAGTGGACATTGTAACTGGTGGTATATCTCCAGTAAGAGATTTTGACAAGCTCCTACAAGACATGGATATTAATCGGCTTAGGGCAGTTGTCTTCAGAGACATAGTAAGTTACAGTATTTCTTTCACATACTCTTAGCTGATACTTCTTTCCTCCAAGGTCAAAGTATTGAGAGTGAGAACTCTTTGTGATATAAAATAGTTGACTTGATATAAGAAGGGCTAGAACCAGTTTTTTTTTTTTTTTTTTAATTTTATTTTTATTTTTTTATTTTTTTTAAAGATTTTATTTATTTATTTGACAGAGAGAGAGACAGCGAGAGCAGGAACACAAGCAGGGGGAGTGGGAGAGGGAGAAGCAGGCTCCCCGCTGAGCAGGGAGCCCGATGTGGGACTCGATCCCAGGACTCTGGGATCATGACCTGAGCCGAAGGCAGACGCTTAACGACTGAGCCACCCAGGCGCCCCTAGAACCAGTTCTTTTGACAGTGATTTTAGAATCTTAGAATATTGGAAAGTATTAGTTATATAAATGGAGTTAATATATCAGAGTAATAATACTAAAAATATTATTACATATTAAGCACTGTAAGTGCTTCACGTGTCCTAAGTCCCAATATAAGTCCCCTTCATATGTCCCAATGACTTCTTGAGTTGTATACTTTTGTAATTCCCATTTTATAAATGAGGAATCTGAGGCACAGAGAACTTGAATAATTTGTTCAAGCTAATGGAGCTAGTAAATGATAGGATTCCAACCCAGCAGTCTTAAACTCCAGAATCTATACTCTGAAAGTAATGAGATGTTCAGATTCTGAATGGCATATTATTTTTACTGAATATTGGATATTTTTCCCCTCAAAGGAACAGAATTACGATACAAAGGTACATGATGAAATGGTGTGTGTGGTGGTTTTAATTTTTTAAAAAATGTTTGTTTTAGTTGATTTTGATATAATGGCCCAGTTTCGCGTACTAATTGTAAAATTGTATAAGAAAGTCTAAAGATGAAAATAAAAATTATTTGTAATCCTCATCAGCATTTGTAATATTATCATTAGTTAATATTTATTGAATACACTGCCTCTTAAGTACTGAATGTTCTACAAGTTTTTTTATAAACTTTATAATTTCAATTTTTAATTTTCCCTCCTCTTTTTGTAGGGTTTTAGTCCTCTCTTGAGTTCTTGAGTAAGTTTTATACACATATACAATTTGTTAATAGTAGTTAATAGTTATTAGCTATGGTTAATATTTATTTATTTATTTTTTAAAGATTTTATTTATTTGAGAGAAAGAGAGAGAGAGAGAGAGAGAGAAACAGCATGAGAGGGGAGAGGGTCAGAGGGAGAAGCGGGCTCCCAGCTGTGGGACTTGATCCCAGGACTCCGGGGTCATGACCTAAGCCGAAGGCAGTCGCTTAACCAACTGAGCCACCCAGGTGCCCTGGTTAATAGTTATTGAATGCTTACTGTGTTTTAAGCATACAACTGGATGCTCTGTTTCATTTAATTCATGCAGTAATCCTATGAGAAAGAAGTATTAGGTTAAATAATCTGTTTAAGTTCACACAAGTAGTAAGAGGTGGAAGTGGGTTAAGGATCTAGGGAATCTGGTTCTTGAAATTTTGATCTTAAGCATTAGGTATACTGCCTCCCTGGATCTCCATTTTTTTGCTTTTTGGTAGCCGTATCATTCCTTTAAATAAGAAACCATTAATTTTGTTTTTTTTTCAGAACCCACTGATTGTCGTTCATTTTGGGACCAAATACTACTGCTCCTTTCTCTCCCCCCTTTTTTTTCTTTGAGTCCCTTGCCCTATAGCTTTGTTTTTCTTACAGTGATCTTTAAAAATCTATAATAGGTAATATAACTCTTTTGCTTTAAATATTCTCTAATGGCTTCCCATAGCACTTAAAATGAAATAAAAACTCCTCATCCTGGCTCTATATGATTTGGCTCTTTGGAACTTTATAACAAGTTTTTATATTATGCTATTTGGATAAAGAATTAGATATCTCCTATGTTTAACATGTAATTTCTGAAAGTAATAAATAAAATTTTTTTTGTAATTAAAAAAGTTTTATAATCACCTTGTAGGAGTTTTAGAAAAGAGAAAAGACAATGTTTTCCATACTATGTCCCAGAAGCTCTTTTAGCATAAGCAAACTTTGATGAAAAAGGAAACGACCTTAGATCGGCAATATAAAGAAATTACTACCCTGAGGTTAAGTGCTGAACTTTTTAATCACTCTAATCTGAGTTCATGTTTGCTTTTTCACTTACTTTATGTCTTTAGGTAAATTATTTCTCTAGTCCTTATCTTGTTCAAATGGGTTAAAGAATGTGTTTGAAGTATAGTATAGTGCCTGATCCATTGTAAGCATTCAGTAAATGACAGCTACATTTGAAAACAAATATATTTCGGGATTTAGGACTTAAACATATGGATCTATTGGATATTTCTTCTTGGACAGAAATCAAGCTTACACTATAAATTTCATACTGTAATAAGTAAATATTGAACATATTAATGGGCTAAATAAGTATTTAGATAGGCATAAATGATTTATAATAGATTAAGAAGTTATGATCAAGGGGTGCCTAGGTGGCTTAGTCAGTTAAGCATCCAACTCTTGATTTCTGCTCAGGTCATGATCTCAGGGTCATGACATGGAGCCCTGCTATCATGCTCCACGACTGCAGAGTCTGCTTGTCCCTCTCCCTCTGCTCCTATGCCTGCTCATGCTCTTTCTCTCCTTCTTAAATAAATAAATAAAATCTTAAAAAAAAAAAAAAAGTTAAGATCAAGTAAATTATTTGCCTACATTTTAAATGTTGCCATCATTAGGAACAGTTCTTATAATAGTGTCAGGATCCTGTGGCAGCAGAACACAGGAGTGTCTAGAGAGAAGGAATGGTTAATAAAAAAGGGAAAATGTACATTTATCTTTTCTATCAAGACTAATGAGATCTTGCATATGAGCTTAAAGAGTACCATAGATTCTTGTCAGATTATAAATATTTCTAATAGTTGTATCAAGTGGAAATGTTCAGGTAGAGCATGATGTCTCATACTTTCCCAGAAATTGATTGTGTCAAACACATTTGATACTAGTTAACTTTTAGCTTCATTTGCACCATTGGTTGCCATTTATTTATCTGCTAGGCAACAGTGTTCTTTGCTTTCCTTATCCTAAATTTATGTTACTCAAGGTATCTTTAGTTTTCAGAATTTGATGGACAAGTTTGAGTTTTTCCTTTAAATTATTTTGAAAAGTTATCAGAATAGTGATGTGTTCAGGGTCCCTTTGAAGATGGAGAATTTGACTAGATGAAGAGGTCATCAGTATACAGATATGTAGGTGATCTGTAGAGTTAAGATGAAGCCCTGGTCTCTTGTAGAGGTCAGTCTAGTTTGTCCTTTTCTTTCTGGCAGACACTATATTTTCAATCTTAGACACTTGGTTGTCTGTACTACTTAAAATACTCCTGAGAATTCCTTTGGGATCCTGTTCTGTATCTGATTACCTCACTTTTTTTTCCTTGAATATTTGTCTTTTAGGAAAATTGTTAATTGTGATTTTTTATGCATATTTTAATTCTTAGGATTAGAAGTAAAAATAACTATTCATATATAATGATAATTTCTTATTTGATTAATCTTATGAAGTATATTGGGCCATATGTCTTCAGACTGAGTTACTTAATTTTCAAAAACAAGTCAAATTCTCCTTCCATGTTTCACAAGAGTAAAACCTCTCATTTACAGGCATTTTTTTCAAAAATCTTTGTCTAATCTCTGCTAAGGTGAATTTATTATTTTCTGCATATATTGAAAAATTTGTGGCCATGTTTTATATTTAAATGTCATATAAAATAAGATTGATACATCTTATTTAGTAGTGGCATGATCAACTATTTTTATTTTTCCCCAGGAGGATAGCAAACAAGCTCAGTTTTTAGCCTTGGCAGTTGTGTACTTTATCTCTGTTCTTATGGTCTCAAAGTATAGAGACATTTTGGAACCCCAAAATGAAAGGCGTAACCAGTCATTTAAGGAAACTGGTAGTGAACGTGGAAATTTATCACTTCCTGGTAAGTTTCCATATCTTATTATCTGGCATTCAAAGTTCAAGTAAAACATTACCTAACAGTTAAAATACTGATTTTGGAATTTAAATCCATTTATGCATAAAGTGTGAGTGTACATTTTTTATTAACAACTAAATATTTCAGTTTAAGTACCATGTAAGTAGTTGCCATTGGGAGACGATATCTCTTCTTTAATTAAAACATAAGTGAGAAAATGTTATCCTTTGCAAATAAAGTGTTAAACATTTTTGTTGCTTTGGCATTTATTGTGAAGAATAAATCATCTTCTTTTATAAGAGACAGATTTGTTAACAAAAAACTGTAATACCTGGAGTGTTCTAGAAGTAGCTGCAGGTTATAGAGGTGTAGTTAGAGAAGCAGCTATTATAGTTGTAGCAGTAGCTACCACTCAGTGGAGGTGGTTTATTTATTTAATCAACATTCATTCAGTACCTACTAGGTACTTGGGTATATTCATGAACAAAAGAGGAAAAAACTGTCTGCCCTTTTGGAGCTTGTATTCTAGTGAGAGGAGATAGAAAAGTGCAGGTAATAAGTAAATTGTATAGTATTTTAGAAGGTTGTAAGTACTAAGAAAAGATAAAATCGAATAGAGAAAAATATTAGGAATGACCAGGAGAAATGTAGTGTGGATTTTTACTCTAAGGAAAATGGAGAATTATTTGAGCGTTTTGAGACAGGAGTTACAATTGACTTGTTTTTAAAAGTAACAGTTGGGATTCTGTATGGAGAATACACTCTAGAGAGCAAGGAAAAAACCTGGGTTTTTGTTATGTACTGCTGTGTAACATATTACCTCGAAGCTCAGTGGCTAAAACCATAACTGTTTTAATCTTGTTATCATGATTCCGTGAATTTGGTTTGGACCAGGCACAATGGGGATAATTCATCCCTGCTCTAAATGATGTTTGCTGGGGCCTGAAATGGCTTTTCTACTCATATATCTACTGCCTAGCTAGGATGGCTCCAAGAGTTGAGGCTGACTGACTTGAAGTGGCTCAGCTGGTGTTATATGTCTGGGGCCTTGACACTTGGTCTCAGCTGAAATTCCTTGGTGTTCCATCATTAGTTTGGAGGCCCTCTATCTTTTCATGTAGTCTCTGTACATGTTCTCCCCAGTAAGGTAGCCAGCTTGCTTACAGAGGTGTTCAGGGATTCTGAAAAATGCACAAGCTGCCAGACCTTTGTAAAGATTGGGCACAGAACTGGCCCACTGCCACATTCTGTTGGTTAAAGTAAGTGAGGCCTAGCCCACATTCAAAGGGGTGAATACCAGGAGGCATGGGCCAACAGGATTATTAATGTAACAGTCTAACACAACCAGTTGGGAGGATATTGCAATAATCCAGGAAAGAATGGATTTTGGGATGGACTAAGGTGGTAACTGGTAGCTATAGGGCTGGTAAGCAGTAGTCAGATTCTGGATATATTTTGATGGTAGAGAGAACAGGATTTAAAATACTAGTTGTGGAGACGTGAAAGATGGAACATTATTAAGAATGACTATAAAGTGCAGTTGGTTAGACTGAAGGTGAAACATTTTCAGGGAAAGATAAATTCAGTTTTCAACATGTTGAGTTTGAGATATCTTTTAGACATAGAAGATGTAGAGTAGGCACTTAAAAATAAGTCTGATTTTGTTGTTGTTGATAGAGCAGTATTTTAAAAGTTTGAGAGTGAATGAGATCACTGAGGGAATAAATGTTGAAAGGGAAGGTAAGTGCTAAGTCCCTCCAACTAAAGAAATCAGGGAGAAAAAGAAGTGAAGGAAATTAAGAAGGAATAACCAGTGAGGTAATGAAAAACCAGAGGAGTATGATGTCCTATTAGCCAGGTGAAAAAGTATTACCAAGTTGGAGGGAATGATCTTTTGCTGCTGCTGTGTCAAGTACTATTAGGACTGAGAACTGACCGTTGGAGTTAGCAAGGTGGAGGGTTTTGGTGACCATTGGATCTAGCAAGGTGGAGGGTTTTTGTTGGAATGCAGTGAATGCCTGATTAGAGGGAATGAAAGTCAAACAGAAAGTAGGTGATGCTCCTTGTTGAACTAGATGTTAAAGATTATTGAAGTATTCTTGCGTATGGGAGGGATAACATGTTATTTTAGCAGGTAGAAACTGTTTGAGGTAGAAATCTTAGAATTACTGTCCAAAAAAATGGCAATGTATAAAGGCACAGAAGCCCAAAACATTGTCCCATCTTCAGCAGATTGCAAGTAATTTGGTGTTGTAAAGTATAAGAGTAGCAGGAGATAAAGTTGGAAATGAATAGTCATCTGATAAATAGTTGCTGACCACCTACTACTTGCCAGGCATTATTGTGAGCCCAGGCATTGTTATAGGTGCTGGACATGAAGTGTTAAAGAAGACGTATTCCCTGCCTTGATTAAGTTTACATTCTAGCCGACTTCTATTATTGAAGAGTCTTTATTTTATCCTAAGGATTTTGGATTTTTTCTTGTAGGCCAATCGCTTTCAACCTTGTGTTGTTTTCCATTGGTATGTTATATTCAGTTTGGTGGGTTTTTCTCAGATAGTTTGTTATCATTTATTATTTTTATTCTCATCATTTTATTAAAGCATCTATTTTGATTATAGGTATACTAACGCAGTATACTATATAGATTATGTAATTTATTTTTGCCTTTTAGAACATGCCATATATTTCATAATTTAAAATAGTAGATGGTAAGATGTGTTCAATAGGTGATGGGGATTAAGGAGTACACTTGTTGTGATGAGCACCGGGTTATGTGGGTGATGTATGGAAGTGTTGAATCACTACATTGTACACCTGAAACTAATATAACACTGTGTGTTAACTAGCTGAAATTAAAATAAAAACTTAAAAAAGTAAATAAAATAATAGATGGCTGTTAGGACTGAATGGACCCTTTAAAAATTGGTTCTAAGTTTTTTTTGTTCTTTTCTTCTGTTTCTGGGTAAGATGTAGAAAATACACCATCAGCATTTAGTCCGTTAACACCAGCGTCAGTGGAAGAATCTGAAAGCACATCATCTACTCGAAGGAGGGACTCAGGCATTGGGGAAGAAACAGCTGCTGGCTTAGGAAACAGTGTGGATGTAGCTCCTCCTATTGTACCTCCAAGTGTCAGTGCAGGCCCAGATGCAATCAGTGAGGCACTGTGCACTCTTTCTTTAGAAGTCAATAAATCTCAGGAAACCAAAAATGTTGGAGGAAATGAGTTGGATAACAAGGCTGCACCATCAGTTCCAGTTTCAAAAAATGTCAATGTAAAGGACATTCTTCGAAGCTTGGTTAATATACCAGCAGATGGAGTCACAGTGGATCCTACCCTTCTGCCACCAGCCTGCCTTGGAGCTCTCAGTGATCTATCTGTTGAACAACCTGTGCAGTTCAGATCTTTTGATAGGTACGGTAAATAGTCTTTTGTTTTGGTCTGCTTATATTTATAAATTACAGATATTTAAAGGGTAAACAGGAATTTAATTTAACTCTTAAATTTTGTGGCTTCAACATTAGAAACGGATGTTTTGATCTAGTCTATAAAAATTAAAAGGATATTTTTGTTGTATAAAAGGTTTGTAGGTGGGTAACAAGGTATTAAAATTTCTATTTTTCATCCTACCAATAAGATGATTTAAAAATAATTTTAATATTTAATTTTAATATTACATTTGGAAGTTGTACATAATTTTGTTTGTTACAAGTTAGAAATCACTTCTACTTACAAATGGCTACTCTTTTGCTGCCAGTATGGTGCCAGCCTTTGTGGAAAAAAAAAAGGTGGGCATCTGTGGATTCCAGTAGACTCAGGAATTCAAGAAGGTGTTCAGAGCTGACAGCTTGAGAAAGCAGACTCTAGATTCTTGACTTTATTCTGCTGCCTAATAAACCTTTTGCTAATGTGCCTGAAAAATTTTTTTGTATGTTACTAAACTTTCTGAAATTCTACCTATAAGACATGTATGTATTGAGTTATTAAACATATTCTTTTTCAAACATCATAATTTTTATCTGGATATAAGCTCTAACTTACAGAGAAGTTGAAGAACTTTATATGCCAGTTAAAAGAACTTTTGTTTTTCTGGAGTCATTTGAAAGGAAGTTGACACAATAGTCCATCCCCTTTGAATATTTTATTCTATATTTTCTACATAACCACAATACATTAGTCAAAATAAGGAAATTAATACTGATATAATACTACGTTCTAATCTTCAGACACCCTTTAAGTTTCACTAATTGTCTTAATAATATCCTTTATAGTAGAAGGATCCATTTCAGAATTATGTGTTGTATTTTGTTGTGTCTCTCTTCTCCTTTAATCTGGAAGAACAGTTCTTTAGTCTTTCCTTGAATTTAATGATCTTGACATTAGGAGATGATAGCCCAGCTGTTTTGTAGAATGTCCCTCAGATTTGTCTAATGTTTCTTTAGGATTATATTGAAATTAATGCATTTTTGTCAGGAAAATTGCAGAAGTGGCTCTTTTGCTTCTCGTTGCATTCCAACAGGTGGCACACATGGTTTTATTTTATTACTGCTGATATTCTTTCTAATCATTTATTAAAGTGATATTTTCTAGGTTTCTCCACTGTCAAAGTACTTCTTGTAAAGAGATACTGTGAAACTCTATCATCCTGATCAAATGAATTCAATTCATTTTATGGCTTTATCGTTTCCTATTTTATTCAGGAGGTTATAATCTATTGTTGTGATTGTTATGCTTTATGTTGTTGCTCAGATTGTCTCTGATTTGGCCAGTGAGATTCCTTCAAGTTGTCTTCTGTTTTCTTCTGACATATCCTCATCATCCATTTCCTTCTGTCATTTATTTGTGTCTCCTCTTCTTTTTATTTCCTCTCATCTCCTGGTTTTCTACTTCAGACTTGCTGTGGGCTGGAACACTAGGTATCCGCTGGTAAAAATTGTTTACAGTAATTAAGATGCTCTGAAAGAATGCAGGGAATATATAATTTTAGTGGAGAGTATTTTTGCCATCATCCTTTGTCATCTTGTTCCTTCTACCTCTGTTTAAAGATGAGGTCAATGTGCTGGTGTGATGAGATTGACAAATTCTAAATTTTGGGTAAATAGCATATTGGTATATTTATATTGTGACATTACAGGTCAAGTGGCTGCTAAATTCTGCTGTCTTTTTCTTTTTTTAATAGGCTTTATAACATAGGAGTTAAAGTATTGATTCTAGAAATCAGACAAAACTGAGTTTGAGTTCTGGCTCTGTCACTTATTAGTGAATTTGGACTAGTTATCCCACTGAGCTTCAGCTTCCTAATCCTTAAATAGTGTGATACTACACAGCTAAAGACAAAAGACCAAAAAAAGCAGATGGGAATGTATGTATTGATGGGAAATGATATTGAAGAGGTATTAATCTATAATGCTTAGCATGAAGAAATCACTCAATAAATGTGAACCTAGCTATCCCACCTAATAAGACATTTAGGCATTGCTGCTTTCTGTTGTGTGTATGTATAGACACTAAATATTTGGAATACGTATTACAGATAAAAGGATTATATTCCGTGTGTGTGTGTTTGTGTGTGTATAAAATGTTAAATAAATAAAATGACTAATCTAGAAAAATTAACAAATAACGGGAACAGGTAGTTCATATACAAGAAGATAAATACTGTTAATATGCAAATGTAAAGACAGTCTGTATCACTAATAATGAAGGAAATAAAAATTTAAATAACCATGAGATAATTTCATTTGATTAAATTAGCAGAAGTTTAAAAGATGATACCTAGTATTACTGAGGGCGTGAAAAAACACTTTTATATTGTCGAGAGGGCATATTAATACAATTTATTTGAGGGAAAATTGGCATTATTAAAATTTAAAATATGTAAACTTAAATTCTACTAGAAATTAAATCAGAAGATACACGCAAGTATAAAATATTTTCTGCTGGAGAAATTTCATAGTTAAGCTTTTACTCTGTGAAGGACTAGTCTAAAAGCATTTTTTAGGTAGGTAGGTTCAAAGGTAGATAGATACTATTTTTTATTCTTACTTTACAGATGAAGAAACTGAGGCACAGGGAAATTAAGTAGGTAATTAAGCTCTTATTCTAGTAAATGGTGGAAGTAAGATTTGAAGCATGGATGACTGATTCTAGACCTTGTCATTTGGCTGTGTTATGCAAACATAGTTGTCAATCTATGAAGGATTGGTTCCATGTGTTATTTTCTATACATATAGTAAATAGTATGCAGCCATTAAAGTGAGAAAAGCAGAACACTATTTGTTGATATAAAATGATATTGTAGATATATTATTAAATGAAAAAGTAGTGTACAAAATGGCTTGGAATTTATGATCTTTTTAAAAAATAGATATATCTGTTCACATATGCCTCAAGATGTATATAAAACTGTTCATAGCAATGGCTGTATTTTGAGGGTGGGAAGAGGTGTAAATAACTAGTTTTAAAAATATTCTTAATTTTTTTCTACTTTTTTAATTTTATTATGTTAATCTAAAATATTCTTAATTTTCATTATTTGTTTAAATTTTGTATTAATCTTAGGTTGAGTAGTCAAATACTTAAGTGAGGGTAGATTTTTAAATTTAATCTTCCTAATCTAGTCAAAGAGAGTTTCCTTGTAAGTGTCCCAATTTGAAAATATTGGGACATTCTTTCTTTTAAAAATGTGTAGAAATTAAATCTGTGCCTTAGTGATGCCTTCAGTGAGTGAGTTATGAACTTATTTAGGGAAACCATTCCTCAGTAATACATATTAAGGGGTTTATTGAAATAGAATACAAAGGGGAATTTTTGTGATAGTATTTTTCAGTGTGTTATTTGGAACTTATATGTCTGGTATGCACTTAACATATTGTCTGATGGCAAGCAAAGTGCTTTATTTTTTCCCCCTTCTTTTTCTTAGCAAGAGACACCTTTTGAAAAACTATTTTCATGCAGGCTTAGGCCAGTGGAATATCTTTGGGAATTTCAAAGCATCCCTCTGATCACGTATTTATCTCTGGAATGCTGTGTCAGAAATCACAAGTCTCCTCATATCTTAAGAATTATCAACTCCCAAGCAATAGCTGGAAAGTTTAGAGTAACAGCTACATGAGTGGAACCTTGCTGAAAGGCTGCCAGGTTGTGGGCCTTTGTGGATGGCAAGGTGTTTGTGTTCATTCCCATGCCAAAGTTCTTGCTCTTATCTAATTTGAAGATCCTCTCTGGTGATTAGTGGATGCCAGGGATTTATCTTGATAAAGTTCAAGGGCTTGTCTGGCTTTTCAGTTAGATCCTTAGGGAGTAAAGTGCTAGGGTTAAAATGCTCTTTTCTCCTTTAGTGAACTATTTGCATGTTAAATAAAATAGCATTTATGTGAAAGTTTATGATATTTGAAACTGATACGGTTCTGCAATGGAACTTCTGAGCCTTAGTGATCTGGAAGACATTTGCTCTTTGTTGTGACAAAAAGAAACTTTCACAGAAGTCTCCCTTGTTCATATTTTTAAAAAGTCAGCAGTGTTTACACTTTCTATATGTGGAATGTTAGGAAAATTACTTCTTTGTCATCTGTAAAATGGGGATGATAATATGTAGTTCTTAATTTAATTCATGGATTGTTATAAATAATTCATATATATTCTAAGTGTAGTACCTTACAGATACTAATTATTCATTAAAGTCAGTGAGTTTGTAAAGAAAATTATAATACGTGGGGCGCCTGGGTGGCTCAGTTGGGTAAGCATCCAACTCTTGATTTTGGCTCAGGTCATGATCTCAGGGTCTTGGGATTGAGCCCTGGGTAGGGCTCTGTGCTCAGTGGGGAGTCTGCTTCTCTTCCTCTCCCTCTGCCCTCCCCCCCTACGAGTTCTCTCTCTCTCTCTCCCCCCCACAAAAGTAAATAAATGTTTAAATCTTAAAAGAAATTATAATATGTAAAATTTTTTACTTTAATATTTGGTTTTTAATTGACAGTTTGGAAAGTTAGCTTTAAAACTAAAAGTCGTATCTGTCTTACAAATTCTTTATGCCAAAAAGTTTGAAGTGCTTTTTATTAAAGTTGATGGCAGATACTAAAAATTTAAAGTTATTTACTTCTTAAATATTAACAAGGATTTCATTTCGTCTCTTAAATAGAAACTTAAGCTGTACCCTGAGAACAAAGCCAGAAATATCCCTAGCACATTGCTTGGCATATAGGATCTCAAACTTGTGCCAAATGTATGCTGCATTTTCTTTGTGTTTTCCAAAGCATTTTAGAAAAATGTGACATGTTAGTCCTTTCATGATCATTCTTGAGTAATGGTAAAGATAAATTTCTGCAGTTTTTTTTTTAACTGTAGCACATGCTTTATTATAAATGTAAATTTACACTTACATACATGATAAATAACATACATGATAAATATGATAGCTTAAAGATCACCTTTATTGAAAACTTTAGTCTTTTACATGGAAACCTTATGATAATGGAAACAATAAAGGAAAGGAAAATATCCTGAAATCTGCCTGCTGCTTTTTCTTTAAATTGGATCATTATGATTTTGAATTTTGTTTTTTTGTGACCCAGAACTGAAGCATTATTATTTTGCTTCCTCAGAAATGACTTGAATCAGCCAAAGAATTTGGAAATTGATTAATTTTATTTCTCATTACATATTAATAATTATTTTAATTATTAAATAATTATAAATATTTATAATAATTATTAATAATAAGTAGGCTAAAGAATTGAGAACTTTCTCCATTTGTGAGCATATGTATTTTTTATTTTAGTAATATACACATAATTTTATATCTTGAAATCTTTATTATTATTGCTTATAGGTGATTATACTATAGCATTCTGTTTAAATGTTAAAATGATTGTGGTAATGGCTGCACAACTCTGTGAACATACTAAAAACCATTTAATTGTACACTTAAATTGTGTGATACATGAATTATATCTCAATGAAACTTTAGAAAAAGCTCAATATGAGAAAATAGTTCATTTGGAGGCTCTTGTTTAGACAAACCTGGAATTATATGGCGTTTACTTTGGCAAGTTACTTTACCTGTCTGAGCTTTACTATTTTAACTTTTTTTTTTTTTTTTTTTAAGATTTTATTTATTTATTTGACAGAGATACAGCAAGAGAGGGAACACAAGCAGGGGGAGTTGGAGAGGGAGAAGCAGGCTTCCCGCGGAGCAGAGAGCCCGATGTGGGCCTCGATCCCAGGACCCTGGGATCATGACCTGAGCCGAAGGCAGATGCTTAACAACTGACCGACCCAGGTGCCCTACTATTTTAACTTTTAAAGTGGAAGTAATATGGGGGCTCCTGGGTGGCTCAGTCGTTAAGCGTCTGCCTTCGGCTCAGGTCATGATCCCAGGGTCCTGGGATCGAGCCCCTCATCAGGCTCCCTGCTCGGCGGAAAGCCTGCTTCTCCTTCTCCCACTCCCCCTGCTTGTGTTCCCTCTCTCGTTGTGTCTCTGTCTCTCAAATAAATAAATAAAATCTTAAAAAAAAAAATAAAGTGGAAGTAATATGTATGTTAGGATTGTTTGGAGAATTAAGTAATAATTCTTGGCATATCGTCAGTTTAAATCATAGCTATTAAGTTATAAATTTATATAGGATCATGTGGAAACACGAAGAATAGTGCATTATGAACTTGGACTTGGAGATTCTGGGGAGGCTTACCTGTAAGCAAGGTTTTGAAAGGTGAGAAGGAAGAGGTTACTGGCAATCAGGGCTAAGAGGAAGGTATCTTAGCTGAGGAATAACATACACAAAGGGTCGGATTTGTGAAATGACATACATGCTCAGGAACTGTAGGAGCATATTGCAGAAGTGTGTGAGGAATGCTGGATTAAATGTAAATTCATGTAGGTAGCCACACTTTAGATGTATTAGGAATGAGAATATGAGAAATATCTTAGAAAATAAATATTTGCTCAACTGTAATAAATAAGTATACATGATTGATAGCATTGTTAATGGTAGTAGCTTTAAGGGTTAGAAAAGAGATCAAGTTTTTCTTACCTTTAATTAACCATCTTGTCTTGGACCAATAGAGGTTGTACATGTTAAGGAACATCTGTAGTAAATTTTTTTCTGTTACCAGTTTTCCAGTGTTTAATTATGAAAATGTTCAAACAGAGAAGTTGAAAGAATTGTACAGTGAACACCCACAGACCCCATCACTGAGATACTGCAGTTAACCTTTAACTCTATTTGCTTCATCATAAATTCTTCATATATCCGTCCTTCTATCCATCAGTCTTATTTTTTATGTTTCAACAGACATCAGTTCACTTCATAAGCATTTCAGCATGCAGATCTTTAACTAGAGATCAGTACAGTTTTTTAAGGTAAAATGTACGTGCATTGAAAGGCACAGTTCTTAAGTGTACCATTTGATGAATTTTGACAACCTTGTACACCCATGTAACCCAGATCCTCAATCAAGACATCATCAGTCTTGAAAGTTCCCTCATGTGCCTTCCCAGCTAGAGGCAATTATTCTTCTGATTCTTTTCTACTGTAGGTTAGTTTTGCCTTTTCTAGAACTTCATGTAAAAGGAAATAACAAAGTTTGTGTTCTGTATAAGACTTTATTCACTCAACGTAATGCTTTTGAAATTCATCTATGTTATGTTTATCAGTAGTTTCTGTTAATTGCTGAGTATTGTTTTGTTGTATAAGCATATCACTTATTCATTTTTCTTTGAAAGGATTCTGAGCTGTTTCCAGTTTTTGGCTATTGGATAAGGCCTCTTGAACATTATTGTACACATTTTTTGTGGGCATAAGTTATCTTGAGGAAATTCCTAAGAGTGTGCTTGTACATAGGTTAGTTTTATGTCTTAAATTTCAGTTATGGAAAAAACAATTTCAGTTTTCTAAATACTATTTTCTGTTGCTCATTTCAGTGCTTAACTATTATATGAGTGAACTAGATCTTATTAGTTCTTTCTTTTGTGAACAAATGTGAAAGTAAATTCTACATAGCACTCCTCCCTCCAAAATAGGTTGCTAGGGAATGTACTTAGAGATTTTCTTAAACAATAGGTTTATGAATTTCTGCCTTGAGTAGGAAATGCATAAATTATATTTTGTATTATTTTGAGTGTACCGCTAGCGCGCACACATGGTCATATCTACTCCCCCTAAAGTCAATAATCTTCATCTGATATAAGCTACCATGATTTAAGCACACCATTTTGGATTGAGGGCTCAGGTGGCTGTTGCTTCTATTTTTTAGTGTATAGTTAACATTGGCAGTCACCCTTATAATGATGTGACACCAGCTACCCCCAAGTACATTGAATAAGCCATGCCTAACACAAGAGAACTTGATTTAATTGGCAACAGTGTTTGCTGTCACATGATAGGCACTGAAGTAAAACAGAACCTATTCGCTTTGTATTGTCTTTCTTTGGTATAACAACAAAAACAAAATATATTTTTAAGATACTGGAATTACATAATTTCCACTTTTGAATACATTTATTGGGATCAAGTATCTAAGTAACTTTATTTAGAAACTGAATACTTTAAAGCTGTTAAGGGAATACTTGAAGCTTGCAGTTACAATATTGTCAACAAAAGATGTGATTAAATAAATTGAATGTTGAAGACTTTAGGCTTATGGTTAACACCAGGTAATTAAAAGTAAGCACTGCTGTGGGAGTGCATTATATATCAGCTGTCCTCTTTACCTCATTAGCTGAGTTTTTGCATGTTTATGGAGCTAACTTCAATTAAAAATGCCTTTTAGTTATGCCTAATAAGGTCTTTTAGTTACTATTTTGGTATAAAGTATTACACTTTAATTGAAATTGGTGTATCATAAATACCTGTGTTTGAATAATAGACAAAATGAACAAATTTGATTATTTGGAATTTTTTGCATCTAGCTTTTATACCTATGCATTATTTTTTCGATATAATATTATTAAAAGATAGTCTTTGGGGCTTAAAAAGAAAAACTTGGACTATATACATGTTAAAAATTATTTATTATGTTTTTTTTTTTTTTTTTTTACCTTATAAGATTTCTAAGGTTTTATGATTTCAAATTAGTGGTGCTTTAAAATCCATGTAGAAACATGTTGAGTTTTCTGCTTCAGTTCTGAGGTTAAGAAAAAGTTAATTACTTTTCCACTTGAGTGCCAAAATCCCCTTTTTATATACCTTTGGTTATATTTTATTTAAGTTGGATAATTAAAGATGATCATAAATTTAAAGAATATTATACAGTAATTATAAGTTCAAATGTTATAATGGATTATTATATTTCCATAGGACATTGTCTTCATTCTAAAACACTGAAATTCAGATAAATATGAATGCCATAGGAGAGATTTCTTGTTGAGAGAATATTCTAAATTGTACATCAAAATAGAAATAAGTAAATTATAAAAAGAAATTAGTTTCCTACTTTCTATTTTGATATTAATGTAATTAGGTTGAGTGACCTTTTCTGTTTTAAAATCTATTTACTTTCTTTATTACAGAAGTGTCATCATTGCAACAAAAAAATCAGCAATCTTACCTTCTACACTTAGTACAAGTTTACCTACCAGTGCTGTCAGTGTGGTTTCTTCAGTAGATTCAAGCCAAGCCTCAGATGTAGGAGGAGAATCACCTGGTGAGTTAGTTATTAATGATTTGAACAAAAAAGTTTTTAGATCCCATTTTTGCAAAGTTGAGGATTTTTGATAAAGTTATTTTGTTAGGCATTTTATAAATCATTATGCTTTTATAGTATTCTGTTGATTGTTTCATAATTCTCCAAATAAATTTGAGCAGCATCAAATAAATTATATCAAGTTGTTTCAGTATTTTCGTCACTTAAAGAACTTTTTCTTAATATTTAATGATAAGAGGAAATGTTCACAGTTGGTTAAGTTAAAAAAAATATGTGCAATACTTTACATATACCATGTAACCGTAGCTATGTGAAGTATATGTCTTTTATACATGGAGAAAGCTAGGAAATATACTCTGAAGTTACTTGATTATTTCCATGTGGTTCAACTACTGGCAGTTTTGATTTTTTAAGTTTCATGTTAGTGTCTTTTCAAACTTTTATCATTAATCTTGTATTATATTTATACATAATTATACAATATTCAATTTATTGAAAAAAAAATTTCTACCTGGAAACTAAAATCTGTAGTAGTAGTATACAGAGTTTTGTGCTGTTGCCTTTTATTTTATTAAAAATTAAAAAAAAAACAAATAGGCCTTACTTCTTTCAGTTTTAGGTTACAGAAAAATGGAATGGAAAGTACAGAGTTCCATATACTACCTCAACATTCCCAATTCCCATTACTTCCCATTCTCTATTACTAACATCTTACAGTAGTGTGGTACATTTTTTTGTCATTGTTCTAGTGAGAAAATATAAAAGAAAATAAATGTAGAACTCTACCAGATTTTTCCATTATACTCTGATGCTTTTGTTTTACTTTGGAGGAGAAACAGTTTGGTAATCTATATTAGGCTGGATGAAATTTCTGTTTTTTCACCCCCATCCAAACCCCCCCCCCCAAAAAAAAATCAGCTGTGATTTTTCTAGAGCTGCTTCAATTGGGAAAAAGGCAGAAGGTACTTACATTATGAAATTGTAGGCCATCTTTTAAACTCAGTGTTAGTGAATTTCTAATAACTTCCCAGAGCAAATGTAGTAAGTTTAGAGGTTCACAGTACACTGAGTAAAATATTTTCATCTTATTTTGAATATATTGCCTTTTAATTTCAGTTTATGGGACAAAGTAATTAAAGCAGTCCTCTGATTGCTTTTTTTTTTTTTTTTTTTTTAAAGATTTTATTTATTTATTTGACAGAGAGAGACAGTGAGAGAGGGAACACAAGCAGGGGGAGTGGGAGAGGGAGAAGCAGGCTTCCCGCGGAGCAGGGAGCCCGACGCGGGGCTCGATCCCAGGACCTGGAATCATGACCTGAGCCGAAGGCAGACGCTCAACGACTGAGCCACCCAGGCGCCCCGAGTCCTCTGATTGCTTTTAAAAATATTTTTCAAAATTTAAATCATGCAGTCTTCAAAAGAGATAAACAGGAAGCTGAGAGATATACGGGCAATATTGGATATAAAACAGTATGATACATTTATTTCTGAAGCATTGTATTTTTTCCAGTATATCCATTATTATATAAACTCACCCTGAAGAACCATATGCAGAATTACAAAATAATTTGCTATTTTGAAGACTATTTATTTATTGGCAAACCCCCACAAAACCCTGTATCCAGCCTATAATGTACCCTTTTCCCCCATTATTTAAATTTTGTTTAATTTCTGGTGATGTTTCTCAGATAGTTCCCAGGCTTTCCCATTTTGTGCTAGAATTGTTAGCTCTTTCCTTCTCCCTAAAACCCCTTAATTAAGAAAAAAATTCCTCATTAAGTTATTCCAAATCTTTGTGGTGATGGTCTTTGTTTTTATCATTTGTTTTTCATAACTGACCCTTTCCTCTTTCACTGTGCTCTTGTTGTCATTGTTATATGGTGTCTCCAGTTTACTTTCTTCCTTTTTTTTTTATTATTATGTTATGTTAATCACCATACATTACATCATTAGTTTTTGATGTAGTGTTCCATGATTCATTGTTTGCGTATAACACCCAGTGCTCCATGCAGAACGTGCCCTCTTTAATACCCATCCCCCCACCCCCCTCCCCTCTAGAACCCTCAGTTTGTTTCTCAGAGTCCATAGTCTCTCATGGTTCGTCTCCCCCTCCGATTTCCCCCCCTTCATTCTTCCCCTCCTGCTATCGTCTTCTTTTTTTTTTTTTAACATATAATGTATTGTTTGTTTCAGAGGTACAGGTCTGTGATTCAACAGTCTTACACAATTCACAGTTTACTTTATTTCTATTCCATTCCATTAATTGCTGACATGAACCTTACTACCTTGATAGGGAAAATCTAACTCAATATAGTGTTTTTTTGAGTCATTGTACTTCTCACTCTCCTACAGCCCCACTTTACATACTTTTGTTTACCATACTTGCCCATGTATTCTGTTCTTTTTCCACTTGGAATCCAAACCCCACAAATAGTTTTCTCTTTACCATCAATATTTTTAACTGAGAGATTTTTGTTTTCTTTTTGGTAGGTCTCTTAATTTGTTATTTGCCATTAAAAAAAATAGGCGACATATGTATTTAAGTTTATTTTCCTCCATCTGGTTCAAGCAAGAATTGGGAGAAAATGATTTGTGGATGAATTGGTAGTTGTTGTAATTGCATGCTGAGCTGGGCAGTTCATTCTTTTTTTTTTTTTTTAAAGATTTTATTTATTTAGTAGAGAGAGAGCCAGGGGAGGAGCAGAGGGTGAAGGACAAGCAGGGGCTCGATCCTGGGACCCTGAGATCATGACCTGAGCTGAAATTAAGAGTCTGATGCTTAACTGACTGAGCCACCCAGGCACCCCTGGCCAGTTTATTCTTGCAGATCTGGGTGAGTTAGGTATTAGTCTTGGTTTGATCTTGTATTATTTTCTTTGTATGAGGATATAGTCAATACCTGTTCTTGTGAATCTTAAACCTTAAATTTTTGTGCCTTGGGATGACTTCAGTTCTGAATTTTATAGTGAGTCAGCAACAAAAAATGAACTGCTAAAATTTATTAATAGATTATTGATTAATAAAAAATATACTTGATAGTACATGGTACAATAGCAAAAAATGGGAATTTCCTTGGAAGAAAACATGTAAATATAAAACATAAAATAGGACTTTTGTAGCAGAAACATCATAAACTATTTAGAAATTTTGGTATCAAAATGGGATTTCTAAATTTTACATGTGACACAATCAAAGAGAAACTAGAATTAGATAGTTGGATCCCAGAAAAAGAATTAGAGCTTGTCAGCTTTATGTGAGGTCAGAGATTCTTCTGTCATAATATTATCACCAACTAAAAAACAAAACAAACTAACAAAAAAGCAGAAGTAGACCCATAGATACAGAGAACAAACTGGTGGTTGCCAGAACAAAGGGGTATGGGGGGATGGGTGAAATGGGTGAATGGGAGTGGGAGATACAGGCTTCCAGTTATAGAATGAATAAGTCATATAGCATAGGAAATACATAGTCATTGGTACTGGAATTGCATTGTATGGTGACAGGTAGTAATCACACTTGTGGTGAGTATATCATAATGTAGAGAATTGTGGAATCACTATGTACTCCTGAAACTAGTGGAACATTGTGTGTCAACTGTACTTAAAAAAAAATCACCCAAATCTATAACTTTGCAAAAAAAATGAAGATTTGTACATTTACATTTTAAACTGTGCATTACTGAAACTGTGCTTAGTATACAGATTTTGATTATCATACAAATTTTGATTATTATACAGATTTCAGACTTTAGTTTGGATAATATTCCTTAGCTTCTGTAACATTTTATTAGCAAAAAAGGATAGTCTATTAATAACAATGGCAAATCTTTCTTAGTAACTGATTTATCAGAGAACAAGGTATACCCTTGGTATATGCATATTTTATTTTATTTTATTTTATTTTAAAGATTTTATTTATTTATCTGAGAGAGAGAATGGGACACAGAGAGCATGAGAGGGGGAGGATCAGAGGGAGAAGCAGACTCCCCGCTGAGCAGGGAGCCCGATGTGGGACTCGATCCCTGGACTCCAGGATCATGACCTGAGCCGAAGGCAGTTGCTTAACCAACTGAGCCACCCAGGTGCCCCATGTATATGCATATTTTAAAAGAAAGCTAAAAGAGGAAACAGTTTTAGTAAATATATCAAAATCTGGAAATTTTAAAATTACTCATCAGTACAGGTTTGATAGCCCAGAATACAGTATATGTTAAGATGCCATTACTCTTTTTTCAGATATGCTAAAATGTTTTTTTCTACCATGATGCAAAGCATAAGTGATTAAAACAAAAATGAAGCTAACCCAATAAAGGAACTAAATAGACTGTTTTTTCAGTAATTTATATGCTGGGTGTTTGCTAGTTTGTAAAATATAATAATTATATTTCTCATTAGAATATTAGGCTCTGTTCTGTTTATCAGAGCCATGCATATTTATTAATTAGCATGTTTAACATTTAAGAAAAATATTTGATTCTTTGCTTTGTATGAAATTTGACCCGAGACTTATATTTACTCAATCAATACAAGTTTCTTTTATTTAATAAAGAGTTTTTACTGGACATATAGACTGTCCCTCCTGCAACTGGTCTAGAATCAGTGAGGAGGTTGGGGGAGTGAAAGGGGGAGGGAGAGGAATTAAAAAAATCTAATGTTTAGGGATTAAATATTGGCACTTGTTTTAATGATACTTTATTGCAAAGGACATTATTTGTTTAGACCCTTAGGGACTTTGAATAAACAGTTGGCTATTCCCTGGATAGATACTAGACAGATGATGTATTTGCATTTTCCTTTTTGTTCATTTGAATGTCTAGAAAACTGTCAGTTTGAAGGAGCCAGTTTATCAGTGCAGTGATAAGGAAAAGATAAGTCAGTATCATTCCACATGTTCAAAGTAGCTTCTGCATTTACATATGTGTGATTGTGTACTAAAGATATTTAATGTTAATTTAAAACAATAAATTAGTCATAAATTTATGATTTTATCTGAGTTGAAAAATGCAGAATATTTGGAAATTACATTTTTTCAGTGGCAGAAATGGAGGACAACCCCTATGAAATTACTGATACATTAGTTTATTTTTTTAATGTGGTGTTTTCCTCCAATAATTATTGCTAGTTGATTTTTTTAAAGTTTTTATTTAAATTTCAGTGTAATATTAGTATCAGGTATACAATTTAGTGATTCCATACAACACCCAGTGCTCATCACAACAAATGTACCCTTTAATCCCCATCGCCTATTTTACCCATCCCTCCCACCTTTTTATCTTTGTTGGTAAAGTGTTCTCTTATTATTGAAAAAGACTGTTTATAGAATCCTTTTTTACTGAGTCTCTTTTAGGTTTGAAAATTGGCAACACTTGTAGGGTAGTGTCAGGAAGGCATTTTTGTTACTGTTTTATTTAGAGCCACCATTTCTTCTTGTCTTCTTTAGACTTTGGATATGCATTTCAGCTTGTTAAAATTAGAGTCAGCACAGTAAAAGCTATTTTTGTTTTGTAATTACTACCTAGAGCCTCATACAAATATTTTCTTGAGATTTATTACTTCTGTCTTTACTTTTAAATAGATGGGACTTTATACTTTCCTTTTTTTCAGGTTCAGAGAAGTTTGAGAAAAACTACCAGTAGTTATACTCTAAATAAAGGTGGTCTTTAAAAACTTCCACCAAATAAAAGAAATGAAGCTCAGAAATAGTTAATTAATCACTAGTAATAGAAGTCAATGGCTAGTTATGGTTTAGTGATCATATTGCTGTCAAGGATTTAGAGAATTGGAGGTGTCATTAACTGACTATAATAAAGCTATTTGGTCTCTGAAGTGCTTCATTGAGTGTTGTGTAGAAATAGAAGGATGGACCTGAGTCTCAGAAATTCCAGATACTGAGCAGTGAAAGATTCTTTTCAACTTTACCTTGTTTTGCCGTCTAGTTTGAAATTTTAATGGGGAAAAAAAATGAGAAAATGGAAAACTTTTGATTGTGAAGTGAGAATTCATATATGTACTTTAAAAATTGTCATTATAAAGAAATGTGTGCTTTAACTTCACTTTAAAATTAATACTATGCATTAGGATAGATTCCATTCAGTTTCTTAGGGTTTTTATGTACAGTTAGCTTTCAATTGAGCAAGATGGTGAGGAGGAGTGGAAGACAGAGATAAATAAAAATCCCAGTAAAAAGAAAAGTTAATTCTGATTTTTTAGGGAATGGGAAGGAAATGTGTTATGGAAAAGAGAGACTCACAACTTCATCTTGTAGGAATATTCTCACGCTGAGAGGGGTAGGCTCAGTAATTGTCCAAAGGTTAATTGTCTAAGATTGCTACAGTATCCTACCCCAGAGGAACCAAGCCTGTGGAGGGGTCAAACAGTCTAGATTTCTGAATCTCTATGTTTGGCTGAGAGTTAGTGATCAGAACTGAATCAGAATTATTGATCTAGTTCTGCCTGAAGACCAAGCATATTTCAGGGAAGGTCAAGTTGTCCCAGATCCTTGCTGGTTAGAGCCTGGCTGTTTATCTGTACCTGTAACTAATTTTATTGCCTTACCTAAGAGAGTAAGTTGAAGATAGAAATGAAGTGAGCCTGAGGAAATTATCGGAGTGGAGTGAGGCAGTACAGGCTTTTAATAAAAATATTTTCTTGTACAGTGGCTGGATTTACCAAATGTTTATGGCTGTGTTTTGTTTTATGCCAATCTGGATCAATGAAATTGTCGGAAATCCACTTTTTTATCAGTTAAATCTGGGTTTGATTCTTTGCTTTATAACTTCTAGACTTTTAAACAGATTTGCCTTTGGTTTCTTTAAAAAATTTTTAGAGTAAAGTTTTTAAAAGGTACTTTATAAGCTTCATGTCATTTAAGTTACCTGTACTTAATGTCACATGAATCATCACTGAAGAATCTGGGTGTATTTCAGCCTGTAGTACAGATTAAAAGGAACTATGATAACTTTAAGTATTTTAAAGGAAGTCATAGAGTAGAAGGGTAAGAAAGGAAGCTATCATTCATTGGGTATTTATTATGGTCCAGGCTCAAAATAATTCTGTGAAGTGTAGGTATCACTATTCATTTTATAGATTAGGAAAATAAAGCACAGAGAGCTTAAGTACTTTACCCAAGTCCACTGCTAGTAAGTGGCACAGCTGTTACTGCTTCCCCCAAACATTTCAATCATATAACAACCCCGGAAGGGTAGTTATTATCAGAGAAACTGGCCTATATTGATAGAGCTAGGATTCAATTTGAGAATGGTTTGGTTATAGGTGGCTAGTGAGGAAGTCTTTTCTGCTAGCGTAGAACATGTTTTCTAAAGAAATTGGCATGGAAGTTATGTGGGAGATTGATTGTTGAGAACTTGAGAGCTTAGCAGGATTTCCTTTAGATGTGGAAGAGAAAGGCTGTGTGGTCTTGAATGACCTAACATTTCTTTTTGAAAGCAGGAAGGGAAATGGATTTCAGGCTGAGAAGAGTAGAGGAACATTTATATTTATTATTAGAATTTAATAGGTAAGTAATATATAAATAGAAGGCTTGACTAAAAATGGGTAACAGAAATCATGAATATATAGTAGAGGCACTTAGAAGAGCTCTAGACTTCTGTAGTGCGTCGCAGAAATGTGGGAAAGCAACATTGGAGAATCTACTTTATCCTAGATGCTTTATTTTTTATTTTTTTAAGGATTTTATTTATTTGACAGAGAGAGCAGGAGAGCACAGGTAGGGGGAGCTGCAGAGGGAGAGGGAGAAGCAGACTCTCCTGCTGAGCAAGGAGCCTGACGTGGGGCTTGATGCCCGGACCCTGGGATCTATGACCTGAGCCAAAGGCAGTCGCTTAACCAACTGAGCCACCCAAGCGCCCCTATCTTAGGTGCTTTACATTTTTTAATTTAAACATCCTAACAACTGTGTTAAAAATCTGGTGGTATTTCTCTTTTCTAAGTCATACTGGTAAAATGATTTAAAAGGGACGTTTTAGAATTCTGCATGGCAATAATTACAACACACTTAAGTATTTGTAATGAGTGATAAAAGGTAAATGTCACTATATATAATAATTACAAATTATGAAGATAAAGATTCCTACAAAAATGCTCAAAAGGTCAGAGTAGTAGTTATTTATGTTACCTGTTTTATTTCTAGTAAAGTGGGAAAATTCATTCAATTTTACTAGTAGTCAAGGAAGTGTAAATTGTTTATTCTTTTTTCAGAGCAATTTGGCAATATGTATCCATATTTAAAGTGTGTGTTTATTGACGTCTAGGAAGTTACCTCAAAAAATCAAGGAGTGGGGCGCCTGGGTGGCTCAGTCGGTTAAGTATCCAACTCTTGATTTCAGCTCAGATCTTGATCTCAGCTCAGATCTTGATCTCAGGGTCGTGAGTTCAAGCTCCTCATTGGGCTCCATACTGGGGCATGGAGCCTACTTTAAAAAAAATCAAGGAGTGCACATAAATTTATGTAAGCAAATACAAAGCACTATTTATTATGGTAAAGAACTAGGAATGACTCAAGTGAATGTCCCTGGATCCTCATGATTAGAAGCAGATTATGATATACTTCTTTGGTAGGAATATTATGGAACAGGTGGAGAAGAAAAGAATCTAATCACCTGGTGCACAATTTTGTCTTTATTTTAATTCCAGTATAGTTAACATACAGGTTATATTAGTTTCAGGTGTACAATATAGTGATTTAACACTTCCATAATCACCCAGTGCTCATCATATGGTGCACAGTTTTGACTTGTCACAGTATTGATGATGAGCACTTGCATTATTTGATTAACATCTAACTGCCAATTTTCTATATGGTAAAGTTACTCTTTCCCTTTTGTAATTAATTAATAAGTGTTTTGTGGGAAGGTACTTTGAAATTATTTAAATATCCTGTTCCTCAGATTGTTAATTTATCATATCAGTATGGCCTTTTTGGCTTCCTGTTTTATTGGATGGGTTGTAGTTAGTTATTATCATTTATTTTTATGCTCAAAATGTCTCCAGTTTGGTTAGTGGTAGTCCCTTTGAGCTGGCTTCTGTGTTTTTGTGAATGATGGCCTATTATTCCTTGGGCATATCTTTGCTAGATTTCTAAAAAATACAACTAGATGTTTCAAGCTCATTGTGTACTTTTCTCCAATAGATCTTGAATTGGTCATTTCTCTCTCTTAGTGAAGAATAGTATTTAGAAGAAAGATTTGGACATGAGGTGTTAGGGTATTGTTGCTCCCAAGTCCTCTTGGTGTACAGAACTAGGAACTATATATGGATATGTATTTGAATGAGGGTATATATTTCATATACACTTTTATATATTACCTGTATGAAGTGAAACCATGAATTCACACAAATGCTTAATTTCAAATCATTAACTTAAAGTTCTTTTTAGTTTTCTTTTATACTTAAATGCACTCCTCACATTGTTTGAGCTCCTATACTTTGCTCCTGGTCAGTGTAGCCCCCATCCTGATGCAAATGCTTTCCTTGATCTATTTAAGCTAATGGCTTGAGGCCTGACTAGCTTAAGGTTTGGAAAAGAGGGACTTTTTGCTCTTTAAAGCACAGTATTTTTATATTGTAGTCATAATGGGAAAACAACTGGTTTTACTTGTAACACAAGATTACAGATTCTCAGATGCAGATTCTCTTCTTGGCTAACTCTTTCCCTGCCTTCAGACTTTTGCTCATAGGTCACCTTCCCTAAGTCTCACCTTGACCACCATACCTAAAGATGCAACCAGCTTTCACTGACCCCCACCCCATGCTTCCATTTCCCCTCAGTCTTCTCTATTATTTCCCATAGCACAACCACCTTCTAGCTTCCAACTTATTTATTATGTTTATTATTTCTTGTCTGTCTTCCCCTACAAGGGCTGAACTTTTGTTTATATAAGCACTGATATATCCCAAGCATCCAGAACAATACCTAGTCTTCTATTTGTTCTCAAAAGATAATATTCAATAAATAAATGAGTGAATAAAGCTGCATGCTTGTTTCAGTCCTCGATGTTCACTCAGGAATCTGGTTTCTTTTAGGGTAACCATGCAAATTAAGAATAAGAAAACCTTGGGGCACCTGGGTGGCTCAGTCGGTTAAGTGTATAACTCTTGATTTCCACTCAGGTCATGATCTCAGGGTTGTGAGACCGAGCCCTGTGTCGGGGGTCTGTGCTGGGCATGGAACCTGCTTGGGATTCTCTCTCTCCCTTTCCCTCTACCCCTCCCCCAAACACCCCCCCCCTTAAAAAAAATAAAAAGAACTCTATGCTTTTAAGCCCAGTTAAATTTACTGCCACATTTGGTGTCCTTTTGTAGTGAGGGGGGTGATGGAGATGATCTTCTGTGGCTTACACTTTTGGAATGGAGCTTAGAGGTTCATCTTCACTACAAGTAAATCATTATACTTACACAGTATGTTGAAATTATACAACTGTTTTTCCTCTAGGCGTCTAGTTTATGTGATCTTGAGGTTGTAGCCTGCCAAGATAAAGATTTTAAATAGTTAAACAGTTCTTCCTTACTTAGTCTTTTACCATATCTCGGATTTGAATCTGTTGCTTTCTTGATTTTATCCACTGTTTCCTCTTACAGTTAGGTGTCAACTCTGGCTGACTACAATTGTTCAGATGCCTTTGATTATAAAATGTGTTGATTTGAGAAATGCTACCATGTGGAAAAATGTGCATTTTATCCTGATGAAACAGGTTGTTTTGGAAAAGAATTCTTACTTAGAGATTTCTTTAATTCTGGTTCATTTAAAATAATCTGATGATTTTGTCTTTTCTCTGCCTGACTTCATCTAAAGTCTCTATCAATGTGCTCTAACCAAAGACTGCCAGGAATAAACCTTTGGCTGAATAAGTTAGTTTAGTGAGGAGAATGCACACAGTGGGGAAAATGTTAGAAATGATTTATTAGAGGGTTTGAGCTTGTATTAGGTGATTTTAGGGAGGGGTTAAGGAAGTGGGCCTTCCTTCTGAATTGGATACTGTTAGGAAGAATGGGTAATTCTATGATGAGATACCCTAATAAATCTCATCTAGAAGCATGGAAACCTAAAGCTATAATTTGTATGAAGTCAGTCATTCATACTAGGATTTAGGATGTTTGACCATCTTTGTTGTTTAGATGGAGTTCATGTTTTTGTCTGTTGGGACATGATTACATGGTGGTATTGTTTTGTGTTGATTCAGCATGATCACAGCATGGCTTTCTCTGATGTTGATGTTTTATGAAATTGTTATATTCAACAAGAGAACACCAAGACCTAGTTGTGGGTTCTAAGCCAGCTCCTAACAACACTAGGCCTAATCAGTATTACCAGGCCAGCTCCTGATGTCAGAGGCTGCTTCTCTACCTTCTCAACTGTTTCTAGCTTCTTTCTTTATGTATGCTAGATGAGCATTTCTTCTTTTATCTCTCCTTTATCTTTCTGTCCACACCACTTGTGTCCTTTTAGGTGCTTCCAGCATACCTATGCCTGAAGTTTTGAGAACAGATCCAAAACATCAGACCTCTGATAGTGCATATATTTCAGGATCTCTTTTGAGCCACTCTTCTCTTGTGTATCAGCTTTGCATATTCTTTGTTTCATTTGCTTCAGTATGTTTCCTGTCTTTTTTGGACTGCTCCTCTATAGAACTGTGATGGGATTTCAGTCTGTATTTACCCAAATACTAACTTGGCACCCATTTAAGATACTGCTTTCAGAAACTGAAAGTTTACTTACTGAATTACAGCTGCAAGCAAGATGTGCATGTCTCTTATACCTATAGTCTCCAGGTTGTAAGGATATCATCGCAGTTGGATTCCAGTGACTCTTACAGTCCCTGTGTCATAGAGGGACATTTGACACTGTATGTGTCTATTCTTTTTCTTCCTAATATTGGCCTTAGAAAAAGCAAATGGCTGTTCTGTTTCCTTAGGTCCTACTCCTAGCTTAAATTGAATGATGTTCTATCCCATATATCTTAATTCTTAAACAGGAACTTTATTTTTCCCCTTTCTTTTTTTTTTATTATGTTAATCACCATACATTACATCATTAGTTTTTGATGTAGTGTTCCATGATTCATTGTTTGCGTATAACACCCAGTGCTCCATTTAGTACATGCCCTCTTTAATACCCATCACCAGGCTAACCCATCCCCCCAGACCCTCCCCTCTAGAACCCTCAGTTTGTTTTTCAGAGTCCATAGTCTCTCATGGTTCATCTCCGCCTCCGATTCCCCCCTTCATTTTTCCCTTCCTGCTATCTTTGTCTTTTTTTTTTTTTTTTTTTAACATATAATGTATTAATTGTTTCAGAGGTACAGGTCTGTGATTCAACAATCTTACACAATTCACAGCGCTCACCATAGCACATGCCCTCCCCAAAGTCTATCATACAGCCACCCCATCCCTCCCACCTCGCACCACTCCAGCAACCCTCAGTTTGTTTCCTGAGATTAAGTATTCCTCCTATCAGTGAGATCATATGATACATGTCTTTCTCTGATTGACTTATTTCGCTCAGCATAATACCTTCCAGTTCCATCCACGTCGTTGCAAATGGCAAGATTTCAATCCTTTTGATGGCTGCATAATATTCCATTGTATATATATGCCACATCTTCTTTATCCATTCATCTGTCGATGGACATCTTGGCTCTTTCCACAGTTTGGCTATTGTGGACATTGCTGCTATAAACATCGGGGCGCTGCACGTACCCCTTTGGATCCCTACATTTGTATCTTTGGGGTAAATACCCAGTAGTGCAGTTGCTGGGTTGTATGGTAGCTCAATTTTCAACTTTTTGAGGAACCTCCATACTGTTTTCCAGAGTGGCTGCCCCAGCTTGCATTCCCACCCACAGTGTAGGAGGGTTCCCCTTTCTCTGCATCCCCCCCAACATCTGTCGTTTCCTGACTTGTTAATTTTAGCCATTCTGACTGGTGTGAGATGGTATCTCATTGTGGTTTTGATTTGGATTTCCCTGATGCTGAGCGATGTTGAGCACTTTTTCATGTGTCTGTTGGCCCTTTGGATGTCTTCTTTGGGAAAATGTCTGTTCATGTCTTCTGCCCATTTCTTGATTGGATCATTTGTTCTTTGGGTGTTGAGTTTGGTAAGTTCTTTATAGATTTTGGATACTAGCCCTTTATCTGATATGTCATTTGGAAATATCTTCTCCCATTCTGTTGGTTGTCTTTTGGTTTTGTTGACTGTTTCCTTTGCTGTGCAAAAGCTTTTTATCTTGATGAAGTCCCAATAGTTCATTTTTGCCCTTGCTTCCCTTGCCTTTGGCGATGTTTCTAGGAAGAAGTTGCTGCGGCTGAGGTCGAAGAGGTTGCTGCCTGTGTTCTCCTTTAGGATTTTGATGGACTCCTGTCTCACATTTAGGTCTTTCAACATTTTGATTCTATTTTTGTGTGTAGTGTAAGGAAATGGTCCAGTTTCATTCTTTGGCATGTGGCTGTCCAATTTTCCCAACACCATTTGTTGAAGAGAGTGTCTTTTTTCCATTGGACATTCTTTCCTGCTTTGTCGAAGATTAGTTGACCACAGAGTTGAGGGTCCATTTCTGGGCTCTCTATTCTGTTCCATTGATCTATGTGTCTGTTTTTGTGCCAGTACCATACTGTCTTGATGATGACAGTTTTATAATAGAGCTGGAAGTCTGGAATTGTGATGCCGCCAGCTTTGCTTTTCTTTTTCAATATTCCTCTGGCTATTCAGGGTCTTTTCTGGTTCCATACAAATTTTAGGATTATTTGTTCCATTTCTTTGAAAAAGTTGATGGTATTTTGATAGGGATTGCATTGAACGTATAGATTGCTCTAGGTAGCGTTGACATCTTCACAATATTTGTTCTTCCAATCCATGAGCATGGAACGTTTTTCCATTTCTTTGTGTCTTCCTTAATTTCTTTCATGAGTATTTTATAGTTTTCTGCGTACAGATCCTTTGCCTCTTTGGATAGATTTATTCCTAGGTATCTTACGGTTTTGGGTGCAGTTGTAAATGGGATCGACTCCTTAATTTCTCTTTCTTCTGTCTTGTTGTTGGTGTATAGGAATGCCACTGATTTCTGTGCATTGATTTTATATCCTGCCACTTTACTGAATTCCTGTATGAGTTCTAGCAGTTTTGGGGTGGAGTCTTTTGGGTTTTCCACATAAAGTATCATATCATCTGCAAAGAGTGAGAGTTTGACTTCTTCTTTGCCGATTTGGATGCCTTTTATTTCTTTTTGTTGTCTGATTGCTGTGGCTAGGACTTCTAGTACTATGTTGAATAGTAGTGGTGATAGTGGACATCCCTGCCGTGTTCCTGACCTTAGGGGGAAAGCTCTCAGTTTTTCCCCGTTGAGAATGATATTCGCTGTGGGTTTTTCATAGATGGCTTTTATGATATTGAGGTATGTACCCTCTATGCCTATAGTCTGAAGAGTTTTGATCAGGAAAGGATGCTGTACTTTGTCCAGTGCTTTTTCTGCATCTATTGAGAGGATCCTATGGTTCTTATTCTTTCTTTTCTTAATGTATTGTATCACATTGATTGATTTACGGATGTTGAACCAACCTTGCAGCCCAGGGATAAATCCCACTTGGTCGTGGTGAATAATCCTTTTAATGTACTGTTGGATCCTATTGGCTAGTATTTTGGTGAGAATTTTTGCATCCATGTTCATCAAGGTATTGGTCTGTAATTCTCCTTTTTGATGGGGTCTTTGTCTGGTTTTGGGATCAAGGTAATGGTGGCCTCATAAAACGAGTTTGGAAGTTTTCCTTCCATTTCTATTTTTTGGAACAGTTTCAGAAGAATAGGTATTAATTCTTCTTGAAATGTTTGGTAGAATTCCCTGGGAAGCCATCTGGCCCAGGGCTTTTGTTTGGTGGGAGATTTTTGATGACTTCTTCAATTTCCTTAGTGGTCTGTTCAGGTTTTCTGTTTCTTCCTGGTTCAGTTTTGGTAGTTGATACATCTCTAGGAATGCATCCATTTCTTCCAGGTTATCTAATTTGCTGGCGTATAGTTGCTCATAATATGTTCTTATAATTGTTTGTATTTCTTTGGTGTTGGTTGTGATCTGTCCTCTTTCATTCATGATTTTGTTGATTTGGGTCCTTTCTCTTTTCTTTTTGATAAGTCTGGCCAGGGGTTTATCAATCTTGTTAATTCTTTCAAAGAACCAGCTCCTAGTTTCGTTGATCTGTTCTACTGTTCTTTTGGTGTCTATTTCATTGATTTCTGCCCTGATCTTTATTATTTCTCTTCTCCTGCTGGGTTTAGGCTTTATTTGTTGTTCTTTCTCCAGCTCCTTTAGGCGTAGGGTTAGGTTGTGTCTTTGAGACCTTTCTTGTTTCTTGAGAAAGGCTTGTATTGCTATATACTTTCCTCTTAGGACTGCCTTTGCTGCATCTCAAAGATTTTGAACAGTTGTGTTTTCATTTTCATTGGTTTCCATGAATTTTTTTAATTCTTTTTTAATTTCCTGGTTGACCCATTCATTCTTTTTTTTTTTTTTTTTAAGATTTTGTTTATTTATTTGACAGAGAGAGACACAGTGAGAGAGGGAACACAAGCGGGGGGAGTGGGAGAGGGAGAAGCAGGCTTCCCGTGGATCAGGGAGCCCGATGTGGGGCTCGATCCCAGGACCCTGGGATCATGACCTGAGCCGAAGGCAGACGCTTAACGACTGAGCCACCCAGGCGCCTCTGACCCATTCATTCTTTAGTAGGATGCCCTTTAGCCTCCCTGTATTTGAGTTCCTTCCGACTTTCCTCTTGTGATTGAGTTCTAGTTTCAAAGCATTGTGGTCTGAAAATATGCAAGGAATGATCCCAGTCTTTTGGTATCGTTTGAGACCTCATTTGTGACCTAGGTTGTGATCTCTTCTGGAGAATGTTCCATGGGCACTAGAGAAGAATGTATATTCTGTTGCTTTGGTATGGAATGTTCTGAATATATCTGTGAAGTCCATTTGGTCCAGTGTGTCATTTAAAGTCTTTATTTCCTTGTTGATCTTTGCTTAGATGTTCTGTCCATTTCAGTGAGGGGGTATTAAAGTCCTCCACTATTAATTGTATTGTTGTCAATGTGTTTCTTTGCTTTTTTATTAATTGCCTTATATAATTGGCTGCTCCCATGTTAGGGGCATACATATTTACAACTGTTAGATCTTCTTGTCGGATAGACCCTTTAAGTAGGATATAGTGTCCTTCCTCATCTCTTATTATAGTCTTTGGTTTAAAATCTAATTTGTCTGATATAAGGATTGCCACCCCAGCTTTCTTTTGGTGTCCATTAGCATGGTAAATGGTTCCCCCCCCCACTTTCAATCTGGGGGTGTCTTTGGGTCTAAAATGAGTCTCTTGCAGACAGCATATCGATGGGTCTTCTTTTTTAATCCAGTCTGATAGCCTGTGTCTTTTGATGGGGCATTTAGCCCATTTCCATTCAGGGTAAGTATTGAAAGATATGAATTTAGTGCCATTGTATTGCCTGTCAGGTGACTGTTACTGTATATTGTCTGTGTTCCTTTCTGGTCTATGTTACTTTTAGGCTCTCTCTTTGCTTAGAGGACCCCTTTCAATATTTCTTGTAGGGCTGGTTTCATGTTTGCAAATTCCTTTAGTTTTTGTTTGTCCTGGAAGCTTTTTATCTCTCCTTCTATTTTCAATGACAGCCTAGGTGGATATATATTCTTGGCTGCATATTTTTCTCATTTATTGCTCTGAATATATCCTGCCAGTCATTTCTGGCCTGCCAGGTCTCTGTGGATAGGTCTGTTGCCAGTCTAATGTTTCTATCATTGTAGGTTACAGATCTCTTCTCCCGAGTACTTTCAGGATTTTCTCTTTGTCTCTGAGACTCGAAGTTTTACTGTTAGATGTCAGGGTGTTGACTTATTTTTATTGATTTTGAGGTGGGTTCTCTGTGCCTCCTGGATTTTGATGCCTGTTTCTTTCCCCAAAATTAGGGAAGTTCTCTGCCATAATTTGCTCCAATATACCTTCTGCCCCTCTCTCTCTTTCTTCTTCTTCTAGGATCCCAATTATTCTAATATTGTTTTGTCTTATGGTATCACTTATTTCTCAAATTCTGCCCTCTGATCCAGTAGTTGATTATCTCTCTTTTTTCAGCTTCTTTATTTTCCATCATTTGGTCTTCTATATCACTAATTCTCTCTTCTGCCCCATTTATCCTAGCAGTTAGAGCCTCCATTTTTGATTGCACCTCATTAATAGCCTTTTTGATTTCAACTTGGTAAGATTTTAGTTCTTTTATTTCTCCAGAAAGGGTTTCTTTAATATCTTCCATGCTCTTTTCAAGCCCAGCTAGTATCTTTAAAATTGTCATTCTGACAACTTACTAAATTCCATATTGATTAGGTCCCTGGCAGTCGGTACTGCCTCTTGTTCTTTTTTTTGAGGTGATTTTTTTCTGTCTTGTTATTTTGTCCAGAGGAGAATAGATGAATGAGAGAACAAAATGCTAACAGGGTAACAAAGACCCTAGAAAAATACACACTAACCAAATCAGAAGAGACCTGAAACCGGGGGAAAAGAAAGGGAAAGAAAGAAAAAAAAAAAAAAGAAAAAGAAAAAGATAAACAAACAAGAGAATATGATCAGATATGATCAGGCTGGTGCATAGATCAGTGCCACACACTAGATTTTGGGCATATTTTGGTCTGTTAGAAGAAAGTGCCTCCCAAAATTTTAAAGAAAGAAAAGCTTATATATGTACAAAAATAAAGGTAAATACGAGGAAGGGATGGAATATGACTGTAAAGAAGAAAATTATAAAAGATTTTATAAAAGGAATTGATAAGATTAGAAGTTGGTTGAATAAAGAAAGAAGAGGATTTAAAAAAAAAAAAAAGAGAATGTGATCAGGCAGGAGACTAGAACAAAGCCGTACACTAGAGATTTAGGGTATATTTTGGTATGTTAGAAGAAAGTGTATCCCAAAATTTTAAAGAGAGAACAACATATATATATATATAATATATATATATAATATATGTATATATTTTATATATAATATAATATATATATAATATATATAAAAATAAGCTTAACTACTATGAAGGGATAGAATGAAGGGATAGAATATGACTCTAAAAATGAAAAATAAAAAAGATTTTTAAAAAGGGGATTGATAAGATGTTGGTTGAAAAAGGGAAAAAGAAAAATTAAAAAAAAATTAAAAAAATTAACTTTGAAAGACTAAGGAATCATGGTAAAAAAGCCATGAATTCTATGTGCAGTATTCCCCTAGCGCTGGAGTTCTGCCATTCTCGCTGATCGGTAAACTTGGTCTTGGCTGGCTGTTCTTGCTGATCTTCTGGGGCAAGGGCCTGTTGCCATGGTTCCCAAATGTCCTTGCCGGAGGTGGAATTGCCTCGCCCTTGCCAGACTGGGCTAAGTAATCTGCTCGGGTTTGCTCTCAGGAGCTTTTGCTCCCTGCAAGCTTTCCCTACAGCTTTGGAGGACGAGAGTGAAAATGGCGGCCTCCCAGTCTGCGCCCTGAGGAGCCGAGAACTCGGGGCCCTACTCCTCAGTGCGCCCCCAGAGAAAAGCAGTCACTCCCATCTCCCCAGTCTCTGGCCGCACTCTGCGCTCACCCGGCCTGTGACCCAGCATTTCTATCTCTGGCTCACTACCCCGTGTGGAGTCTCCAAACCCAGCAGATCCCTGCGGTGCTTGGTGCACCGCTTCTTCCGGGGGAGGAAGGGGAGTCTCCCCGATCTGTCGCTTGTTGGGTCCCTGCTGGAGGAGCAGTGGCCGACTGTGCCGCGGATCACGGTTTATGGCAACCCCGAGCTGAGAGCTCACTCCTTGGCTCCGTCTCTGCAGCCGGCTTCCCCAGTCCGATACCTGGGAGCTCAGCTGCACTCAGGCACCCCCGGTCTTTCTGTGACCCTGAGGGTCCTGAGACCACACTGTCCAGCGAGGTTTCCACCCCCTGCTTAGCCACTGGAGCGACGTCCCTCAGCGGAGCCAACTTCTAAAAGTTCCGATTTTGGGCTCCACGGCTCGATCACTTGCCAGAAGTGGCCAACGGAGGCCCTCTCCCCTGCCGTCTATCTTCCCAAATATCTCCTCAGATTCACTTCTCCGCACGTCCTACCTTCCCGAAAGTGGTCGCTTTTCTGTTCAGAGAGTTGCTGCTATTCTTTTCTTCGATCTCCTGTTGAGTTCGTAGGTGTTCAGAACGGTTTAATCCCTATCTAGCTGAATTCCTGGGACCAGACGAAATTTAGGTCTCCTACTCCTCCGCCATCTTGCTCCTCCCCTCCCTTTTCTTTCTTGAGCTTTTAGAACTCCTTAAGCCTCAGTAAATTATCCTACAAATTAGTCTTCTAGATTCACTCTTTCAAGACTTGTCATAATGTATGTTGTTTTTGTGCCTATCTGTTGTTTTACTCTTCCAGAGTTACTTTTCTGGTGATTATTTTTCTTTTGCCAAGTAAACAGTTATTTGTTGAAAACAAAGATGATAATTCTTGTATAGGATAAAAGAGTTTGAACATTTTGTAATATAAGAGGATGAATTGGCCATTCAACAAAACATACAAGAGTATTTAAGGGTATCTGGAAGTATTCATTGGAGAGTAAAATAAGATCACATGGTAGAAATTAATTTTACACAGTAGTTTGAACAGAGAGATGGACATAAAAAAGTAGGAAATAGAGAAGTATATACCAGGTGGTAAGATTGACCTGTAAAATATGGGAGATGGGAATGATTAAGGGAATAATTTCAGCTTAAAATTAACATAAATTGAGGACCTTCTTTTGTCAACTTCTCTAGGCTTAGAGAGAGATGAATGAAAAAGATGAGGTCTAGTAGATGAGTATAGTAGGAAGAAGGATATTTAAAAAATCAATTGAAATACAGTGTGACAAATAAACCAACAGGTTATGTTCTAATTACAGTGAGGATACAAATGAGGGAGTATAACTTCTATTTGAATCATTTAAGAAAGGTTTCTCAGGTATTTACTGGGTTATGTTTGTTAGGCTAGACTCAGAAGCAGTCAGGCTATAGCGTAAGTGACCGAATAAGGTCAGTTTTTATGGAAGTGGAGGTTTATGTGCTTGAGGCTAAATTTGGAATTAGCTGTTTATGCTTTTTGCTTCAATTTTAAAAAGTTTCTATTTGTAAATCTCTGTCGCCACTTGTTGGATAGAAGCATTCATGACTCCAGTTTAGTGAGTCAGAATTTAGTTTTCTGTATCCACTGCAGCTGATGGATCATAGGTTACTTGGTGTAAAAATCAAACTTGGTGTAATAATCAAACATGTTAAATGATTAAAGAAAGACCTCTTTAATTGATAGATTTTAATGTTATCCAAATTATAGTGGACATTTAAAAATGCATTGTAATGTTTTTTGTTGACATGGTATAAAGGTAGCTTCTTTGTTTGAACCTTTATCTAAAAACAGAAAATTCCTGTAAATGGTTATTTTCTTTTATAGGTGGTAGATCATCTAATGCAAAATTGCCCTCGGTGCCAACAGTTGGCTCGGTTCCACAAGACCAAGTTTCAAATATGAGGTATTAAAGCTATTAACTTGGATATTTGTGATTTATTTTGATGACTCTTTAAACTGTCTAGCTACAGGTCTTTTTTTCTTTTTTTAACTTTCTTTTGTCTATTTCTTTTTTTAAAAACATAAGTGACATTTAGAGGCTTGAATATTTTAGAAGTTCCTTTTTAAAGATTATGAGATGTAAAAGGTTTGTGAGAAGTGGCTATTGTGATTAATAAGTACTGCATGCAAAACAAATATTTAATTACACAAGTAGTAACTTATGACTTAGGTTTCATATGATTATAAACTGGAAATTTAGAATTCATTGTTCGTTTTCTACAAAAATGCTGAAATAAGTTAAAGGCAGTCAACCAAAGCCACAGTGAAACTGAATAGTAGGTAGATTTTTACTGTCATTAACCTTTTTAAATTGGGAATATGCATTTCAAATTCTAAGTTGGAATGCTGTGAATATTTTCTACCACTAAAGCCTTCGTGGTCAGAGTTCTTGATCCTCCTTCCACAACTGGAAAATCCATAGCACTCTACAAATATAGACACTAGAGTGCTGTAAGTGTAATCTTGTAGTTGTGATACTATCCAGAGGTGAATCTCTATAAGTAGAGAGGAATAGTATTAAGGGTAGTACCTAGGACGAGATGCTATTTGGCAGAAGAAATTTCCATCAGCTTAACAGTTGACGGTTTCAGTAGCAACTCTTGTTGGTATTATGAAGTACTCCTTATGTGAATAAATAGGTAAGTAGTGGCTGTTTGTATATATGTTTCATTTATAAGTTAGGAACTAAAGCTGTGGATACCTCTGAATTTCCTGAAATGCAGGGAGCTTGTTTATTTTAACTCATTAAATATATATTTTTGTGTGTTTGTATATGTGTTTATGTGTGTATACATACATGTATATGTGCATATAGTCACAAAGACATATTAATATGTAAATTGAGATCATTATAAATGTGCCAGTAAAGTATACTAATTTCAAATGAGAAGTTGTTCAGATTGCTTTAGAAAAAAATTCTTAGAGGTAAAGATGTCAATGAAAAAAGAATATAAACTAATTCAGTTTATAAATATTTATGGAGTCTATGGTGTATGCTGCAGCTGAGAACTTAGAAATGAAGGCATAATTCTTGAACTGAAGGTGTTGATGGTTTATTAATAGACAAATTTTTTTCTCTTAAAGACTTTATTTGAGAGAGAGTGTGTGTACAGGTTGGGTTAGGGGCAGAGGGAGAGGGAGAAGCAGAGTCCCCTTAAAGCAAGGAGCCCAATGCAGGGCTCTATCCCAGGACCCTGGGATCATGACCTGAGCCGAAGGCTGATGCTTAAACTGACTGAGCCACTCAGGTGCCCCATGAATAGACAAATTTGATAAGGATTTGGTAGTTTTTTTAGGTCATAATGGTGTTAAAATCAAGTGCTCTCAACTGACCCATTAAGATTTCCAATAAGAGCTGATGCTTAGAGCGGTTGTTTATCAGATTGTTTGTCAGGACTGGGGGTGGTAGTATAGAACTTAATAATAAAGGGTATTCCAGCAGAAGAATGATATGTATAGCAATAATGAGTCTTTATGTAATTTTTAATTTCTCATGAATTTTACATTTCTGTGGAAACTCATTTTAAAAACTAAAAATTGTAAATTCTAATGAATAGTTCATATAGCATCTTTCCATTAGTATTACAGAGAAGCTTGAACATGCTTTGGAAAAGGCAGCTCCTCTTCTGCGAGAGATTTTTGTGGATTTTGCACCTTTTCTTTCTCGGACACTTTTGGGTAGTCATGGACAAGAACTGCTTATAGAAGGAACAAGTAAGTGATTTTTCTGTATGTCACTTTACATAAATATATATTTAAATTTATATTTAACTTTCAAGGTTAAATGGATAATATGAGATGCATGGAGTTTCATTGTTCAAGTATTTTCAGCCTTTGATAAGATTTCTTATGGAGTCTGTATTCTGAAAAATATGTCTCATCTAATATTCTAATCTGATTTGGATTTTTTAATCAGTGGTTTGGATGAAGCAGAAAAGTATGTACTGAACCAAAGAACTACGACTTAGACTTCTTTTTTTAAAGCATTAAAATGAACTATGAGAATGGAGAGTTGGAAAAATTAGTGTTGTAGTAATTAGCGGGCATTTACCTGGGATTTTACTTGAACTTAAGGTCTGTATAAACAGTAGTGTATTGCCACATATTAGGAAATGAGGAATGTGTTATTAGTCTTTATTAGTAGAATTCTGTTTTATAAATGAGTAGAAGTAACAGTAGTACTCTATCCTACTTATATCATACATAGATTCCTGGATCATTTATAGGTAGTATACTTTGAGATGGTGTCAAACTAGATAGCATGCAAAGTTGGTTGTTGAGTGGATTGGAAACCATTCTGTTTATGGAATGAATGAGAAGTATTTGGGCTTTTTTTTTTTTTTTAATATGGGGCATTTGGCATGTAGTGAATATCTTCTAATATTAGAATGGGTGACACAGCCAAGTGCTATCTCTGACAGCAGATATCAGTTCAACAGAGAATAGCTTTTCAAACAATTCTAGTTAAGAGCTTAATAGACTGACTTCAAAATACCAATCTTCATCCTTATAACTAGAATTTTTTAAGGATAAGCTAGAGGACTTTCATCAGTAATAATATAGAATTGATTATTTAGAAGTGTTTGGACTAGAAGTTTGCTAAATCTGGCTTGTCTTTGTCCTTGGTTGATAGTTTACGATAAAACACTTTGATTCTCCTAAAGCTGAAAAATCATGGGAAAATGTAATTTTCTGACTCTGGTGTCTTTAAATATCAGTTTACAGCTTTAGTTATAAATTTTTGTTGAGTAAGATGATCTCTTGAGGAATTTCTTAAAACTTGTAAGAAACCACCTTTTTCTTTTAAAGATTTTATTCATTTATTTGACAGAGAGAGAGAGAGACAGCGGGAGAGGGAACACAAGCAGGGGGAGTGGGAGAGGGAGAAGCATGTTTCCCGCGAAGCAGGGAGCCCAATGCGGGGCTCGATCCCAGGACCCTGCGATCATGACCCGAGCTGAAGGCAGACGCTTGACAACTGAGCCACTCAGGCGCCCCAAAAAACCACTCTTTTTGTACAAATAAGAATATGGAAATGCAAGGTAGAGGTAGTTTAATAGTTTATGATACTCTTTTATCTTAGCATTAATTGAGGGATATCAACACTTTGTAAGAATAAGCTTTAGCTGAAATAGGAATTTCATTATCATCTGTGCTATACATGTATATGGATTTGGTGATGAGTGATCTCATTTCCACAGGGGGGAAAAAGTAGCATTGAATTTATTTGAAAAAGTTCAGATTTTAGAAATATTTAATTAATTTGGGGTAGAAATTTACTTTATCTGCTGAAGGATATAATTTATTCAACCATGCATGGACTATTTGATCTAATGAAGTAATAAAATTTGAAAGATAATTAATTGAAAAATTGAAGGACTAATTTATACTTCACATGTTAAATGTTTATTTTTTAAAGTGGTGTGACGACTTATGAGCTATATTTCATTATTGTAAAATGAATTATTAATTACAGCTTTTCGGTGTAGCAAGACATTGTTGCTTTTTAGTTGGTCTTTGAATTTTATAGTAGATCCAACAAGATACTCAGAAGTACTGAACTTGCCAATTCTAGATCTCTGAACAAAATTTAATTTAGAATCAGTTTCTTAGTAAGTTCTGCTAAACTGATAACAAGGAATATGATGCACTCTTGCTTACCTATAAACCTGAGCAGTACCTACTCATTGGACTGTATTCATAACGTTAGCAAAAGAAATCTAGAAGTTTTATGCATCTTATGTGTGTATTTTAAGTTGTGATAAATGTTTTGGGTGGTGGTTTTTGTGCATTGTAAAAAAGTTTTGAGTAGAAGTGTTAGCAGCATGGTACTGTACAAAAAGCACTAGTCTCAAAGACAGGAGACCTTGGTTTTAATCCTGCCTTTGTCAGTCACTAGTTGTATGACCAGACACTGGAGAAGTTTATTACTTCTACATTTTTTAAAATTTTAACTTTTTTTATTATGTTCAGTTAACCACTGTATAGTACTATAGTACTATAATAGTGTTCAGTGATTCATTAGTTGCGTATAACACCCAGTGCTCATCACAACACGTGCACTCCTTAATACCCATCACCCGGTTACCCCATCCCCCCACCCCCCTCCCCTCTGAAACCTCAGTTTGTTTCCCTGGGTCCATAGTCTCTCATGGTTCATCTTAAATGATTTTTTTAATTTAAAATATTTTAAATGTTAAATATTTACGGAGTAGAAAATAAAATAACCATGAACTTATTACCAACTCCCAAACCATCTTTGTTTTGCTATAATTGTTATTATCTACCTCCCTTTATTTTGCTTTAGTACTTAAAACAGTTCTAGACATTATGTCGTTTTACCCTTAAATAATTAATAATCCATGTAAAAAGGATATTTTCTTACACAATCATAACTGCTGTGATTACACCTAATATTGATAATAATTCTATGTCATATAATACTCAGTTCATATTCATCTTTATTTAGATGTCTTTTTATAAATCATTTTCTTCTAATTAATATACAAACAAAATCAATTTACTGCATTTGGTTATACTATTAATATCAAATAGTTTCTCTGTTTTTTCCCCTCTGTTTTCATGCTTTTGGCTTGTTGAAGAAATCTGGTTGGTTGTTCTGTAGAATGTTACATATTTTGGCACTCTGTGGCCATTGTTTCCTGATGGTTTTAATGGTTTCTCTGTCCCGTATATTTTCTGATGGCTTGCGATTAGATTTAAAAGTTTAGTTAGAAGTAACACTTCCTGTTACATCTTGCCTAGAACCACATATTTTCTGATTGTCTTAACTTTAGTGATATTAACCCTCTTTTTCAACCTTTCATAAGGATTGATATTTTATGACTTTTTTTTTTAAGATTTTATTTATTTATTTGAGAGAGAGAGAGAGAGCACAAGCAAGGAGAGGGGCAGAGAGAGGGGGAGAAACAAACTCTCTGCTAAGCAGGGAGCCCGACTTGGGGCTTGATCCCAGGATCCTGAGATCATGACCTGAGCCGAAGGTAGCCACTTAACCGACCAAGCCACCCAGGTGCCCCTAATTTTGTTTTTTTAAAGAGGTCTTTCAAAAACAAAGAGAAAATTACTTAAAAAATAAAATTTATTCTATCTTACAATACCATATGTAAGTTCATTGGACATGTTTTTATAAATCTAGGATTCATTATGGGGTCTTTGTGATCTTAATTTTCCTATACCTTAAAACATTTTACTATCTCGCCATTATTCATCAGTTATTCCTACTATAGTAAGGACTATAAAATAATGAGAAGACAAGAATACTGGAATTACCCCTAGAAAATAAATCCTCACTTTTGGCTCACCCTCTGTTTACTGCATTTCCCAAAGTACTGGATCATATTTTAAGAAGATAGAAATTTGTTTTCTCAGTGGGAACAAAAACTGGTATTTGGGGAGGGCAAAGATATTTTAGGTATCATATGGTTTCTGACCCTCCAATGAGCCACAGTACATCTATATAGTATATCTTTAGTATTAAAATTTCATGGGGGTACAATTAAGAAAGAAATGGTCTGAAATGGCTTCCTAGTGGGGAGCAATAATGAAAAAAAAAAAGATTGAGAAATACTGGTGTAATCGATGTAAAAGAAATTTGTGGACACCATTTTGTGGTCTTATTTTCAGCTTTCACTGAATTTAATTAAGAATTCAGAATTGTTCATTTTCTGCCCTTAATGATAAGGTGAAAAAATTGATAGAAGAAGACATTTTATAATTATTAGACCATCTGAGGATGAATTTAAAAAGACGGAGCCAGCAGCACTCAGAAATTTTTATCAAACTCAAGAATTCATTAGTGCATAGTATATTTCTGTGGACAAAAAGGAAATTGGTTTTCTTAGTATGTCATTCAATAGAAAGGACTTCTTTGTACAAAATTTATGCAATGTTTTCTGACAAGACCATGGAACATCTTATTTTGCTAAAAAGGTGCGTGACAGTGTTCTTCCATGGTTTTGATAGTTCCACACCACAATTTACTTGGCACAGTTTCTAAGTGAATAAAAAAGGCAGGTGTATTACATGAAAATGATTGGAAGGAAAAGCTCATGTAGAAATGAAAAAAATCAGTGGATTGATCATTCTAAATGGTGTTTGAAAGTCTAAAGAAGAAAATATAATTCTGGATCAAAGAAGGTGGCGGTCTTCAACAAAGTTTTTGAATGATTCAGTTTTTCCAAAGTACTGCATTTGATGATGTAAGTTCAAGAAAAAGGACCAGAATTAATGATAAGCTGGAACCTATTAGAGGTTTATTTGAAATTTGGAATTAGTATTTACAAGGTGGATATCGTGTTTATAGATTGGTGAGGAGTAGTTAGTTGTATTCAAAGGGCATTGCTCATATAGGATATATACAAATACCTTTACTTTTTTTTTTTTTAAAGATTTTATTTATTTTGTGGGGGGTGGAGAGAGAGAGAGAGCGCGTGCGCATGAACGGGAGTAGGGAGGGGCAGAGAGAGAAGCAGACTCCCTGCTCAGCAGGGAGCCCCATGTGGGACTCGATCCCAGGACCCTGGGATCATGACCTGAGCCGAAGGCAGCTGCTTAACCACTGAGCCACGAAGGCACCCTATACAAATACCTTTAAAACCAGAAAAATACAGAATAAGAATTTGAGTTCATTTTGCTTAAATTATTATTAAAACTTCTAATAATGTTTGTAATCATCTCTTTTTATATAAACGAAGTTGACTTAAAATACGTATTTTTAAAAAGACTTACATATGGCAAATGGTCATGACTGTTTTTCATGGTCTACTTGAAAGCTTAGACAGATCAATGGGTTCAGATGTTATGTTGCCAGCTTAATATCTGGTAAGACATTTAATATTTCTGAATTTAGCAATAAGGAAAAGCATTGATAATGGAGGTGGGGTAAATAGTCTTGGGTGAAGAAATTATAGTCGTCTTTGGTTATGAAACTCCAGAAGAGTATAAAACTCTTGGCTTTGGTATCCTGAGTTTGTCTTTTTTGAAGAGACTAAAATTGCATATCTTTGAAAAACGAACCAAAAATAGAACCAAGCAAAATAACCCTACCATTGTTCTGAGAGTCTTTTAGGGAAGTTGGATTAGGAGCCCACAGATCTCTGAGGCTACAGTACCTTGTTTGCTTTCTGCTAACTGGGGCAATAATAGGATGTGTGTGTGTATAAATGAAAATACTTCTGCAGCAACTTAGAACTTCACTATTGTTTAAGGCCTTCCTTTGGATAATTCTTGGAGTCTGAAGACAGATTTATTGGTTTATAATTCATTTCTTCCTTTTTCATATGTCACCCAAGGGCAAGAGAGAGAGAGAGAGAAAGAGAGAGAGAGATGATTAAGTTGTGCAGCCTGATACCAAGTCCTTTCTTGGTGATACTTCTTATTTGTTGGTGCCCAAGGTTATATATTTTTGTTTACAGTATTAATGCCCTTTAGACAGGGAGCTTATTATTAGAGATCTAATATAAGGTCTTTTTTGTCCTCTAAAGCCCTTTCTCTTTTAAAATTTAATATACCATCCGCCTTGGCCCTTCTCCCCATCCTTCACAAATCTACAAAACCCCATTCCAAAAAACACATAAATTGTTCTAATCAAACTATGAAATGTTACTTATTTTACCATCACTGAACACTCAACTCATTGATCATTGAGTTCTAACTTTGGATGGCCCAAGGCCTTTTTTATCATTATTGGTCTTTTTCTGAGTGGATAAAAAAGGCTGAGCAAGATCAGAGCCCAAATGTTTTGCCATTAAAGGAAAGTTGGTAGGAATTCTGGTTTCTTTAGAATAGAGCAGTTAGGAATAATGGCCTACGTGAAGAAAGATATGAGTTTACTTTTTGGAAGTTGAAGTATATGGAACTTCCTGGTTGTTTACATTTTATGTAAAGTGACAAGGTTTCAGACCAGCAGAGGGCTACACCAGCAATGAGATGGACTATTGCTATGCCCTTCCTTTTGGCCTTGGTAGTAGCCTGCAGAGCTATGCCCATTTCAGCTCTATAGAAACCATAATTTAGTCTAAGTTAATGACCTGCTTTCTTAATGCAACATGTATATACTCTGTAGCTAATTTTTATGCTGGTGCTGACACTATTATCATCATTATTTCTATGTTATACATTTTTTCAGACATTGAGAAACATGGTTCTTTTCTCAAAAGTGAAGGGGGGGGAGCAACCTATTTAACGTGAATGCTATTTTTAAAGCTACAGAATGGCAGTGTGTGCCATCAGTAGGTATGAGGCCCCATGACTAAAAGAGATAAGGAAAAAGAACTACAGAGCGAGAACATTAAAGAAAGATTAGGAAGGGATGGGATGCCTGCAAGAGCTTTCATGGGAATAAAGAAAGAAGATAATTGTGTAGCGCATATGAGGGGCCACAAGGAATTATTTTAGTTGTTACACCCTGGATTCTAAACTTGTGTTTGCTTAGAAAAATATAGAATGAAAAATTACAATTTTTCTGATTATTAGTAATGTAATTTAGTGCTTTTAATTATGGGCATTGCTTTTTTAACATACTGGTTATGAAGTGTTCTTTGAATGAACTTTTATAGATTTTGTTGGTAACATTTAGGAAGTCTTTAGATATGTATTAATTGTTTAGAAGTTCCTTCCCGAGATATTTTTGGTGAACGCAAATGAAACAGAGAAAATGTAAATGAATTTATTTATAAGAAATCAAGAGTATATAACAGAACGCTTGCACTTCTGTTAAGGTTTAGTGTGAGGTCACAGGTCAAGGTACTAATAAGAGTGTTTGGGATGTCTGCTGCCATGAAACAAAATGGAAACTTGATTGATAGCTAGAGGGTTGAAGGGAGAGAGTGTGGTGGAGAAAGCAAAGGTCAGGGAGCCATTTCCCTTCTCTGCATGTATAACAATCAACTCTCTCCAAAACAAAATGTAGATGATATTGATCAATATGGCATATGTTGTGCACATTTCTAAGTATTGTGAAATGTCATTATATATGGAGTTCTAATGTTTTGGTAGATTGAATACTGAAATGAAATAGTTTACAAATAAAATTGTGGTAGTTTTGATACCAAGTTTAAAGTAATTACGCAGTACCTTGTTTACTCATATGATCAAATGTGTGTGGGTTTGGTTCTTAGCAAGATGTTAAATTTTGTTTTAAAAACCAATTTGGATAAAGTTGTATAACAAATCCCTCATATTTGTTTTTTACTTTTGTAATTTTTCTTTTAAATTCTCTTCAAAATAGGTCTGGTTTGCATGAAGTCTAGTAGTTCGGTTGTGGAATTGGTTATGCTACTGTGTTCTCAGGTGAGTAACAGGAATAAATGTTGGATTAAAAGTAAATTCTTGCATGAATTTATTTTACAAGGAAGTTATAATTGTTTTAGTAGAAATTTTTGCTATAATAGAGTTTAAGTTTGCAGTTTTAAAATAATTTTATTTGTATTGCAAAAGGATTACTTCTTTGATACTAGCAGATAATTTTGTAGTGAGTGCTGAGAGGGAACAGAAGAATGAGAAACAGGTTTTTAGAATCACATTAAAAAATGTCTAGAGCAAATGATTTGAGGTGGCTAAATTTCTTTGCTGCATATATTAAGGTTATAGAAACAGATTTATTTCTGTACCTTGTGGAGTGCCACTCTGACTCCCCTAGGAATAATGGGTTTACTTCCCTTTTGTGTAGAGGTTATAAAATGAGTGATAAATAATTTTGAGTTCTTGTCATTGCTAATTATTTTTGACATACAGAGTAGATTTGGGAAAACATCAACAAAAATATGGCAGCCATCATAATAAGATGTAGTAAATAAATTCCTAAAGCAAAATTGCTTTCAGTGTTCAGAAATTTTATACCTCATGTGGTAAACTTTAATGAGTTTTAGAAAACTTACATAAAAATCATGTATCTTTTAATGGTTTTTCTTTTCTGTTTTGCAATTAAACAGATGAATGTTTTTATTGAGAGTTTTCTTTGTAGTCTTTTAAAAATGATATCTTGCTGGTAGTAAATTCCCCTACTTAAAACTTTAAAATAGCCTTTTTTAATAGGAAGGGTATTGGTCTAGAGGTCAAGGGTTCTGACCCATTTCAAAACCTTTGACCTTCATTTACAACTCTTGTGGTTTACTTGCCTGACGAATAAGGATAATGCAAAATTAATGTTTCTTTGCATCGATTTATTCATTTTAGCACCTATATTGCCAAATTTATTTAGACTGTGCTGATGGACATTTCATGAATACAAATTAAAGAATCATAGAAGGTGTGAAAAATCAATACTATGCATTGTCAATAAAATGCAATAAGAACAATTACTTCTAGAGATTACATCTAATGGATTTTTATAATGAACTTGTGAGGACTAGTTATGTTTCTAGTGAGCTTATTATTCTTAGATTTAGCAAGAATCATGTTTTTATAATTTAATCATCTCCTTTAGAAAACTCCATTCCTTTAAAAAGCTTAATGTAGAAAATTTTTCATTAATTAATCTGATTTGAAATAATTGCTTGTTTATTTCTTGGATCTAAATTACCATATGCCATTCTTAAACCAATACAAAATTACCCTTACTTTTAAGAAGCATTTGCTTACCATTTTGGATGTTTCTTCACAGAGTATGAAATTGTTTATACTGATACAATCGTTTCATAGGTGAATTTTGATATAGCTGAATGTTAGAAGCTAAAAAGATGAAGAATGACATGTTTTAATGCACCTATTTATCACGTATGTCAAAGTGCTGTTTAATACTAATCCAATCAAATAGGATATAAAGATCACTTAGTAGAGTAAGTTGCAAAAGTCAGATATTCTCAAGATTTTTGTGTGAATAAAATCAAATACATTATTGGTTATTTGAAGTCCTTACCATTTTTTATGAGTTCTTCAAAAGTTCCATGGCATCTCTGTAAGATGTAGCACAGTGTGAAAAATGATGTGAAAAATGAAGCCAGAATTAGCTCCAGATGTATACAGATTGTTCCGGGGTGATAATTACATTTTTCACTTTGAATTTTCCTAATTCAAAGAGGTCAGATTGGCAATCACAAAAGTGATTTATTTTGTTAAGAAGTGAACTGTCTTTTTCTACATGAAAGCTTAAGAGATATGAAATTGAATTTGAAGTCGACATTTTGCAGATACTGGGTGGGGATGACTTGAGTTTGATTGATAATTTTTTTTAGTCTGAGATAGGGTGGGAAGTGAAAAGCTAGCATATTGCTAAAATTTTAATTAATTTTTTAAGGGGAGATGGAGAGGATTAAATGCCAAAGATCGAAAGATCAGGTCAAAAACTCCTTTTTAATCACATAAATAATGGGATATGCTTATGAACTTAACATCTGCAAATTTGATTTAAAACTTTACAAATTAGTTGGTGTTAATTTCATGACAGTCAGCCATGTTCTGATTATTTTCTTTGAATCCATTCAGAACTTACTTTCTTTTTCATTCTTTTTAACAAGGTGTTTAAATTAGCCACATTTTATTACAAAAGAAAGATTAGGGCCTAAATTTAAGAAATGTGGAAATGATCACATTTGGTTTGCTGTCATTAAAACTAAACAGATCACTATATATTTTCTTGAAGCTTCAACTAAGATTGTATTTTTCAGTATTCACTTATTCATTATTAGGTTGATTAGACACCATTTCATATTTTATCTCATTTACATTTTAACATTGTTAAGGTAAAAATCCTGTTATTTAGAGTAGAAAAGCTTTCTTTACATACTCAGCATTACATTTTTGAGTAAAGTTAAATACTGAAGATTTATTAAATTAGGTTTATTCATATATTGAATCCCATGTAAAATAAATCAAGAGCTTCTTAAACTTCAAAGCTTGATTTAATTTTTTTTTTACTTCTTTAAGATAAGATTGTATACATTCTTCAGGAAACTGTGTACTCTCTGATGTGTAGAAAAAAATTGAACAAACTCTCATTTATACTTCAGATTTAGTTTTTCACAAGCATGTAACTTATTTGTGTCTAGTATTTGTTGTATATGTGTATAAACCCTGTAGAAATCTATATGAATTTAAAGGAAATGCTAAATATTTCAAGTAATATTATTCTAGCATTGTGTAAAGTGTTTGTATCATGCTCATTTGACATTAATATCATTTTTGAAAGAATTGACATTGCATTCAAGGCCACTTTATAAAAGCGTTGCTTTGCTCATCCTAATTCAGTCTGACATACATTCCAATAACACTACCTCCCTTCTTGGGTTTAAAGCTAAATTTATGACTGTGCATTGTGAAGTGCATCATTTAAAAATGGTTTCAACCCAAAACATCTAATAAATAAATAATGTGTATGGCTACTCAGTAGTAGACTTTCTAGACTAGAAATCATTCCATCGGATACTCAACAGTCCACTATCGGAGAGGGCTGTCAGATAAATCTTATGGTAGCTGCATTCATGTCCTGTAAATCACATATTATTGTCTGAGCCTTCTGCCAGGTCATCTATTCTTTCCCCATTTATCAGAAATGCATAGAGTATATAGAAAAACTAGAAGCACCATGTAGTCTGGCCTAGCATCCTGTCCGAGTAATTAATTAGCAGCAAAACTTAATTTAAAATACTGTTAGTCTGATTTTTCTTTAAAAAATTTTTTATCAAAATATGTAGATTGTTCCTATTTTGGAATTTTTTTTTTTTTTTTTTACATGAAGGTTATGAGATAAGGTTTGGTCATTTTAGATTCAGGTGTGTCTTTCTATACCCCTGAATTATTAATTTAAAAATTAGAATAAGAACCAGATGTTACCATTTTTATGATTCTTTTATGTCAGTTTTATGTTTGGATTTTTGCTACTTGGTTTTTTTTTTTTTTTCCCTGAATCTTTATAGTAAAATGTTTCTCCCTTCAGTGTCCTGTAATTTTTTTTCTAAATCTAGTTTTCTTCTCCTTTTTAAGTGTATCTCTTCTAAATATATGACATTAATGTTACTGCACTTGACTTTTTATTTCATGAATTTTTCCTTTTTGTAGTTGTGATGAGTATTTTGAGTAAAGTAGGTAATTGAAACAAACCAAAGTGGGGGGTGGGGGAAGAAAAGCAAACCAGCTCTATAATATGGCACAAAAGTGTCCTTCATTAATAGGTCTCACTTACTGCTTGGACCTTCTTTCTTACCACTTTCTTTTTATAGTCTCACGCTCAGTTTATATGTTGTCAAACTATGCTGAACTATTTAAAGTTACCCAAATGTGCCATCATAATTTTGTCTCTTAGCGTATGCTTTTTCTTTCCCTAAAGTGACTCTAATTGTTGGCTTCTTCTCATCATTCAGAACTCAGCTTAATTGTCCTCTTCTCAGATCATCATATCTATAGTTGGTATCTTTTTGTTTATCCTCATTTTAGCACTCCTCATAGAATGTACCACCAATTTTAGGTATACCTGTTGCACTTGTTACTTTTTTATTGTCAGCCTCCCTGTCTGTACTCTAGGCCCTGTGAAGGTAACAACTCTTTCTCTTTTGCCTATTAAAGTATACCTGGTACTCAGCACAGTCCCTGGCACATGCTGGCTGCTTAGTGAGTATTTATAGATAAATAAATAATCCAGCTTCCAGCTACACGGCAGTCTTTCTGGAAATGGAAAGCTTTCTTTGACTCCTCTCTGCCCCAAGGCTCTAACTCTAGTATTCATCCAGAGCTCTCACTGCCTGTTATTCCTTTCATTGTTTAAGTTGCCTGTGATTTTTATTTCTCTCCCATCAGACTATAAGTTTCTTGAAGGCAAGCACTGTGTTTTGTTTGTATCTCCAGCATCCAGCATTATTACTATTCAACCAAATGTTTATAAAATTGTGTAATTAATGATTGAATGGTAACAGTGGTCATAAGTCAACATATTTTGGGCTTTTGCATTTTGGTCTTTTTCATTATGAAATATACCCATATTTCTTGTATATTATTAGGTGTGTATTAAGTGTTCATTTTTATTTTCAACTATCTTGTCTGAACCCAATTCTGTAGTCATGTTCATTTACAAATAGGGTCTTTGTTTTTTCATTGTCCTTTGGCTTAGTCAGTTTTACCTTTTTTAAAAAAATCAACTTGTTGAAGTACAGTTTACATACAGTATATATGTACATATTTTAAGTTTACAGTTTGATGAATTTTGGCATATACACAACAATGTAATAACCATTTCAGTCTGGAAAGTTCCCTGTACCTCTTTGCAATCATTCTCCATCCCTGTTTTCTCAAGTTGCTACTGATTTGACTTCTGTTACAGTGACTGAATTTTACTCATTGTAGAATTTAATATAAATGGAACACAGGGTATTTCTTTTAATTGTGGTGCTTGGATACTCAGCGTAAACTTTTTTCATTTAAATTCACTATCTAGTATTAAGAAAGTGATGTGGGTTTTTTTTTTTAAAGAAATAATTGAGCTAGTTAAACAAAGGATTATCTTTTTGCCAGCCACAGAATAGGAATTTTGAGTATAAGTTGCTCATTGGAAATATAAATGTCTTCTTAACATAATGCATATTTTTTCCTATAAGGAAATCCTATAGCTTGGAGCTTTTATACAGCAGTGTGGTGAGGCCACTGACTATGGTTTTAGAATGTTTTGTTTTTAGGGTCTATCAGGTTCAGTTCAAATGCTGTCTCTTCTATAGAGCTTGCTTGCTTGCTTTTTTGCTAGCTTGATTTATTTACTTATCTTTATAGTTTTTTATTTAACTTCCACTTAGTTAACACACAGTGTAATATTAGTTTCAGGTATATAGTACAGTGATTGAACACTTCATATATCATGGGTGCTCATCACAAGTGCACTCCTTAATCCCCATTGCCTATTTTAACCCATCCCCCACATCTCCCCTCTGGTACCTGTCAGTTTGTTCTCTATAGTTAAGACTCTGTTTCTTGGTTTGCCTCTCTCTCTCTCTTCCCTCTCCTTTGCTCGTTTTTTTTTTTTTTTCTTAAATTCCACATATGAGTGAAATCATATGGTATTTGTCTTTCTCTGACTGACTTATTTTGCTTAGTATAATACTCTCTAGCTCCATCCACGTTGTTACAAATGGCAAGATTTCATTCTTTTTTATGGCAGAGTAATATTCCATTATACACACACACACACACACATCCCACATCTTCATCCATTCGTCAGTTGATGGACATTTGGAATCTTCATAATTCGGTTATTGTAGATAATGCTTCTATAAACATTGAAGTGTGTGTATCCTTTTGAATAAGTATTTTTGAATTTTTTGGGTAAATACCTAGTAGTGCAATTGCAGGATCATATGGTAGTTCTATCTTTAATTTTTTGGAGAACCTCCATACTGTTTTCCAGAGTGGCTGCACCAGTTTGTGTTGCCACTAACAGTGCAAGAGGGTTCCCCTTTCTCCACATCCTCACCAACCCACATCCTCACCAACACTTGTTGTTTCTTGTTTTGTTGATTTTAGCCATTCTGACAAGTGTGAGGTGATACCTCACTTAGTTTTGATTTGCATTTCCCTGGTGAAGAATGATATTAAGCATCTTTTCATGTGTCTGTTGGCCATCTGTATGTCTTCTTTGGAGAAATGTCTATTCATGTCTTCTGTCCATTTTTTAATTGGATTATTTATTTTTTGAGCGTTGAGTTGTATAAATTCTTTATATATTTTGGATACTAACCCTTTATCGGATATGTCATTTGCAAATATCTTCTCCCATTTTGTAGGTTGCCTTTTAGTTTTGTTGATTGTTTCCTTTGCTGTGTAGAAGCTTTTTATTTTTTTTTGATGAAGTTCCAATAGTTTATTTTTGCTTTTGTTTCCCTTGCCTCAGGAGACAGAAGTTGCTAGGAAGAAGTTGCTACAGTCAAGGTGAAAGAACTTACTGCTTGTGTTCTCCTCTAGGATTTTTATGGTTTTAGGTCTCACATTTAGGTCTTTAATCCATTCTGAATTTATTTTTGTGTTTGGTATAAGAAATTGGTCCAGTTTCATTTTTTTGCATATTGCTATCCAGTTTTCCCAGTACCATTTGTTGAAGAGACTGTCTTTTTCCCATTGGATATTCTTTCCTGCTTTGTTGAAGATTAACATATAGTTGTGGGTTCCTCTCTGGGTTTTCTATTCTGTTTCATTGATATCTGTGTCTGTTTTTGTGCCAGTACCATACTGTTTTGATCACTACAGCTTTGTAATATAACTTGAAGCCTGGAATTGTGATGCCTCCAGCTTTGTTTTTAATTTTCAAGGTTGCTTTGGTTATTCAGGGTCTTTTCTGGTTCCACACATATTTTAGTATTGTTTGTTCTAGTTTGTGAAAAATGCTGTTGGTATTTTAATAGGGATTGCATTAAATCTATAGATTGTTTTGGGTAGTATAGACATTTTAACGGTATTTCTTCTTCTAATCCATGAGCATGGAATGTTTTTCCATTTCTTTGTGTCCTCTTTCAATTTCTTTCATCAGTAGTATGTAGTTTTCAGAGTATAGGTCTTTCACCTCTTTGGTTAGGTTTATTTGAGGGATCTTATTGTGTTTGGTGCATTTGTAAATGGGATTGATTCCTTAATTTCTCTTTCTCCTGCTTCATTATTAGTGTATAGAAATGTCACAGATTTCTGTATGTTGATTTTGTATCCTGTGACTTTACGGAATTCGTGCATCAGGTCTAGCAGTGTTTTGGTGGACTCTTTTGGGTTTTCTGTGTAGAGTATCATGCCACCTGCAAATAGTGTAAGTTTTACTTCTTCCTTGATGATTTGGATGCCATTTATTTCTTTTTGTTGTCTGATTGCTGTGGCTACAACTTCCAGTACTATTTGAACAACAGTGGTGAGAGTGGACATCCCTGCCTTGTTCCTCACAGTAGAGCTAAAGCTTTCAGTTTTTCCCCATTGAGTATGATATCAGCGGTGGGTTTTTCATTATGGCCTTTATTATGTTGAAATATGTTCCCTCTAACCCTACGTTGTTGAGTGTTTTTATCATGAATGGGTGTTGCACTTTGTTAAATGTGTTTTTTTTTTTGCATCTATTTGAAATAATCATATGGTTCTTATTTCTTTTATTAATGTGATGTATCACGTTGATTGATTTCTGAATACTCAACTACCCTCACAACCCAGGAGTAAATCCCACTTGATCATGGTGAATAATTTTTTTAATGTATTGTTTGGTTTGGTTTGATAGGATTTTATTGAGAATTTTTATATCCATGTTCATCAAGGATGTTGCCCTGTAGTTCCTCTTTTTTAGTGGTGTCTTTATTTGGTTTTGGTATTGGCATGATGCTGGCCTCATAGAACGAATTTGCAAGTTTTCCTTCCTTTTCTATTTTTTGGAAAAGTTTGAGAAGCATAGGTATTAACTCTTCTTTAAATGTTTGGTAGCATTTGCCTTTGTAGCATTCTAGTCCTGGAGTTTTGTTTGTTGGGAGTTTTTTGATTACTGATTCAGTTTCTTTGCTGGTTATCTGTCTGTTCAAGTTTTCTATTTCTTCTTGATTCAGTTTTGATAATTTATATGTTTTTGAGAATTTATCCATTTCTTCTAGGTTGTCTAATTTGTTGGCATATAGTTTTTCATAATATTCTCTTACTGTTGTTTGTATTTCTGTGGTGTTGGTTGGTATTTCTCCTTTCTTATTTGTGATTTTATTTATTTGGGTCCTTTGTCTTTTCTTTTTTGGTAAGTCTGGCTAGAAGATTATCTATTTTATTGATTTTTTTCAAAGAACCAGCTCCTGGTTTCATTGATCTGTTGTTTTTTAGTTTCTATATTATTTATTTCTGCTCTAATCTTTATTATTTCCTTCCTTCTGCTAGCTTTAGGCATTGTTTGTTCTTGTTCTAGCTCCTGTAGGTGTAAGGTTAGGTTGTTTATTTTAGATTTTTCTTGCTTCTTGAGGTAGGCCTGTATTGCCATATACTTCTGTCTTAGTACCACTTTTGCCGCATCACAGAGGTTTTGGACCGCAGTGTTTTCATTTGTATTCGTTTCCATGTATTTTTAAATTTCTTCTTGGATTTCTTGATTGACCCGTTCATTTTTTTAGGTAGCATATTGTCTAACCTCCATGTATTTTGGTCTTTCCAGTTTTTTTCTTGTGGTTGACTTCTAGCTTCATAGCATTGTGGTCTGAAAAGGTGCATGATAGGACTTCAGTCTTTTTGCACTGTTGAGTTCGGTTTTACGATCTAATATGTGTTCTGTTTTGGAGAATGTTCCATGTGCACTTGAAAAGAATGTGTATTCTGCTGTTTTAGTTTGGAATGTTCTGAATATGTCTGTTAAGTCCATCTGGTCCATTGTGTTATTCAGAGCCATTGTTTCCTTATTGTGTTTCTGTTTAGATGATCTGTCCATTGATGTTCGTGGGGTGTTAACGTCCCCAACTATTATTGTATTATCAGTTAGTTCCTTTATATTTATTACTAAATCTTTTATATATTTGTGTGTTCTCATGTTGGGTGCATAAATAGTTAAGGTTGTTATAGCTTCTTGTTTATTATTGTGCCCTTCTTGGTCTCTCGTTATAGTCTTTGTTTTAAAGTCTGGTTTTCTGATACATGTATTGTTACTCTTGCTTTCTTTTCACCTCCATTTGCATGATAGGTGTTTTTCCATCCCCTCACTTTCAATCTGCAGGTGTCCTTTAGTTTGTAATGAGGCCCTTTGGGTAGCACATAGATAGGGCTTCTGTTTTTATCCATTCTGACACCCTGTGTCTTTTGATTGGAGCATTTAGTCCATTTACATTCAAAGTATTATGGATAGATATGTATTTATTGCCATTTTATTGTTTTGTGGTTGTTTCTGGAGATTTGCTCTGATCCTTTCTTGTCTTTGTCTCTTTCATATTTTGCTGATTTTCTTTAGTGATATGTTTGTTTTCTTTCTTCTTCTTTTTTTTTTATTCTTTACATGTTTATTAGTGGTTTTTGATACATGGTTACCATTAGGTTTGTATATATTAAATAGTCTATATTAAGTTGATTGATGTTCATGTTTGAACCCATTCTTTTCTAATCTCCCCATGTTTTAGGTATATATTACTATATTTTATATCCTTTTTTGTGTGTGTGAGTTCCCTGACTGATTTTTACAGAGATTCTCATTTGTACAACTGCTTTTGTGTTTCTGCCTTTATACTGTCACTTTTGGTCTCTCCTTTCCATTCAAAGAGTCCCCTTTCATATTTCTTACAATGATGGTTTAGTGGTCACAAACTCCTTTAATTTTTGTTTGGGAAAATTGTTATCTCTCCTTCTATTCTGAATGATCACCTTGCTAGATAGGGTATTGTTGACTGCAGATTTTCATTTAGCACATTGCATATATCATGCCACTCTCTTCTGGCTTGTCAGATTTCTGGTGAAAAATGTCCAGCTAGCCTTATGGGTTTTCCTCTTGTAAGTAAGGACTTCTTTTGTTTTGCTGCTTTTAAGATTTTTTTCTTTATCACTATATTTTCCAAATTTAATTACAATATGTCTTAGTGTTGGCCTGTTTTGTGGATTTTTATGGGAATTCACTGTGCCTCCTGGATCTGGATGTCTGTTTCCTTTCCCAGATTAGGGAAATTTTCAACTATTATTTCTTCAAATTTTCTGCCCCCTTTTCTCTCTCTTCTTCTTCTGTGACTTCTATAATATGAATGTTACTATGTTTGATGGAGTCACTGAGTTCTCTCAGTCTGTTCTTATTTTGTATAATTCTTCTTTCTCTCTTTTGTTCAGCTTCGTCACTAATTTGTTCCTCTGCTTCTTTAGCCTTCTGTTCATTGCACCAAGTATATTTGTACTCTTGTTTATTGCACTCTTCATTTCTGTCTAGTTCTTTTTTAACTATTCTTTTATCTGTAGGATAAGGGTCTCACTGATGTCTTCTTTTCCTTTTTTCTTTTTCTTTTTTTTTGTAAAGATTTTATTTATTTATTTGACAGAGACAGTGAGAGAGGGAACACAAGCAGTGGGAGTGGGAGAGTGAAAGGGAGAAGCAGGCTTCCCACTGAGCAGGGAGACTGATGTGGGGCTCGATCCCAAGCCCCTGGGATCATGACCTGAGCCGAAGGCAGACGCTTAACAACTGAGCCACCCAGGCGCTCCTGATGTCTTCTTTTCTCAAGCCCATTGAGTATTGTTACGAGCATTGCTTTAAATTTTCAATCAGACATATCACTTACATCTGTTTTGCTTAATTCTCTGGCCATGGCCTTATCTTATTCTTTCATTTGGGATAAATTCTTCCATTTTGGCATTTTGTCTAATTCTTTGCCTTCTTATGTGTGTTGGTAAGGCCATTTATGTCTCCTGCTTCTGAAAGTGATGTCTTTATGAAAAAGAGATTATGTAGTGCCCAGGGCCTGGCATTTTGGGAAGTGTCTCCTGTGTGTGATGCATGTGCTCTGCTGTTCTGTTCCACCTCTTTATTCTTCAGGCCAGTTGTCTGCAGAGGCTCTCCTTGCCTGCTGTGGGCAGTGTTTTTGGTCCCTGGCCTGGATGGGGCAAGTTTTAACTAGGTGTGCTGTGGCCTGCTTGTGAAATGAGACCTGTCACCACCTCCACTGGAATTAATAACGTGTGAAACTGTGGTTGGGAGGTGTGGTGTGGGGGGTTTGTGCTGGTTTTCTGTGGGTGAGGCCTGCTGTGCTGGAATTGAGGCAGGTATGACTGAGACAGGCAGTTCCACTGAAATTCAGGGTGCTAGGGCTTGATATAAGCAAGGTAGGCCGCCAGTGTTGGTGTTATGCTTCTCCCTGAAGGTGGCTCTGTGTTTACTGAGGAGCAGGGAAGGGAAATGGTGCCATCCACCTCATTTGTTCCTGGAGAGGTGTCTGTGTGAATGCTGCCTTTCAGGGACACCCCTGAGAAGAGTGAATAATCTCCCCACTCAGATCGCTGTTTATATGCTATCTGTTCCTGTGTGGTTTGCCTGCCTTCTCTCCAGGAGCAGCCAAGCCTGCTGACCTTTTAAACTTCAAGGTTTGAGCCCCACTGGTTGTAGGAACTCTCGAAATTCAGCCCCTCTCATTTTCCAAGCCAGTGTCTTTGGAGAAACGTTCTCCTTGTGTGATCCCCTGTGTGCTCTTCTCTCTCTTGCCCTTCTCTGTGCCCACGGCTACCTCCCCTCCATAGCAGCTGTGATCTGTTTCTCCCCTAAACTATGTCTCTGCACTTCCTACCTTCTTCCATGTGGCCTCCTCTCTCCCTTTAGTTGTAGAGTTTGTTCTGTCAGTCTTCAGGTGAATTTCTGGGGTATTAAGACTGATTTGATAGTTATCTAGCTGTGTTCATGGGACAAGGTGAGCCTAGGGTCCTACTCCACTGCCATCTTCCTGCTCACTTTTCTGCAGAACTTTGTGTGAATTTATCTGCTCTGAGTTCTCCTCTCTATGCCTGCTTGTGGTATTCTCTTATTTAGGAGACATGTATCAGATGCTTTTGAGATAAGCCCCTTCTTTTAAAGAAAGTATAATCAAATGAGAGAGACAAATTATCATTATACAACATATAAGTTTATAAGGACTTGAAGTGAAACACAGAAAGGGGTCAGGGAGGGGAGTTTGGGACTGTCAATCCCTATTTGCTCATTTTATTTCTGTTTTTGAGTAGATCATTTTAGGTGACTGTGACTTGCAGTCAAAAATTTTTTTGAGTTCCATTTACGTTTTTATAATTTCATCAGGATCAATGAATATTAAAATGCTTAAAGCATTTCCTCTACTTCTTTCAGTACTTATAGTTTTCCTTGGTTGGATTTGTGGTAGCCATGTGCTTGTTTTCATCCATTCTCACTATCCAAAATTTCTAGTGGACCAAATCCCTGTTTGTGTGCTGTGTGATAATAATGGGTGTTCTGTGAAAGAAGTATATAGTGGTAAGTAAATTCAGTAATTGTTGTTTGAATTTAATTAGCTTTCTTTACTGGAGGTCCCTCAAAGCCGTTAGTAAATGTGTGTGTGTGTGTGTGCACATGTGTGTATAAAATAGATATATAATGTGTATTGTTGAATGTGTAATGGGACTAATATTAGCATGTTTGAAACACAATCCTCTTTGTGGCCATAGGAACATGTGGATGATTTTTGTAAAATACAATATGAGAGAAGTTCCTATTACATTAAGGGTGAGACAGTGAATAATGCAGGAAGTGTCTCTTTTTTAGTACTCTGCTTTTGTTTTTCTTTGCTTCTCCAATCACAGTGACTAAGAAAATCACTAGATATGCAAAATTAATTATTCATGAAATATTGTGATTATTTTTGCTTCATTTAGAAGAAATTATCTCAAGTCATTTCTTCTCTCTCCTTTGTAGGTAATTTGGACGTAACTCCCAGTTTACATGTTATTTCTGAAGGGATAGATCTTCAGAAGTGATGATAATAAGAGTTCCAGGCGTGTGTGTGTGTGTGCGCGTGCGCATGCACATGTGTATTGTAGGATAAATTCAAATATTTTTAAGGACAGATTTAGGATAAATTCAAATATTTTGACATCGCTTGATTATATAGCTATTTCCTATTTTGACTGACTGAATCACATTGCATTTTTAGCCAATATTGTGGTAATTTATGCTGTATAATAAAATTCAAGTATATAGCATAAAGTCTTGAAAGCAGGGTCAGAATATATTTTATATTAATGATATTACATATATTATTATTGAGCCATATGTAGAATTGAACTTTGGTATGCACTTAATGAGGTCCAAGAGGTTCAAAGAAAATGAAATTAATCTATGTGAATGTCATATGATATAGTTTCTGATGAAATAAATTTTCAATAAATATTTGTCAAGTAAATGAATAAAATTTTAGGAGTAGACTTTTTGTAGTTATATAGTCTAATCATAAAGTGGCAGGTTCTCTCTGCATGTCATCTATTTATTCATCCAAACAACCAGAATTTGAAGGTAGCTTTCAATCAAAACCTAGATATAATAAAAATACAAAGTCATTATTAAAGAGTTGAATAGGGTTAAAGAATTAAGAGTGAAGATATTACCCTGCTGCATAAGGCCAGGCTTTTTCACTGAAATCTGTAGTAATTCCATGTTTGATAAAGTATAATTTATGTGTAAGGCATTTCCTTGAGGCAGTAAACACAAAGAATCTATCTTGGTGATCCTTAACCATGAGAAATAAGTAGAGATTGGAATGCTGGTAGTTCACATTCACCCAGGTAGATTTAAGAACAAATATTAAATTAATCGATGGGAATGGAATTTGCTCTTCTGATACAATCTGAAAAACTCCATCTGTGACATGTATAGATATTTTTGGCATGAGAACAATTATCAAAATCTCTCCGTGCATAATATATAATAAAAATAGTCATTTAATATGTTTTCTTCGCTTTTACTGTAAAGTAAAAATAATTCTAAATTCTGTTAACTCTTACTTATCTTCTGTTCTTAGCTTACATGCCCTCAACATTGGATTTAACTGCGTTTCAGAGTTCAGTTTACTGAGATGAGTGCTAAAGAAGAGTTAAATTTACAGATTTAAGAGCTCTGTTAGTGTCATGCTATATTATAATTTTTGTTTCTTTCATTAGATGAAAAACTCCTTGAGGTCAGGAGACGATTTCTTGTTAACTTTATTCTGTAGTGCTTAGTAATGTCATAATCATAATAGAATATTTGATAGATATTTGTTGAATAAATCAGTGTATTTACCATATTTAAGTAAAATTTCCCTTAAAATTGAGTTTTGATTCATTGAAAAGTATTTAGTTAAAGAACAGACATAATTTTGTTTAATGAGTATTCTGTTCAGTTATAACGATGTGAAAGACGTTAGCCTTGATACATAGGCTTCAAACCCTTATTCTGAAGTCTTATCCTGTATTTACTTGTTTTAAAGAAAGTGATACATATTAAACCTTGGGTTGCAAAAGATCTCGTTAAAAGAGTTACAACTGATTACTTCTTATGAAGAAATCAAGTTTGTGCATTGTAGATTTTCCTCTTTTCGTAGATTTATATCTGTCACCTTTAAGTCACTAGCTTCAGAAACTTAGCATCGATTCAGACATCATATCTTGTTCTAACAAAAATATGAACAAATGGTAGCTCTTACAAATGACGTGCTTACCTAAATGTATTAATACCTTGTATGTCAACGTTTCATGAAGGAAACAAATCTATATCTGAGTAGAAAGATATTCACCATTTTGTTTCAAAATGCTAAAAGTTCCTTGGTAACAGATTTGCAAAGTGTATTAAATTAAATGTTGAAATTTTGATATGCTGTAGATAAATCATTCCATTTTCTTTGTAACCAACCTTATTTTTTCCAATGAATATAGGACTTTTGGGTCGATTGGCTTCTTTAAGATCAGTTTATATGTATTATGGTCCAACTATGATCAAAATAATTTATATTTCAACCTTTCATAATGTTACCCCTCCTTTTTATTTTTATATATGTTTATACCTCATCCTTAGAAAGTACTTGTAGAAAATAAGTGAATGTAAGTTGCCTCTGAGCTTGTTATTGTCATTGTTTATGACCTTTTGATTATGAATAGGTGAGAATCAATAGGGTAGTGATCAACATTGGGATAAAAAGATAGGCTTCCATTATAGTCACCTATTTTTGCCTTAGAGCTGCTGTGAATGTTTTATCCTTATAATATTCAGAGACTGTGAGTGTAAGTGTTCTGTATTGAAATGCTCAGAATTAATTTTATGTGCAGTAGAAGCAGTTGACTTTATAAGAAGGAACTAGAGACCTTTGAGCATGTGAGGAAGTCTGTGAGAGTTAGAAAAGTTAGTTCAAGATTCAAGCTATATTAACTGATTTTGAAAAATTTTAAATGCACTTAAATAACAATGTTAAAATACTTGAAATCAGCTTACTAACTTTGTGCTAATGTGGTAAAAATATTTATCATGTTACCTGATTTAAATTTTTATAACAGATATCTTTTATAAGATGGAAGTGTTTCTTTCTAAAACAGCAGCAAAAACATTAAAAAATAAATCAGACTAAAGTACTGCATTTTACTTTTAGAAAATAAAATATTTAAGTTGATTTGTGAGTGAACATTAATTGATCTTTATTTAAGTCTGGATGCAGACCTTTCCAATATTAATTTAAAGGGTTTTCTTACAACTGAAGAGAAGCGTAATTTAACCTTAGATGTAGGATTTATTCTGAAATACTGGTGTCCTGTTGATTCACCAGCACACGAGTTTTTAGAAAACATAACCTTTTAAGGTAAATTTTGTGGAACTGGCCGTACACCCTGTGGCTTAGCAGTCTAGTCAGAAGGATGATACCATGCTGACTATATAACTAGATCTTTGAACATTATTCTCTAGGGTGGTAAATGCAAAACAAAGTAATATCAACTGGCACTTAATTCTGCAAGTTCCCTGCTGATTGGGGTATTCACTGAAATAGAACTCTTCCTGACAGGAAGTCAGCCTATGAGTATGGAGACATCTGAAAATAAAGTGTGCTTTAATTTGGCACCCTGCCATTTTACAACTGGTCTTTTTAAAATTGGGATTGGGGAGAGAGTTAGCAAAAAGGAAGAATACATGAATGGGAATAATCTAAGCATAACCTTTTTCTTTGGCTTTCATGTAATTATGAATACAAGTCAGTGTCTCTGTTTCTCAGCAATTATTGCTTGTTTTTTCTTAGTCCTTTTCTCTGTTATTTCAAATTAATCTGCTGAAATTGAAGTATTACAGAAAGGCTAGGTTAAAAGCATAAAGTATAAAGCTTGAGATTGTTTTGTTTAGTATCACACTCTGATAACTTGTGTTTACTATCAGACTCTGATAACTTGTGAAGACTGAGCTGTATTCCCATACCATGTATTTTTTCATAAATATTATATAATTTAATGGATTTAATCAGAATATTCAGAGTTCTTAGGATTCAGATTTAAATTTTGCTTTCTGAAATGTTTACACTGTTTGGCTCAGATGTCTCTGAGATAACACAGTTATTTTGTACTTTAGTACCTGAAACATAGATTTAATACATAATAACATAATTTAGGAGGAGATAATGGTTATGTATTAATAATTGCACATGTATTACATCTATTATGCATTTCTTGGGCAGCTATTTTTAGTTAAGCTGCCATTTTTAGCGTGAAAGCATGTATGCAGTTTTAAGAAAATCTGAAGTTTGAACTTTGATTTAGGCCTGAATGAAGTAAGAATCAGAATCCTGAAGGCTATTTGTTTGTTTTTCTAGCAGTAAATTCCTCAGCTGCTGGAGGTAGACTAGATAGAGGAGACTGTTGTCTCCCTCATGGGCAACAAAAGAAGAAAGGAAAAGGACGTCTTGGACAGGATCTTAAGAAGAGGCAGAGGCCAGGGAAATACTGTGATGATAGATTATGAGTTTCAATAAATTTTTTCCTCTGCCGCTTATTAACTCTGTAATCTTGGGCAAATGACTTCACTTACTTGAGACTCAGTTTCTTGAGTGGAATGGGTGTAACAGAGATTGTATTAGATAACCAAGAAAGTATATAAAACAGTTCTTAGAGCAAAGTAGGTTGTACATTAAAGTTAATCTGTCAGCGTGAAAAGTGTTGTGTCTGGGCTCTTAGCACCTATGTAATAAAGAATTAAGAGATCTGCACCAAAGTGAAAGCAGAAAACAGTTTTATTAAAGCAGCGGTACGCTCTTTAGAGAGTGGGATGCTTCCCTGAGGTGGAATTGGCCCCTAGGTTGTTTAGGATTGGATAATATTGGGTCTCTCTGCTCTGGGAAGAGCTGGGATGTACAGTGGGGGGTGGTCTCTAATGGAGGCTGCTTCCAGTCATTTAGGGCACTCCTCCCAAAGGTTGAGAAGAGTTTTCTACCCTACAAGGTTTGTACCTGAACTGTCCTGTCAGCCTTTCCCTGTGGAGGCGGGGCAGTACCTGCAATGCAAATGTATTATAATGAGTCTAGGGGTTACCCTGGGGCAGAGGTGGAAGAGGGGAGCACGTGTTCTGCACCTGTGGCTCTTGGTCTGTTAGCCCCAGGGTCTTGGAAGCCACAAGGTCAGGATGTTGTGCTTTATAACCATCCTTACCTACAGCTCCTGTCTCTAATTCTCCCCTCAAGGACTTGGGTTTCTGTCTTGGGGCATTCCTTCCACTACTCATATCTAGCTTCTACCTAACAAATCTAGTGTTTTTAACAGCATACAAAATCTTCTCCTTTTGTTCAGTATTTTAAATGACTCTTGTTTTCTTTTTATGAGATTTTGATTTTTTTAGATCTTTGCCTCACAAATTCAATCCACCATTTTCTGTAGTGTCTCTTTTAATATTTTCTTTCCTTTCAATGGCTATATGCTGAGTCTAGTCTATTTTAAAACATCTTGAACCATAGAATATTAGAGCTAGGAGAGTTCTCATAGATAAGCAGTTTTTGGCATTTTCCAAGTAGACATGGTTAATGGGTAACATTTTCCATAGGATCCCAAAGGTGATTCTACCATTTTCTGTGCTAGCTATACTGATAGCTCTTTTTAGGAAAGCCAGTAAAGTATAGTTGATCCTTGAACAACACTATTTGAACTACGTGGGTCCACTTATATGACTTTTTGATACAGTACTGTAAATGTATTTTCTCTTCCTTGTGATTTTCTTAATTACATTTTCTTTTCTCTAGCTTTCTTAATTGTAGGAATATATTATATAATGCATGTAACATATGAAATATGTCTTAACTGACTGTTTAATCAGTAAGACTTCTGGTCAGGAGTGGGCTATTAGTAGTTAAGTTTTGGGGGAGTCAAAAACTATTGTGGATTTTCAGCTGTGTGGGGTCAGTGCTCCTAACTCCTGCATTGTTCAGGGGTCAACTATATACCTGAATACAAGTGAGATTATAAGGATTACTGCTCTAATGACTTTTAAGGGTCTTTTTTGTATACTTCAGTCCTTTAAATTTATACTACATTCCTTTTTTTTTTAAGGGGGGAGGGGCAAGGGAGAGAGAGAATCTTAAGCAGTCTCCACATCCAGCACTAGCCCAATGCAGGGCTTGATCTCACAACCCTGAGATCATGACCTGAGCCAAAATCAAGAGTTGGACACTTAACTGACTGAACCACCTAGGCGCCCCCTACTACATTGCTTTCAACACACCCTCTGTGTTACCATAGTTGAGAAATATGTTACTAACAGTTAATCTAGTTCACTGATGGTTAACTTTTTTTCCTGGCCAAATATATCATTATCATTAACAGTTGTTTATTATGAGTTTCAACTTGAGTCCTATCAGAATGAGGGAAACAGTAAGGGACAAGAGGAGGTATCACTTGAAAAAAGCCTCTGTAAAGAATCACAGATTATGATCCATTTATTCCTTTATTAGTGAAATGACCTTTCTCCTTTCTATTGATTTTACCTCCTTCAGTACATTCTGACAAATTTACTTTCCTGGGAGAATCTCTTTAGATTTCCTAAGAGAAGCTGTGGTTTACTGTCTTGTCAAATTCAAACTCCTCTGTCTTATTTTCAAGGTCTCTAATAGCTGTTTTGTTTTATTTTATATTTACTTCTATGCTGCCTTGTGAGTAGTATTCAGATATTTGACATATGTGTTTTGCACATCATGCCATTTTCTTGGTAGTTTATCAAAAACCAAACTCCCTAACCCTAAACCTGTCCTCCACATTGTCCTGATACTTTCCTTTCCACATTGTGCATTTACATATAGTGAATCTGATAATATACTAATGTCCTAAATACTGGGTGTACACTGCATTCTTTTTCTATAGTAATTATATGTTTTTGAAAATTATTTGGAAACATCATTAGGCATTCAATTAAAACAGCGGTATTTTCTTTTTTTATAAAGATTTTTTTTATTTTTAAGTAATCTCTACACCCAACATGGGGCTCAAACCCACAACCCTGAGATCAAGAGTTCCATGCTCCACTGACTGAGCCAGCCAGGAGCCCCAAAACAGAGGTCTTATTTTATTGGGTCTCTTGGTTTGTCAGTTTATTCTTGTTATCAGTTGCTACATAGTTGAAGGCAAATTTAATTTTGGTTTCTTACTCTTCCTTTTTTAGAGGAAAGATGATCTATTCCTTTACCTTAAGAAGCTTATATATTTGCTTGATCTTTCAGAATTTATCTCATCATATTCATATCTATTCCAAAGATTCATTATTGTTTTGTAGCACTAATCTAATTTGTGAGAATAGGGTCCTATTTGCTAGTATTGTAAGTTAAGAAAAAAGAAAGTTGGTCAGTAGCAATGAGAAAGTAAATAATGGGGGAAATTTTTTTAAAGAAGCTTTCCATTTCTTATCAGTCTTTACTCCAAGTCTGGACTGCTGCCTTACTTATTTGGACATTTGGCAGTGGTATCTCTGCTTTGCTGCTGATTGTAAGAAGTTGCCCTGTGTGGTATCTGCTTGTTACTAGTGGCTCCACAGCCCAGCCTTCAGTTTCATGTAGCCTGGTAGGCTTGGTACTTTGCAAACTAAATGGACTTTCTGGAACTGAAAACAAAACCAATCATAACTCCGTCACTCTTAGAGCCAACACTTGGAGAAGTTGGCTTGTTTAAAAATTTTTCCAGCTCTTGTCATAATATACTAAGTTTTTTAAAAAAATGTTTTTATTTCTCTGGATTTTGACTTCTTTGAACTTGTTAGTAAACTTCACTTTTCTTCAACTTGCTGTTTCTGTTGTTTTAATTTGATTTTTCTAGTGATAGGATGAAAAATGGCTCCTCAAAAATATCCATGTCAAATCCCTGGAATCTGTGTGAATGTTACCGTATTTGGAAAAAGGATATTCTGTGTGTGATTAAGTTGAAGATTTTGAGATAAGGGTATACTCCTGAATTGTCTGGGTGGGCCCTAAAAGCCATCACATCTACCCTTAAAAGTGAGAGTCAGATGGTTATTAAGAGATAGGCACACAGTGGTGCCTGGGTGGCTCACTTGGTTAAGCATCTGCCTTCAGGTTCAGCTCATGATTTCAGGGTCCTGGGATTGCGCCCCAAGTTCGGCTCCGTGCTCAGCGGGGAGCCTGCTTCTCTCTCTCCCTCTGCCCCTCCCCGTGCTCGTGCACTTGCTCTCTCTGTCAAATAAATAAATAAAATCTTAAAAAAAAAAAAAAAGGAGGTAGGCACACAGAGAAGGCAATGTGAAGATGGAACAGAGAGCAATGTGGCCGCAAGCCAAAGAATGCTGACAGCACCAAAAGCTGGAAAAGCAAGGAATACATTCTACCTTAGAGCCTCCAAAAGGGGAGCAGCTTTGCTGACACATTGATTTTAGTTCAGTGAAACTGATTTTGGATTTCTGGCATCTGGAAGTGTGAGAGAAAAGACTTAAAGTTTGTGGCAATTTGTTATATCAGCCACAGGAAATTAATCTATCTAGCAGTGCTTTGACGATCTCTGAGTGTTCTTAGTGCAGTGCTCCTCTTGCCTTCACCTAACAGTGTATGGTTTCTTTAACAAGCATCTGAATGTCTGTTATTTGGAAAATTGAATCAGGTAGTGTTGCGAAATCAAAGAGATAGAGAGTACCACCTTTAAAATGTTTCACCATAGTTGAGGAGACAAATACCAATTTGTGAAGTTACTGACCCACACCCCCCAAAAGTAAAATAAGCTAATATTGCATGTATTCCTGATAGATATGAAATTGATAGGAATAAAATATTGCTACAGAGATGTGTTATTGATTCTGTGTTTCATCAGTCCTGATTTATTTGTGCATCAAAACCGGGTTAGCAAGTATTTCATTGTATCACTATTTCAGTTAATGTTTTGGTCAAAGAATGGCCTATATGATGATATTTATCCCAACATATCTTAGGACTTCTGCATTATACTTAAAGTTGATATCAGCTAAAATCATATTGGTGCATTGATAAATATTTGAAAGAATTAAGGAATCATTCTAGACTGAAAAGTCGTCATCAAGCATACTGTAATTGGCTACACTTTGTGGCTGTCGAGAACTATAACAGGTTACTGTAGTGTGCAGTATATGTGTCTTAGATAGTATACTTTAAGATCAGGACCAAAGCTTTATAGATAGGTATAGGATGAATTTGGAAAAACTTAATTCTAAAGAATCATCATTTCATAGCATAAACATAAAAGATATGTTATTTGCCCCTAATGAATGTTAAAATGAATGCGATGCTTTGCAGCTATTTTTCACTTGATGTAATAACTGCACTGACATTGAAATCTCAATTTATATTAACATTAAGAATTTACTCAATGAACACACAGTATCGGTTTACAGTGGTCACTGTTTAGAGTGGAAAACCCCAAATGGTTAAACAGCAGGAGAGTTCTCTGTTTTTAGTTAAAAACTGCTGTTTTCTATATGCCTTATTTACTACATGTTTAATTCTTAATGTTGTGTGCTGTGGGATCGGGCATGCAAAAGTCAGCAGAAAGAGTTCTGGTTTTTACATCTAGAGCTATTACTTGCTGTACAATAATAAAGGCACTATTTTATTGGGTTACTTGTAATTAACTTCAGCACTAGGCATTCATATAAATCATTCGTAATCTGTTTTCTTTAGTTTTTTATTCTTTTAAACTGGTTTAACGTACTTGCTTTCTGTTATCTTTTTTACATATGGATTGAGGTTGTAATTGGTTTTTGGAATTAGGCTGTCAGAATCCACCATATATGTGAATTCAAGAAATGATTGAGGCAAGCTAATGAATTTTGTATGATATTTTATAGAGATTTGTTACTGAAATATTCTGTAGTAGTATTGTTTTGTTGTGAACCTTAGTAAATAATCATTCTCTCATGTTAAAAAGTGTCTACAGATTTGAAAAGTTAAAATGGCAGCAGTTATTAATTAGAAAATACTTATCCTTTTGGTGTCTTTCAAAATCCCAAAAAGCATAGACATGAGATTTCTTTTAACTCCTGTTAATTTTCTGACATTTTTAAAATTTTAAACATTTGAATCTTCATATATTTTCCACAATATTATCTGAAAATGCCATTTTATAGATTGATTAGTAATTTATATTATTCTGTGCTTGTAACTTTTTATGATTATTAGTTGAAAATGGAATAAAAATGCAATAGAGGCAGACTTTTTTGGATAAAAAAGCATTTAAAGAAACATGTATGTCTAGGTGAGTTCACAGTATATGTTAATTAAAACTAAATATTATAAAACAAAACTTTGCCTCTAAAACTACCTTCATTTCATAAATATTTACAGTGATCTGTAGAAAGAGTTTAGAGGTATAAGATAATTTTATTTTCTCCCAAAACAGAAAATCTTGATGATTTGATAAAATGATAGGTATATTGAGGTGTGGGGAATGGGAAAAGCTGTTTTCACCCAAGTCAGGAAAGCAGTGCTTTTAAAAATAATGCAGTTGGTAAATATTTTTTATTGTTGCTGAGTACACTAGAGGGTTTAAAAATCTTTGAAAAATAATTAGCCATTTTATATAGTTTTAATGGAAGTCTTTCATGTTTCCTCTCCAGCAGTCTCTAATGAACACTCCCTGTAATTTCAGTGCAGGCTTTGAGATTCCCTAAAGACTTGACTTCAGACCTCAAAGGGCAGCAATTGCCATATGTCTGGAGAACTGGAGTTGCCAAATAGACTGACCATGTACTAATAGGACACATTTATATAGCTCTTGAATGTGAAGCCCTGATATAAGCTTAATGATGGTCATCTGTTGAGAGCTTGTAACTGGAAAGGGTTAGAGCAACTTTTGTCACCTTTATTGAAATTGAGATTTCTGAATTGATCAGTAAAAGATCTTGGCTAAATTGACTCCAGTTTGGAAGTAATTTAAGGATTATTATTGGCTGGAGAACATGTTTTTCCTAAAAAGTTTAAAAACAGATTTTTAAAGGGACTTGTAAATGTATTAATTTTAATGTATGCTTAAACACAATGGTAAGAGGATTATTGTTTTTATTATTTACAAATAATTTAAAACTATTTGTAGTACTTACATAATTGATTGCATGGTTATCTCAGCCTTTTGGATTTTTAAACTTTTGCATTCTTTATTTTGTAAACCCAATAAATGTGTTCTAAATATTCAATTCTTTGCTTATAGTTCACAGTAATATTTGTTAAATAAGCGATTGTAAAATTGAAACATTTGCCAATTCAACTTTAATAGACTTTTTCTTTTCTGTTTTTCTTAACTCTGTAATGATCTGTGTATATATATTTCATTTATAAACTGAGCTATAATATCTGTACAAATTAGATGTACATTTTAAAAGTGTATGTCCACAGAAATCATTGAAACCAAAACTTTCCAAAGGGCAACATTTTATTCTATCTCAGGTAATGATTTGTTTTACCCTCTAAAGAGACAATGGAATAAAACCTGTCCTTTTCTGTTATGCCATACTCTTTCCTGGTATGTGGTTACTCGATTTTGTGTTAGATAAGCTGTTGAGAGAGTGCTGACATAAAGTGCAAACACTGTTGAAAAGTTCTTGATCGTTTACTTTGAGCACTTAAGATTACTATATCTTGACCATGAACAAGTTTTCTCTAGTTTTGACCTTTAGTCCTGTGCATAATGTGGTTCTCAATTTTGTGTTAATACATTCCCTTCGTTATTTGAGCTCTCCTCTGTGGCCTCCTTCCTTGACTCCTACTAGTGTTTCTGTCATCTACTTAGGGAATTGGAGCTATAGCCAACCAATTTGATTTATTTTACAAAGGCATGTATAACTGTAACATCTTAAAATATTAATATTGATATTTCATTGAAGAGCACAAGCCTTTAAATTTTTATATATTTAATAGGGAAAATGAAATAGTTTGATATGAGTTTAGGTTTTTATTAACAAATTATTCTTTATTCCTCTGTTTATGTTTGAATCATTAAATCAATACTTACAAAAAAGAATATTTTATGATCAAAAGCAGTAGAGATAAAATTAATTTCATTTAGTAGGATGTAGAATACTGACTTTAAAAAAATAATTCTTAATGGTTTATGATAAAATTATATTTTCATAAGTTTTTTAAACTCTTGCTTACCTATAAACCTGAACAGTACCTACTCATTGGACTGTATTCATAACGTGAGAAAGAAAGGGGGGGGCAGAGGGAGAGAGGGTCCCAAGCAGACTCTGTGCTGAGTGCGGAGCCTGACACAGGGCCCGATCCCAAGACCCCAAGACCACGACCTGAGCCAAAACTAAGATTCAGCACTCAACTGACTGCGCCATCCACGTGCCCCTATATTTTCATATTTTTGATACCAGTATTTGTAGGACTTGAATGCTTGTTCAGGTTATTTAGAGATATTTCACAATATTTTGGATAAATACCTGTTGTCTAGTTAGCGTACAATTTTAATACTTAAGCTGAAAAACAGCAGTTCCTGGCCTCAGTTTTTCTTCTTCCCTTTGATTCTTACTTTCTGGAAGGAGCCATATTCACTAAATCTTAGTTGTTGAGTCTGCCACGGATTTTCATATTTCTAAATGATTTAATTAAGCTATTTCTTGATTTTTCTATTTTAGACATTATCTGGTGGTGTCTTCTATGGAAGATGACCATTGAATTACTTATATTGTTCTTTCTTTCCACTTCACATTTTCTGTTGTTTCCAGTACAGTTATATCATAATATTTTGTTAAAACCATACTTACCATTTACATTATTATGACAATGTAAGTATTCACAGCAGAGCTATAAAATGTACCAGGATTACCCTCCTTTTCTCCCTCCCTTCCTTCCTTCCTTTCTTCCTCCCACTTGCTTGTCTCTCTTTCATTTTATTCTTCTGGAATTAATAATTTCCTACTTTTTTGTTTATTTAAATTTCTCTGTACCCACCACAAATTTATTTCTAAATTTTCCACTGGAATCATAAAACTTGTGCCAATGTGATTAAACACACTTGTTATCTATTGATTCAAATGTTTTTCTTAGAGATGTCGTACCTGTAGTTCTCTATTTTTCTCTTCCAATCTGGATTGGTTACTCTTTAGGTCTGTAGAAAGCTGTTATCTGGAGGTTTCTTTTATTACCAACCCAGAATTTTCCTCTTCCCTCTTAAGCTGCAGTGTCTATCTTCTGCCCACAGTGACCTTCAAATTTGTAAGGTGCTGGTCACTGTTCTAGCGCTGGAAATATAGTAGAGAATTAAAAAAAAGGGAAAGGTAGAAATGAAATCTGGTGGGTAATAAGTATGTCCTCAGAAGAATAAAGCAGAGCACTTATGGAGGATGATAATGGGGTGTATTAATTTTGATGAGACACTTCCTTTTTACTTTCTTGAGAAAGAATGCATAAGGGGTAGAATTTTTTAGACATTGCTTGTGTGAAACTTTTTTTTTCTTATTTTAACCTTTAAGCTTGATCAGTAGCTTATTTGGATGTTGGTATTAGAGGCTGAAAATTATAATCTTTCCAAATTTTTTCTCCCTGGTAGCTTTCAGTATTTTTATTATTTTAAAAATTATTGTTGTTACTGCATTATGCCTTTGGTGTGGGTGGATCTTTTAAATTCATTATCTTTGGTATTTTATGTAAACCTTTTAGTCTGAAAAAGTATATACTTAGGTTCAGATAAATTTTCTTGAATTATTTTTATGGGAATTTCTTGCTTTCTGTTTTTTCTAATTTTGTTTCTAGAACTTCTGTTAATTAGTTAGATGTTGAACTATCTGGATTAGTTTTCTGATTTTCATATCCATTTCCATCTGTTTTTTCTTCATCTTTTATTTTACTTACTAAGAGACTTGCTCAACATCTTCCAGTACTTTTAAAATTTTTATTTGAAATACTTTTAATTTCTAAGAGCATTTTCTAGTTTTCTATTTTTTGTTGTTGTTTTGGGGAGAGGCAAGAGCTGTGATGGTTAATTTTATGTCTCAACTTGACTGAACCATGGGTGTCTAAATATTTGGTCAAACATTATTCTGGGTTTTTCTTTGAGGGTGTTTCTCAATAAGATTAACATTTAAATTGGTAGGCTGAGCAGAGGAGATTGCCCTGCCTGATGAGAGTCGGCCTCATACAGTCAGTTGAAGGCCTGACTAGAACAAAAAGTCTTACCATCCCCCATGGAAGAGAGAATTCCACATGCTTGACTGCCTTGGAACTGGGATATCAACTTTTTCCTGCCTTTGGACTTGAACTGAAACACTGGCTCTTTCTGGGATTTGAGCCTGTTGGTTTTCCTGATTCTTAGGCTTTTTGACTTGGGGTGTAACTACAACATTGGCTCTCCTGGGTATTCTGCTTGCCAATGTGAGCCATTTCCTTAAGATAAATAAAATTTTTATCTCCATACTATTGGTTCTGTTTCTGTGGAGAACTCTAAACTCTAGTACAGGGGCAGAGAGATACTGGTGAGTAAGACAGAATTTCTGCCCTGATTGTTTTACCTGAAATATTTTCTTTCTAATGGTATAAATTATATTTTTCTTTAGTCTTCTCTCCACACCCCCTTAACAATATTGTCTGTTTTCTGAGTCTTTTTTTCCCTGACTATTTCCTTGGTGTTGGTCATTCATACGAGTCTTTCCTGTAATGACTGGTAATCCTTTGCTATCTGCTCATATTTAAGTGTAACACACAAAAAATCCATGCAACTGTGTGTGAGTTGTCTACTGGTGATGAATGAGCTGTCTTTGCCATTGATAGACCCTTAAATATTACGGATTCTCATTTTCCTCAGAGAAAATGTCTTTAATATTGCTTTGGAGTCTCATAGTTTAGTATCCTTTCAAGTTATTTGATTTTTACAGTAAGGCTTTTTACAGTGTGCAGAAGTTGACTTCTCTGAAAAGTAAACTTTTAATGCTTTACTATGGTGGGGATGACCATAAAGTATGGGGAGAGGATCTGGAATTCTGTGTTTTATATACTACTTTTCATTCATTTAAACTATTTTTTTTTTTTTTTTTTTAAAGATTTATTTATTTATTTATTTATTTGAGAGAGAGAGAGAATGAGAGAGAGCACATGAGAGGGGGGAGGGTCAGAGGGAGAAGCAGACTCCCTGCAGAGCAGGGAGCCCGATGCGGGACTCGATCCAGGGACTCCAGGATCATGACCTGAGCCGAAGGCAGTCGCTTAACCAACTGAGCCACCCAGGCGCCCTCATTTAAACTATTTTTATCCCTGTTTCTCAACATCTTCATATGGTACTTAGTGACTTCAACTCTTGGACCCCTAGAGTTCTGCAAGAAGCATTGATTGGCTTCCTCAAATTGATTTTTCTCCAGGTTGTAGAGAAATTTTTTACCCTCTCTCATATGCAGTTGTCTATTTTTAATTTATTTTTTATTACTTTTGTTCTTAACTTTTACTGTTTAACCTGAAGTATATACCTCTGTCTTTTTTTTTTTTAAGAGTAAGAGAGTTTAGTAATTAGCCCACCAGAATAAAAAATTGATAGTACATTTAATGTCAACATTGATGATTTTCCCCCTCACCTTAAAAAAAAAAAAAAAAGGTGGCAGCCTGGAGTATATGTAGTCTGTCTTGACAATTTGTGGCCTTACTTTATTTACTTTAGAACATGATAATATTTTGGAATTACTTTTAAAATCTAGGTAAGTTTATGTAGTAATTGAAGACACAATAATATATTGTAGATTATTGAATTTATATAAAACTGTCAAGTTTACTTTAAGGAAGATAGAATTGTATTAAAATAATATAAATTAATACATAGCACATTAATTGGTGCCCCTTTTCTCTATATTTGTTTGTTGATGATAGGGAGGAATAGACTTAATTTGGTTAATGAACTCTTCTTTTTTCTTTCCCCCACCCTAAGAGAAGACTTTTATCACCAAAAGCATCTATTTGAAATTTGGTGGAATACTATATTTATTTAATAAATTTCACTAATATGTATTATCTTTGTTGTTGATGTTGCATGACTTAAGAGCATTAGTAAGTATATTTTAGTAAAAATTGACTTATCAACAATTATAGCCTTAGGAAGTGATAGTCAATTAAATACAGCTTAGAACAGGTATGAAATTATTGACTCACTTGTGCTTTGAGTCCTTCCTCTCCAAAGTGCTGAAATGTGTTTTGAAATTACTTAGTTGCATTAGTGGTTGGATTTGAGGCTTTTAACGTGTTTTTCACCAATACCTTTGGGAAAAGAATAACCAAGACCTTTAAATGTACTAGCATTTTCCATCACTATACAATTGTAAATACTGTGATGAAATACTGAAATGATCATGTAAGATGATAACCGTTAAGCTTTTCTTTCAACTATTAAAACTCACTAAAGGTTATATTGAGCTGTGGTTTATGAAATTGTTTAGACTAACACCTTCTTTGATAATTGCCTCAGAAGTGGAGAAAAATGCTTTAGGATAGCATGATTAATGAATCTTCTTTTCAGTTTTGGCATCTTCTTAAAGGATTGTAGATAAAGTTTTAGTATTGAGAAAACTTGTTGGGTGGACTAACAGCTGGGTTTATTAAAATTTTAATTTTCTCTTATGGACTTATGATTATTTTCATCTGGGTTATTAAATAATTGCAGTATAGCTGACACACAGTGTTATATTAGTTTCAGGTGTACAGCATAGTGATTTGACAACTCTGTACATTATGCTGTGTTCACCACAAGTGTAGCTATCAGCTGTCACCATGGAATGTTGTTATAATACCATGGAGTTACTAATTCTTACCAGCATGTATTTATGTAGCTGGTATGTGATATTAAATGTTAATAACTTATACTTAGGAATAGATTATAGACAAAACTCAATGATATCTTTGAGAATTGTGAGATTTTTATAACAATACCCAAAAGTGTGAATAAGATTTGTATTTTCATTTCTTTTCTCATGTTGTCTAATTATTTTTTAACTAGTGAAAAAGTTTTACTCTAGGTGGTTAGATAGCAATTATAATAAGTTAACAAATACAGGTTTATAGATGATGCTTGGGAAAGCAAGAAGTCTAGTAGTAGCGATAATAAATCTGTCTCTCTGAGCTTCTGTAAAAATTGGACTCTTCTACTTCTATATGGACCTTCACGTCTAATTTGTTTTTAATTTAAAAGAAAAAAAATATTTTGTGTGACGTACCAATTTGAGTTCAGGTCACAAAAATTTTTAGATGGTGAATTTTCTGTAGTTGTAGTAATTTGAACTGGTGTTCTATCTGACCTAAATCATGCTATTTAAAGTGTTTGTGAAATTTAAATGGCATACTTCCTGATTTTACATTATAATTAAAATTACTTTATATACATTAATGAAAATAAATTGATGTTTCCTGTCTACTTAAAATTTAGGTCTCTCTACTGTTACCTATTTCAATCCATGTGGAGTTTTGAGTTTTCTGTGACCTATATAATAAAAATGCCCACCTGTTGCAGTTTTAGACAAAATGGATTTGAGAAAAAATACTATTAGTACATACTTGTTAAAATGTCTGATCTGAAGAATTATATATACTATATTCTCTTGCTTTTCTTTCTGATATTTTTTTTTCTAGCAAGCAAAGTAACTTCCTTTAGTTTCTTTTAACTAAGGTTAATTTTCATTTTCAAATTTTCCTTCAGGTTAAGTGATCTAAATGAAAACTCAGTCAGTTTAAGGTCTTGCCTCCTCATAATCTGGTGCTGTATCAAATTTCCAAGTGGCCTGCCGAGAGTGCTATGTTAGGTATAAGATGAGAAGTGAGCATATGCTTCTGTTCTTGACTGTGGTGTCCTTTGAGGTGTCACCATCCCTTTTGATTCCCTACTGTCTATCAGCAAAGGTCACAGCTGTGTTCTCCTCATCCCCTCAAAGCCCCTGTTACTGTACATTTTTCTGGAATAATTTTCTGATTCTTCCTATGGCATGAGATATTTCAAGGCTGTCTTAAAGGTCCATTTGGCCATTGTATTTGTCTCCATCTACTATTCCTGCACATTACTAGGTTTAGGATAGCTTTTTGAGACTTGATATCTGTCTTTGCTGTGCCTGGAAAGTAAGGTGTGGGATCCTCTGTACCAGGATCAAAAACCTTACCCGAGGGTTCTGCTTTAATGTTGGTAAATTACTGAATCATAAAATAAAGATCAGTTGAGGGATATTATGTAGGTAGAATGTAAGGGGCTCCTTAGTTTTAAGGACCATAAAGATTATATATTTCCACTTATTTAAAATTTAATTTAAATATCTATATTTAAAAATAGATATACATGTGCATACACATACCCACACACATTCATACCTTGGCATTTGTCAACTCTAGCAATATTTCACACATACATGCACATATGGGCGCATGCATGGACATTTCTCAACTCTAGCTACTTTTCAAGTCATGTAGGCCCAGCCTTACAGAGTAATGTTTATTTTATATATTTATATATGTTTTGAGTTGAATGTTTATATATTTCTATGTGTTTTGAGATGATTAAAAAAAACTCTTTTGTACATACTCTTCTGGTTTATTTCCTTCTTACGCTTTTTAGTGGATAATCATTCATAAAGAATATAATAGATTTATACCGTCTTCTGCTAATTCGTAGGCTAGTGAACTATAGTTTTCCAGCTCAGAAGTAGTCTAGCCAAATTAACTCATCTTTCTTTTCTCTTTCTCAATTAATCATCAATTTTTGTGGTAGGATGTGAGCTATTTACTGTGTACCAAACTATTTAATTCTGTCTTCCCCTCATTTGGGGAAGTCATGCATCTCTTTTCTTAAACAAAAACGAAAACCTCTCTCCTTGGTTTGTGCTGCCTTCCTTCCCAACTCCCAATATTTTCGTTGAATTAGTGGTATATAATGGTATAGGACAGCAAAATAAATATAGATAGGGCTTTTTGGCTTATATAGAATCAAATTGTTACTAACTTGTTTAATCTTTTTTTAAGGATTTTATTTATTTATTTGACAGAGAGATAGAAAGAGAGCACAAGCAGGGGGAGCAGCAGGCAGAGGGAGAGAGAGAAGCAGGCTTCCCGCTGAGCGGGGTCCCGATGTGGGGCTCGATCCCAGGACTCTGGGATCATTACCTGAGCCGAAGGCAGATGCTTAACCAACTGAGCCACCCAGGTGCCCCTAGTTTAATTTTGAATATCAACTATTCATGTGTTCACAGGGCTGGCCTTGAGTAGGCAGCACATTTAACCAAACTTTTCCTTTAAGAGGTAAGGTATGAAATTGATATATGGGTGATGTTTTTCATAATTGTTTTAAAAAAATAATCTGTTATTTGTTCAGCTGTTTTCTTTTCTTTTCTTTTTTTTTTTTTTTTTAGGAGTGGCAGAATTCTATCCAGAAGAATGCAGGCCTTGCTTTTATTGAACTTGTCAACGAAGGAAGGTAATCTATTTTATATCCATTTATGTTTTACTTATAAATCTTACTGTATTTTTGTCACTGAAACTGACATTTTTGGATACTGTATTGTTTTTGTAGTCACTAATGTAGTGGAGCTTAATTTCTACAAATATGTCAATATTTAATTATTTTGTGGTTTTCTTCATGGTTACATGCTTAATGATAAAGTTCTGATCTTTATTTTTCGATAGGTAAGGCTGAGTTTGGCAAAAGTAATAGTAGTGATTTTGTTAGCAGATATAAGGAGAATGAATACTTATTTGGAGTTCCTACAAATTTAATTATATTTGTGAGCCCAATAATTAAACTTAGATGTCTATATTATCTCTCTTATGTCATGGCCTATCATAAAAGAGTGGGCTAACAAGTTTTGTTCTGTGTTGCAAAGTGATGCAAAAGTAGAGAAAGGGAGAAAGTTGGTAAGGTTTCCATTTAAAGATAGAAGAATTCAAGGAAAAGAAATTCAGTAGTAAGAAAGAAAAAGTGAAGCAAGTCCAGAGATGAAAAGAAAGCTACAAGGGAGAAAATAGATTGAAGAGAGTGAGAGAATTAAAAGGTAAAAGTAAATTGAGGAAATGATGAGTGGACTCCTTTGAGTCTGTTTTTGTGGAAGTTGATTTTGGATTAATTGGACGGAAGACCCAGGGTATAAATTAAAAGGTGTGTGTAGCTGCCATTCAAATTTGTATTTTGTGAAAAATGGTTGTTCAGGAATGTTTCTTTATAGTGTTCTGGCTAGTGTTGAAACTGATGTCATCACTTTGGGAACTATTTGAACTAGTAACTAGGAATCCAGCATCTGTCTCGTTAATGTTACAGAAGAGGGCAAAAAAGTATGGATAACTTCACTTGACATTAAATACTTCTGAAATTCTTCTACTGAGCAAATAATTATACATGCTCACATACTAGTATTGGAAACCAATAAATAAACCTGCAATGGTAATGCCTTTTGCTAAATTCTGTTGTAGAAGTATTTAAATACATGTTAAAAGAAATACTTGACAGTTTAATATGGAAGAATTCGGTAAAACTTCCCCAGGGATTATGATTCTTGAGAGATATTTTCTTTTTTAATTTTATTCTTTTTTAAAATTTCTTTTCCAGTTTTATTGAGAAATAACTGACATATATCACTGCATAAGTTTAAGGTATACGAGAGGATGGTTTGATTGACATTTATTGTAAAATGTTTATCACAGTAGGTTCAGCTAACATGCGTTATCTCATGTAGATACAATATAAATAAAAGAATGAAGGAAAGGAAAAAAAATTTTTCTCCTTGTGATGAGAACTCTTAGGATTACTCTCTTAACAGCTTTTCCTGTATATTGTATAGCAGTGTTAGCTGTAGTCATCATGTTGTACATTACATCCTTAGTAATTATTTATCTTGTGACTGGAAGTTTGTACCTTTTGACCACCTTCCTTCAAGTCCCCCTTTCTCTTTTCTCTGCCTTTGCTAACTATATGTCTGGTCTCTTTTTCTAGGAGTTTGGGTTATTTGTTTGTTTCTTAGATTCTACATGTAAGTGAGATTATGTGGTATTTATCTTTGTCTGAGTTATTTCACTTAGCATAATGCCTTCAGGTTCCAGTCATGTTGTTGCAAATGGTAGGATTTCCTCAATTTTAATGGCTGAATAATATTCCATTATATTTATTTATATCTCTGTCTTTCTGACTACTTCTTTGTCCATATATCAGTGGACACTTAATTTGTTTCCATGTCTTGGTTATTGTAAATAATGTTACTATGAAAATGGATATGTAGATAATCTTTTCAAGTGTTTTCATTTCCTTTGGGTATATTTCTGGAAGTGGAATTGCTGGATCAGATGGTAGTCCTCTTTTTAATTGTTCCATCAACTTCCATACTGTTTTCCATAGTGTGTGTACCAGTTTATAGTCCCACAAAGAGTGCACAGGTGTACCCTTTTCTCCACATCTATGACAAGATTTGTTATCTCTTGTCTTTTTTTTGATGGTGACCATTCTAGTAGGTGGGAGGTGATGGTTCATTATTGTTTTACTTTGCATTTCCCTAATGATTGGTGATGTTCACCATCTTTTCATGTATCTGTGGCCTTTCATATATCTACTTTGGAAAAATGTGTATTCAGGTTCTTTGCCTGTTTTTAAGTTGGGGTGTGTGTGTGTGTTTTGCTTTTGAGTTGTATGAGTTCTTTATATATTTTAGATATTAATCCCTTACCAGATATATTGGCTTGAAAATATTCCATTCCACAGGTTGTCATTTCATCGATGGTTTCTTTTGCTGAAGGGAAGTTTTTTAGATTGATGTAGTCACCCTTGTTTATTTTTTATTTTGTTGCCTGTGCTTGAGGTGTCATATCCAAAAAAAGTCATTTCCAAGGACCATATCCAGGAGTTTTATTCCTAAGTTTTCTTCCAGAGTTTTATGGTTTCAGCTCTTATATTTAATTCTTTAATCCATTTCAAGTTAATTTTTGTGAGTGGCGTAAGGTTCAGTTTCATTCTTTTACCTGTGAATGTCTAATTATCCCAGCACCATTTCATGAAGAGACTTGTCTTTTCTCCATTGAGTAATCTTGGCTCTCTTGTCAAATATTAGTTGACCATAAAATGCTTTGATTTATTTCTCGGCTCTTGGTTCTGTTTTATTTGTTTATTTGCTTTTATGCTAGTACCAAACTGTTTTGATTACTGTAGTTTTTTGTATAACTTGAAATCGGGAAGTATGGTGCATCCTGCTTTGTTCTTCTTTCTCAGGATTTCTTTGACTATTCAGGATCATTTGTTCCATATAAATTTTAGGAGTGTTTTTTTAATTTTAGAAAAAATGCTACTGGAATTTTGATAGGGATTGTATTGATCTATAGCTGATTTTGGTAGTAATGACATTTTAACAATATTAATTCTTTCAGTCCATGAATACAAGATACCTTTCTGTCTATTTGTGTTTTCTTTGATTACTTTCATCAGTGTTTTGTGGTTTCCAGAGTAGAGATCTTTTACCTTCTTGATTAAATTTATTCCTAAGTATTTTATTATTTTTGATGATATTGTAAAAGGGATCAGTTTCTTTATTTCTTTCACCAGAAAATTCATTGTTACTATATTGAACTGCTACTGGTTTTGTATGTTGTAACTTTACTACATACATTGATTAAATCTAACATTTTTTTGGTTGGGTATTTACGATTTTCTATATATAAAATCATGTCATCTGCAAATAGGGACAATTTTACTTCTTCCTTTCCAATTCTGATATGTTTAATTTTTTTTCTTGCCTAATTGCTGTAGCTAGAACTTTCAGTTCTGTGTTTAATAGGAACAGTCAGAGTGGGCACCCTTATGTTATTGTTAATCTTAGAGGAAAAGCTTTCAACCTTCACTGTTGTGTCTGATGTTAACTGTGGGTTTGTGATATAAGGCCTTTGTTATGTTGAGATATCTTCCTCCTATGCCTAATTTGGTAAGAGTTTTTAATCACAAATGGATGTTAAATTTTGTCAGATGCCTTTTATGCAACTATTGAGATGATCATATGATCTTTTCTTTCATTCTATTAATGTGATGTGTCACATTGATTGATTTGCATATGTCAGACCATCATTGCATCCTGGGATAAATCCTACTTGATCATGATGAATAGTCCTTTTAATGTGCTGCTGAATTCAGTTTCTTGTTATTTTATTGAGAACTTTTGCATCTATATTCATTAGGGATATTTGCTTGTAATTTTTTTTTTTCTAGTATTATCTTTTTCTGGTTTTGGTATTGGTATTTGCTGGCTTTCTAAAATGAGTTTGGGAGTATTCTCTTCTCTTTGTTTGGGAAGAGTTTTAAAATACTGAAGTTAGTTCTTCTTTAAATGTTTGGTAAAATACACCTGTGAAGCCATCCGGTCTTAGGCTTTTCTTTTTTTTTTTTTTTAAAGATTATTTATTTATTTGACAGAGAGAGACAGCAATAAAGGGAACACAAGCAGGGGGAGTGGGAGAGGGAGAAGTAGGCTTCCCGCTGAGCAGGGAGCCCAGTGCGGGGCTCGATCCCAGGACCCTGGGATCATGACCTGAGCTGAAGCAGATGCTTAACGACTGAGCCACCCAGGCGCCCCTAGTCTTAGGCTTTTCATTATTGGGAGATATTTTATTACTGATTCAATCTCCTTACTAGTAATTGCTCCAGTCAGTATTTCTGTTTCTTCCTGATTCATTCTTTGTAAGTTGTAGTTTCTTTTTTTTTTTTTTTAAAGATTTTATTTATTTATTTGACAGAGAGAGACACAGCGAGAGAGGGAACACAAGCAGGGGGAGTGGGAGAGGGAGAAGCAGGCTTCTGGCAGAGCAGGGAGCCCGATGCGGGGCTTGTTCCCAGGACCCTGGGATCATGACCTGAGCCGAAGGCAGACGCTTAACGACTAAGCCACCCAGGCACCCCTGTAAGTTGTAGTTTCTAAGAATTTTTCCATTTCTTTTAGGTTGTCTCGTTTGTTAGTATTTGGTTGTTCATAGTAGTCTCTTATGAACCCATATATTTCTGTGGTATCAATTGCAATGTTCCCCTTTATCATTTATAGTTTTGTTGATCTGTGTTCTTTCTCTTTTTTACCTTGGTTAGTCTAGCTATATGTTTGCCAATTTTGTTTTATCTTTCCAAAGAACCAACTCTTAGTTTGGTTAATCTTTTCTATTGTTTCTTTGTTCTCTGTTTCTGTTTATTTCTGCTCTAATTTTTATTATTTCCTTTCTTCTGCCAACCTTGTGCTTGGTTTGTTCTTTTTATTTTTTTTCTTTTATTTCTTTCTTTTTTTTTTTTTAAAGATTTTATTTATTTATTTGACAGAGAGAGAGAGAGAGAGATCACAAGCAGGGGTAGTGGCAGGCAGAGGGAGAGGGAAAAGTAGGCTCCCCGAGGAGCAGGGAGCCCGACGTGGGGCTTGATCCCAGGATCCTGGGATCATGACCTGAGCCGAAGGCAGTTGCTTAACCAACTGAGCCACCCAGGCGCCCCTGTTCTTTTTCTAGTTCATTAAAGTGTGTGTTAGGTTGTTTGAGATCTTTCTTGCTTCTTAATGTAGGCATTTGTTGCTATGAACTTACCTTTTGGAACTGCTTTTGCTGTATCTTATAAGTTCTGATGTGTTGTGTTTCCATTTTCATTTGTCTCAAGAAACTTTTAAATTTCTCCTTTAAATTTATTCTTCAATCCATTGGTTGTTCAGAAAAGTGGAGTTTAATTTCCATGTGTTTGTGAATTTTCCTTTTGTTATTGATTTCTAATTCTGTGCTCCTGTGGTCAGAGAAGATAATTGATATAATTCCAGACTTCTTGGATTTGCTAAGACCATATTATAGTCTAACATATGGTCTATCTTTGAAGATATTCCACATGTGTATTCTGCTGTTGTCGGATAGAACGTTCTGTATATGTTTGCTAGATCCATTCAGTCTATAGTGTTCAGATTGGCTGTTTCCTTAATGATTCTCTGTCTAGATCATTTATCTTTTGTTGAGAGTAGGATATTTATGTCCCCAGCTATTATTGTATTACTCTTTATTTCTCCTTTTTATCTGTGTTAGTTTTTGCTTTATATATTTAGGTGTTCTGATGTTGGGTATATAGGTATTTATAATTGTTATATCTTCTTGATGGATTGACCCCCTTTATCATCATGTAACGACCTTCTTTGTCTCCTTTTACTATTTTTAATTTAAAGTCTATTTTGTCTGATATAACTACCCTGCTTTTATTTTATTTTATTTTATTTTATTTCCATTTGCTTGAAGTGATTATTTTTATCCCTTTACACTCTGTGTGTGTCTTTAAAGGCTAAATCAAGTGTTTGTTAGGTATCTTATTCTCGGATCTTGTTTTTTTTTTTAATCCATTCAACTATGCTATGTCTTTTGAAAGAGAAATAAATCTTTTTTTTTTTTTTTTAAGATTTTATTTATTTGACAGAGAGAGACACAGTGAGAGAAGGAATACAAGCAGGGGGAGTGAGAGAGGGAGAAGCAGGATTCCCGCTGAGCAGGGAGCCTGATGCAGGCTCGATCCCAGGACCCTGGGATCATGACCTGAGCCAAAGGCAGATGCTTAACGACTGAGCCACCCAGGCGCCCCTAGAGAATTAAATCTATTTCTGTTTAGAGTATTTATTGATAAGTAAGGTCTTACTATTGCCATTTTGTTATTTGTCTTTTGGTTGTTCGGTAGATCTATTGCTTCTTGTTTCTTATCCTGATATCTTTTTTTGTGTGTTGATGTGTTTTGGTACCTGTGTGCTTTGATTTCTTTATCTTGTTCTTTTGTGTAATTGCTATAGGTTTTTTCTTTGTGGTTACCATGAGGGTTACACAAAATATCTTAAAATTATATTCCTATATTTTAAATAGATAATTTCAGTAGAATTTTAAAATTTACATTTTCATTTCTCCTCCCACTCACATTTTAGGTAATTGCTATTATAGTTTGTATATTTAAATTTTGTGTAACTAATAACAGATTATTGTACTTATGATTATTTTACTGTGTTTACTTTTTAAACTTTTAAATTAGAGTTGTATGTGAATTATGCATCATTACCGAATTACAGAATCTGATTTTGACTATGCATTTACCATCAGCAGTGAGTTCTACACTACCTTGGTTTTAATTGGCATGTTTTTTATCGTAGTTGAAGAACTCCCCTTAGCATTTCTTAAAAGGCACGTCTAGTGATAATGTACACCCTGTGTTTCTTTGTATATGTCTTTATCTCCTCTTAATTTCTCAAGGACAGCTTCATTCTCTGTAGTATTCTTAGTTAAGAGGTTTTTTTCCTTGAATATTTTGAATATGTCATCCCATTCTCTCCTGGACTGAAGTGTTTCTGTTGAGAAATCTACCAGTATTTTTATGGGCATTCCCTTTTATGTAACTTCTCTCTTTTCTCTTGTTGCTTTTAAGATTTTTTTTTTTTTTTTGACTTTCTTTTTGACAATTTAATTATAATTTATCTCAGTGTAGGTTCACGTTCATCGTGGAGTTCTTTGAGCCTCATGGATCTGGATGTCCATTTCTCTTCCCAGGTTTAGGGAGTTTTTAGTCATTATTGCTTTAAATATATTTTCTGTCCTTTCTCTTTCTCTTCTAGAATTCCATAATGCAAATGTTTCTCTTCACTGTGTCCTATAGGTCTCATATGCTTTCTTCACTCTTTCGCATTTTTTTTGTTTTGTTTTTCTGGGTAATTTCTAATGTCCTATCCCCCATGTCACTGATTCTTTCTTCCTTGTGGCTAAATCTGTTTTTGAAAGTGTAATGAATTCTTCAGCTCAGTTATTCAATATTCATCCTTAAGATTTTGTTCATTTTTTTAATGGTCACTATTGCTTTGTCGATCTTCTTCTTTTGTTCATGCATTGTTTTCCTAATTTGGTTTAGTTGTCTGTATGTGTATTCTTGTAATTCATTAAATTTTAAGTTTTATTCTGAATTCCTTGTCTTACAGTTCATAGATCTCCATTTCTTTAGGATCAGTTATTAGAGCTTTATTAATTTCCTTTGGGGGTATCATATTTATGTGCTTTTTTGTCATCTTAGATTCCTTACACTGGTATACTTGAGTAGTTGGGTTCTTCTTCCAGACTTTGCAGGTTTTCTTTGGCTGAGACATATCTTCACCAGTTACCTCAGTTTGAGTTTCTGGGTGTGTCTGTTCATAATATTCTTGGCCAGGTGTGGCCTGCTATTATCATTTTTGGATGAGGTAACTATTTGAGTGCTGAGTTTGGGGTGTGGGATGTGCCTCTGGCTGAGAACAGTTGGATAGGTCTTCTGGCTTGATACTCTACTGAAGTGAGTCTGTAGAATGGGCTCTGTGATTGCTTGGATTTTCTGGTCAGGCTTACTAGATGCTTAGGACTGGGTACTGTAGTCAGTTGTAGATGTGACTATGAATTATTTTCCCTGCCCTGGCAGGGCAGTAGAATGGGATCCTGGGCTGGACTGTCCCAAACATGGGGACCTGAATCAGGCAAGACTGTGCACTGAATTCTCTGTTCAGGGAGGCCACAGATTTTATTCTGCAGACAGGGAAAGCCATGGTTTGTGCTCTCTGTTCAAGTATGTATATAAGTGGAGTTGTTGGATGGGCTATGTAGTTTCTCATGTACTTGGTTAGTTTCCCTGATCAGACAGGCTGGAGACTGTATTCAGTATTAAGTTGGGCTACAAGTTAGTTCTGCTGCCTGGATCAGTGGTTCAAATAGCTCTAATGATGGAATTATTGTCTTAACTCATGTTGACCCACTACCCATGTGCACTGGCTTTGCACTGCAAGCTATGGGCTCTTCTTGTTCTTCTCTTGGCTTGAGTGCCCCACTGGGCTGCACAGCTTTCAGGTTGTTTTTGCCAGCCCTTCTGGTGAGATGGGGTTGGTAGATATAGTGGGTGTGTGGGGCTATGTCTCAGCTCCGTCACCTGGGTGGGAATATAAGGGGTCACTTCAGGTATCTCAATTTCCCAAACAAGGCAGGACCTGGACCTGTCCTTGGCTGTGAATGAATCCCCATGACCATTCATAGCACAAGAATCCTCTACACTTGGTACTGGCTTTTCTCTGGGGGCAGTCAGTTTTGCCTGCCCACCTCTTTCCTCAAGCATTGCTGGATATCACAGCTTCCCGGTCTTCCCAGCAGCATTTCTGGTCAGATGCGTCTGGGATACACTTTTTACAGTATGTGGGTGTGTGACTCAGCTCCTTGCCCGGGTGAGGGTAAACCAGTCTCTAGGGCTGGTAAACCACCTTGTTTGAGGATTGAAATCAAGTGATATGCACCCTGCTGAATTACCTGCTTAGAGAGTGCCACTGACTTGGTTCTGCAGGTGAGCAAAGCTGCTGGTTGGGATTATTACTTGGGCTCTACAGGTGTGTAACTCCATTGGCCAAGATCTTTGTGTTGGTTATTGCAAGCACTTCCCCACTCCTTGTCACACTCAATTCCCAGTGGTTGAGTCATGCAGATTCTCCTGCAATCCTCATTGGGTATGATTAGAGTAGTGGCTCCCACAAGGCCAGGTGGGGGGGCTGGTTGTCCAGGGCTAGGTTCTCTCTTCACAATGGTGGAGGAATCAGTGGTTCTAAGGAACCACATGGTGCTGTGCTTGGGGGAGGGGTAATATAGTCAACATTTAGTTCCTCCTCTTAACCTCCTAATGCAGTTTGTCTAGATCCCTGTGGTACAAGGGGTGCTTTAGCCTCATTCCTGTGTTCTAGAATTCTCTCAGTGATGTCTTGTTCCTGAATAATTGTTAGTTGTTTTTCTTGTGAGGGGGGAGTGAGGTCACAAATGATGTATGTCGCCATCTTGGTGATGTTATTGAGATATATTTTCATAGATGAGTAGGGCTAGTCCTATAGACATTGGAAAAGTGAGAATTATGGATAAATTGGAGGATGTGTGTGAGAAAAGCATTCCAAATAGAGAAAATAGAATATCTGAAGACACCATGGTGTGGAAAGGTATATAGAATATTCAAGTGTGTGGGTTTGTGTATTTGAATTATTGGATTAGAATTGGACATCTAGATCATAAAAGGCCTATCGTAGCAAATTTGGACTATTATCTAAAGGCAGTGGAAAGCTTGGAGGATTTTAAGCAAAGAAATATGATATTTGGGTTTTGAAAAGATAACTGACAGAAATATTTGGGGTGGGTTGATGAAGAGGAGACCTGAATGAAATCAAGCAGCACAGTAGTGAGGTTATTGCTGTGATTAACAAGAGAAAGAGAGCTAAATTGCAGTTATGAGTATTGCAAATGGTAGGAAATCAAGAAATATTTCTCAGTGAGTGAATGGCTAATAATTTAGCTGTTCAGTCAAAATTTCAAAATGCTTAATTTTCAAAAGGCTAAATCACTCTGGCTGGATTTCAACACTGAGGTAATGCATCTTTCAAAGTTTATATATAGAGGAAGAGGTAGTTAGAGCTCTTGATCAAATATGTATTTGTTCTACTTAATGCAAAACAACAGATTTTCTATCATTTATAAGGCTTATTTGTTTAAAGAATATATTCTTGCCCTTTTTTAAATAGAAAACTTGTTATAAAAGCCAATTTTTATTAGTATAGGCTCTACTCAATATAACCACCCATGATTACACAAGTTACTGTTACATATATAGCTTTATATATATATATAAATATATTATATACATATAAGGCTTCATAGCTTTTTATTAATAGCATCAGCTTTGAAGTTAGCCCTGGGTTCAAGTTTCAGCTTTTATATTTGGAAAGTACTTTTACTTCTATTAGCCTATATTTTCTCATCTATTCATTCAGCCAATATGTATTATTCACTACATACCATGAATTGCCCTTGTTGCTGGGGATAGAGCAATAAACAGATAAGTATATATTTACTTGTAGATCTTACATTTAAGCAGTCATTGGCTGACTATGAACAGTAAAATAAGTAATGGATTATATGACAGGTGAATGGTGATATGTACTGTGGAAAAAGATAATGTGGAACAAGTTGAGGGAAATGGAGATTTTTGAAGGAAGTAGAAAGGGTTGGCATAGTTTGCAGTTTAAAAAGATTAGTCAGGGGTGCCTGAGTGGCTCAGTTGACTGGGCGTCTGCCTTCGGCTCGGGTCATGATCCCAGGGCCCTGGGATCGAGCCCTGCATCGGGCTCACTGCTCGGTGGAGAGCCTGCTTCTCCCTCTCCCTGCCACTCTGACTATCTGTGCTCTCTCTCTATCTCTCTGTCAACTAAATAAATAAAATCTTAAAAAAAATAAAAATAAAAATAAAAAGAGTAGTCAGATTAGAGCTCATTGATTAAAAGTGACATTTAAGCAAGCACTTGAAGAATGTGAGGGAGTTAGATATAGGGGTTGATCGTTCCAGTCCTGGGGAACAACAGTTATGCAGATAAAAGCTTCCCTGGCATATTTGAGGAATGAGGACAATATAGCAAGAACAAAATGATCAAAGTGAAGAGAGAGAAATAAGATATGAGACTAGAGAGATAACATAGGGATAAGGTTTTATATAGAGATTTTGCAGCTTATTCTGTGGGAAATGACAGTCATTGCAGAATTTGAGCAGAGGGAAGACAGTATGTTTTATGTATTAAAAAGATCACTCTTGGCTGATACATGTAGAAATTTAAGGATAGAAGCTAAAACATCAGTTAGGAAGCTGTTGTAATCCTCATTAAGCATAATGGTGATTTGGACTAGGGTGGTAATAGTTGAGATAAGAAGTAGTAGGATTCTGAATATGTTTTTAAGATAGAGCCTATAGGATTTACTAATGGATTTGATGCGGGTTGTGAGAGAAAGCTAGAGAGAAAACTAATAAGCAGTTATTTCAGGTTGCAGGATACAAGGTTAATATACAAAAATCAATTGCTGTTTTACATGCCAAAAATGAACAAGTGGAATTTAAAAGTAAAAACACAATGCCATTTAGATTAGCACCATTAAAATGAAATACTTAGGTATAAATCTAACAGAATATGTACAAAATCTATATGAGGGATGCCTGGGTGGCTTAGTTGGTTAAACATCTGCCTTCAGCTCAGGTCATTTTGTTTTTAGATTCTCTAGCCTTTACTGCATATAGAATTAAGTTGCCAGTGAAAAACAATTGGTAGTTTTACTTCTTCCTTTCCAATCTGGATGTCCTTCATTGCTTTTTCTTGCCTTATTGCAGTGGTTAGGACTTCCAGAATGATATTAAGCAGTAGTGAAACTGGACATTCTTGCCTGATTCTTGATTTTAGAGGGAAAGCATTTGGTCTCTTATTATTATTATGTTAGCTGAATTCTTTGTAGATGCTCTTTATCAAGTTTTGGCAGTTCTCTTCTGTTTTTTGTTTATTGAAGAGTATTTATTATGGATGTATCTTGGATTTTGACAACTGTTTCCTTCTTTGTGTTATAAATTGATCATGTGGGTTTTGTTTTTTATTAATATGGTGATTTATATTAATTGATACTTCAGCATTAAATAAATTTTATATTCGTGGTATGAAATCTACTTGGTCAAAATATATAATTTACTTAATATGTTGCAGGATTCATTCTGCTAATATTTTGTTATGGGTTTTTTTTGTCTGTTTTTATGAATGAGTTGATTATAGTTTTCTCATGATTTGTCTGTCTGGCTTGGTATCAGGATAATAATGGCCTCAATAAATGAGATGGGAATTGCTTCTTCTCTGTTTTCTGAAAGCGTTTATGTAGTATTGCTATTCATGTCTTCTTTAAATATTTTATAGAATTCACCTTTGGAAATACCTGGGCCTGGGATTTTCTCTGTGCCAGGATTTTAAATTACTAATTCAGTTACATGACTTGTTACAGGCTATTCACGTGTTCTGTTACTTAAGTGTCAAATGTGGAAATTTTAATTTTGTAGGAATTTCTCCATTTAATTTATTTATTGTGTGGCAGAGAGTTGTTCATAATAATCTCTTGTAGTGCTTTTAATTTTTGTAGGTATTAGTGATGTTCCTTCTTTCATTCCTGAAGAATGTTCCCGAAGAACTACACTTTTTTCAATTGATGCTTTTCCTTCTTTTCTCTGTTTTCAATTTCTTTGATTTCTGTTTGTGTTTTTATTATTTCCATCCTTCATTGATTAGGTTTTGTTTACTCTTCTTTTTCTAGTTCTTTAAGGTGGAAGCTTATTGATTTGAGAATTTCCTACTTTTCCAATATGGGTGTTTGCAGCTGTACATTTCTAACACAGCAGTTTTTAGCTTTATTCCATAAATTTTTACATGCTTTGTTGCATTGATTTTGAACTCAAAATGCTTACTAATTTTACCTGTGATTACTAATTTGACCCATGGGTTATTTTGTGTTAATAACCAAATATTTGGGGTTTCCCAGTTACCTTTCCATATTGATTTCTAATGTAATTCCACTGTGATCTGAGAATTCCTTTAAATGATTTCAGTTCTTTTAAAGTTATTGAGACTCTTTTATTGCCTAGCTCCTGGTCTTTCTGGAGAATGTGCCAAATATTTGGAAAAGAATATATATTCTATCATTGCATGGAGTGTTCTGTAAATATCACTTAGGTTAAGTGGATTGATGGTATCATTCAAATCTCAAGTAAGTTGATTGATGGTATCATTCAAATCTCAAGTCTTCAAAAAATCTTTCTGATTCACTTTCTAGTTCTGTTAATTATTGGGATTTGAGGTATTGAAATCTCCAACTACAGTTTCTTCTCATTCTGTCAGTTTTTACTTTATGTACTTTGGGTCTGTTTTTTTAAATGAAAAATTTTATTTTTTTCATAGTTTACATTTTTTTTAATATTAAGAGCATTTAAATATAGGTCATAGTACTTTTTTAAAATTTAAATTCAGTTAATTAACATATAATGTGTTATTGGTTTCAAAGGTATAGTTCAGTGATTCATCAGTCTTATATAATACCCAGTGCTCATTACATCACATGCCCTCCTTAATGTTGGGTCATATGTTAAGCCTATGCTTAACTTTTTGCAGAACTACCGAAGTTTATTCCCAAAGTGTTTTCATTTTTGAAAGATAGTTTTCCTGCATATGAACTTGTTTGATTTTTTTTAAAGTACTTTGAATATGTCACATGGCCTCCAGATTTTCTGATACGAAGTCAGCCTTTAATTCTATTGTTGTTCTCTCATAGGTGATGAATCCTTTTTTTCCACCTTCTTATTTACCTTTGTTTTATAACACTTGGAATAAGACATGTCTTTGTGATTGTTAGAAGATAATTCTTCATTGGCTTCTCACATTTCTAAAGGTCTTGCAAGTAGAAGGCCAGTTGCTTTTGTTCTGTACTGTACTGTTATTTTAAAGATGTTTATGGAGCACACAGCTCTGGAATATAGTAGTGTCTCCATTTGAAGGGTTGTTTGCTGTCTACTATAATAGTAATAATATCTTACTTTGAGACAAAAGTTACCAGGCCCCACTGGCCATCAAAAAAGATTCTAGAGCCCTAAGCTCAGGTTTCCTCTCGTGTAACATTCGGTATTTTTATCTCCTGGACCTGGTTCAGTGTGTGGGAACAGGGGCTTAGAAGTGCTAGCACAAATGCTGATACTCTGGCTGCTGCTTTTGCTGAGAATAATAAACTGTCATTTGTCTCTGACCCAGATATTTCATTATCTTCTATCCATGAAAGGTTAATTTGGTAGCTTACAAGTAGAGTAAAACTTCATACTCTCTGCAGTGCTTGGTGGTGTTTATCTTGCTTGGAGTTCCTTAAGCATCTAGGGTCTGTCAATGAATGCTTTTCATAACAATTGGAATGTTTTCAGTCATTATTTCTGTTTTTTTCCTGTGCTTATCTTGCCTCTTTTTCTGGACTCCCATTATACATTGGTACTCTTGATATCCTGCAGGCACTGTTAAGTGACTTTTAATCTTTGTTCTCTCTGTTGCTCAATTTATTAATGCTATTGTATGTTTCCAAGTTCACTCATTCCCTCTGCAATCTCAGAGTCCCCTTGGAGTTTTTCTTCTTGATTATTGTCTTTTTACCCAACAAAATTTCCAATTGGGTCTCTTTAATAGATTCTAATTATTTATATTCACTGTGTAGTCATTTTCATCACATTCTCCTTTTATTTTCAAAGTATGAGTGCCTTAAATTCTTTGAACATATTTATGATAGCTACCTTGAAGTATTTTCTGCTAAATCCAATGCCTGGTCCTACTCAGAGAAGAGATTCTTTTGACCGTTGGTTCAGTGTTATGAGTCACATTTTCTTATTTTTTTGCCTATCTTATTGTTATTATTAGAAAACTTAATATAAGATCTACTCTTAGCAAGTTTTTAAGTATATAATATTTTTAACTATAGGCACTTTGCTATAAAGTAGATCTCTAGGATTTATTCATCTTGCATAACTGAAACTTCATAGCTTTTGAAACTTTATAGCAAAAAGGGGCTGCTCCTCCCGCAGCTCCTGGTAACCACCATTCTTCAACATGTTGGTGGTTTTGGTAATTAAGTCTTTGAGGAATTAACATTGAGGAATGGTATTACTGTTAATGCTAGGTTTCCAGGGATGAGTGATGTTGTGATGAAGAGTAGTGCTTTAATGAGACGACCTATGTTTTGGATATCTTGTTCATCATTTAGATTTTGAATAATGGATGCGGAACACATACATAGCGTGGTTTTGAAGAATGTTCTGGGCAGATTTCTAGAAATGCTTAATTTGGTTGATTACTACTCACTGTTACTGTTATGAAGCATAATTGGCTGGAGGTGGAGAAGGTGACAATTTTTTAAATATCATTTTGGGTAAGAGCACAGACTTCTGTAAATAGTGTAGTGATAGCTCCTAGGCGGGTCGTTTGTGTTTGAGAGGTTTTATTAATTTCTATTAATGGATGGAAATGGATTAGTAGGAAGATACATGCTACAACTATTGTATTCGAATGAAGTAGGGCTGAGATGGGTATAGGGCTTTCTGTGGCTGAGTGAAATCATGAATGAAGGGCACATTTGGTGGATTCTCCAGTTGTGGCTAAACAAAGTTTGATTAATGGAAGATTCATATGATTGAGATTGACTATAAAATTTTGTTGGAAGTCTCATGAATTTAAGTTAAATAGGAATCATGCTATTGATATAATGAATCCAGTATCTATGATGCTGTTGTATAGAATTGCTTGCAGGGTGGCAGTGTTGCAAGTTTGACTATTTTAGATTCCTTATAGAAGCTTTCTATTCTTTTCCCTTGATATATCTGTCTGTTCTTTCACCAACACCACACTTTCTTGATTACTGTACCTTTATAGTAGGTTTTGAAGTTGGGTAGTGTCAGTCCTCCAACTTCTCTTTCAGTATTGTGTTGGGTCTTTTGCCTTTCCATATACACTATAAAATCATTTTGTTGATATCTGCCTAATAATTTGCTGGAATTTTGAATTGGATTGCATTGAATTTATAGACCAGGGGATGAACTGACAACTTGGCAGTATTGAGTTTTCCTATCTATAAACATGGAATATTTCTCCACTTACTGCATTCTTTAATTTTGTTCATGTGAGTTTTCTCATTTTCGTCATACAGCTCTTCTTAAAAAAATTTATTTATTTATTTGTCAGAGAGAGAGAGAGCCCAAGCAGGGGGAGCGGCAGGCAGGGGGAGAGGGAGAAGCAGGCTCCTCACTGAGCAGGGAGCCTGATGCGGCACTCTATCCCAGGACCCTGGGATTGTGACCTGAGCTCAAGGCAGACATTTAACTGACTAAGCCACCCAGGCATCCCTTATATAGATTTTGTACATATTTTGCTAGATTTATACCTAAGTGTTTCACTTTTTATGGTGCTAATCTAAATGGCATTGTGTGTTTTTACTTTTAAATTCCACTTGTTCATTTTTGGCATGTAAAACAGCAATTGACTTTTGTATATTAACTTTGTATCCTGCAACCTGAAATAATTGCTTATTAGTTTCAGGACTTTGTCTATTGTTTTGGATATTCTTTTCTTGTTTTAAGATTATTTATTTGAGAGAGAGAGAGAGCATGCATGAGTGAGGGGAGGAGCAGAGGGAGAGAATCTTCAAGCCATCCCCCCTGAGTGTGGATCCTGATGTGGTGCTCGATCTCGTGATCTATGAGATCATGACCTGAGCCAAAACCAAGAGTCAGACACTTAACTGACTGAGCCACCCAGACACCCCTTGCGTATTCTATATGGACAGTCATGTCATCTGTGAACAAAGACATGCCTATGTCTTCCTTCCCAATCTTTCATTTCCTTTTTGTGTCTTACTGCTTTAGCTAGAACTTGTATATGATGTTGAAAGGAGTGGTAAGAGGGGATAATCTTAACTTTTAATGATCTTAGAAAGTCTCATTTCTCACCATTCTATATGATGTTAGCTGTAGTATGTTTTTTTGTTTGTTTTTTTGGTAGATCTTTATCAAGTTGACTTTTTCTGTTAGTTTATGGAGTGTTTATTATGAATGGGTGTTGGATTTTGTCATATGCCTTTTCTGCATCTATTAATAAGATGATGTGATTTTCTTTTTAGCTTGTTGATCAAGGTGATGGATCACATTAATTGATTTTGAAATGTTGAACTAGCTTTTAAAAGTTACTCCTTTGGGGTTAATTTGCAGAATTTCTCTCTTGTTTTATGGTGCTATTAATGTTGCTGCTTAGCTTTTCCAAAATTCCTATTTTAATTTTTTCTAGTCTGGCTTTTTAGGGGTCACTCCTGTTTCTCCAGATTAGAGTTCTGATTGGTCAGAAGTCTTGCTGAAACCTTTGACCATGTATTGCTATTTGATCTGGGTTTGGTTTGTTGAACACATTAAAATTTGGGGTAGTTTTCATCTCTGTCCTAGCTTTTACTTCCTGTTGATCTTTTTCAAGTCTGCAGTGTATGTGTGCATAGGCATCCTGATAGCCATGGATTGTATGAAATTATTATGAAACTCCATAATATACATATAATATATAGGCATGGCTGTTCATTTTCAGGATCTTCTTCAATTCCTAGTTGGTTCTCTGGTCTCCTGCTCACCCTAATTGCAAATGTAATCTCATTCTAGGAGAGTTAAAGGCTTTTTTCCTATTTTCAGCTTGGCAAGCATTTTTTTGAACTGCCCTCCAAATCAAGTCAGTGATCTCTGTCAGTGAAGTTGTTGGTTTCTATAAGCAGCCACAGCCTTGTAGAACTACTTCATCTATGGTGTTTGGTTGGGGCAGTCCCTGAAAAGATCACCACAAATTCCATTTATTCTTACTCAATATTCACCAGATTTTTTTTGAATAAAATTAATATGGATTTTGTTGTTTGCCTTTGGTCAATTTTCAGAACCCTGAAATGATTGATATTCTCTAGTTCTTTACTTGTTTTTCTGGGAGAGGATTTGTTGGCCTCTTTATTCTACCATAGCTGTTAAGATATACTCCCTGATCTTTACATGGCTGGTTCATTCTCCTTTAAGTCCCAGTTCAGATGTAACCTCCTCAGAGACATCTTCCCTGAAACCTATTATCCAGGTTACTTTTACCTTTCTTATAACCTTTTCCCCATATCTCTTATTTCTCTCCCATGTTTATTTTCATTGTCTGTCTCCTTTTGTAAAGTGTATGTTCTATGAGAGCAGTCCCCCATTTCTTGTTTATGGTTGTATTTCTGGCTCTTAGAGAAGTGCCTTACAAATTCAGTAAATATTTGTGTTTAATTGATTACAGGTTATCTCTGTAAGTACATTGTTTTTATAGTTTTGATTTCAATTATTGATATTTTTCAGGTAAACAATATCTTTTTAACATTTGTAATGTAAGCTCATTTTATACAGATAATTTTTACAATAGTCAAGTGGTATTTCTTTGAGCATTTTTACCAAGAGAAAAGAAAATACATACATATATATAATACATATTTTGTGTTGAAAATGTCTATATTTTATGAAGAAATGAATTCTTTTATATTGTTCTCAGATATCCTTATCCAGAATAGCTGATTCTTATTGGGATACAATTATTTGAATAACTTACTCATTTTTATATCATCTATAATCATAGGTTTTATAATACCCTTTTCAAATTTCTTACCTGTGCTTGTCTTACTCTGTTTGGATTTGTTAGCCTCTTCTGGTTAGAAATGGTCTTCTTTACTTCAGGCTGAACCTATAGAAAGTACCTAGCCTTTTTTTTTTTTTTTTAAAGATTTTTTTTTTTAATTTATTTATTTGAGAGAGAGAGAGAGAGAGCACATGAGAGGGGGGAGGGTCAGAGGGAGAAGCAGACTCCCTGCTGAGCAGGGAGCCCAATGCGGGACTCGATCCTGGGACTCCAGGATCATGACCTGAGCCGAAGGCAGTCGCTTAACCAACTGAGCCACCCAGGCACCCTAGCCTTTGCCTTTGAATGTCAGAAATAAATTGTGGTAGAAAGAAAACTAACATTCATTAGTGAAATAGTGGAGCTAGTGTTTGAAATTTTTATTGTATCTTTATTTAGAAGATAGAATATATTTTAAAGGAACATTTCAGAGATTTATTTTTCTCAATCAGTGGGTTTAGTTTTCCTTTTATAAATACTCAGTACATTGAGGTTACTGAGTTTACATAGCTATGGATATATTTGTGAAGTAGTTTGCTGTGTTTATCTACTGGACTTAATCCCAGGGGCAGAAAGATTAAGTAATAAGGACTTTTCTTTTCACTGCAGAGACCAGCCTTTTTTTTTCTTTCCTTATTATGTAAGTCTGACCTACCTTGACCTCATTTATAGTGTAGCCACTATAAATTTGGTCCTTGATTAATGTTTTATTAGTGTAAATAACATGAAGACCTTTACAGACTGAGACTACAGCATAAGGTGTATTGGACTTGATGGTTATCGTTAGCAAATCGATGACTTAGGTCAGACATAAGTAATTGTTATTTAGTAGAAATGTTTCTCTAAACTTACCTATTTAATTGATAGGGTACTTTCTTTGTAAATATATTGTTTTGATAGTTTTGAGTTCAATTATTGATACTTTTTATGTAAATAGCAATCCATTTTAAACAAATTTATTTCTAGAAATAATTGGTAATCATTGGCATAATTAAGTGATACTTCCTTGACTTTTTTTTACCAATATAAAAGAAAATACACATACATAATATACAAGATTTCATCTTAAAAACATTAATTTTCTACATTTATTGAACAAGAACATTGTTATTCCTGAATCATAATTTTGTTTATGGATGTTTTATGATATATCATTATTATCATCGCTGTCATCTCTATTTACTTTTTACATGTGCAAACAGTTGGTCTAAAAGAGTCTTGTTTTTCCTTAAAGGTACAAGTTTTTATAAACAGTTTTAAATTCTTTAAAGAATATTAAAGACTTATTTTAGAGTGTTCTGTGGTGTTGTGGCATCGCATTAATAGGAAATAGGAAAGTCAGTTATCACCATTGCCTTTGACCTTCTTAATGAAATCTGAGGGTCATTGTTATTATACTAAATTCACGTGTGGTAGGTCATATTATTGTGTATATTGGGCTTCAGTTGATTTATTTGTGTACTTGATTTTGTTTTATATTACTTGCTTTTTCCTTCACCTTAAAAATGTTTTTAATTGAAAAATGTATTTAATTACACTGATTCCAAAGAACTATTGCTTAAATTTTAAAATTAAATTCTTTGTCAGTGAATCTTGAAACTCACTTCTCATTTAAAGAAGTTTAGATGTCATATTTTGCCCTTTTATTCCTATTATTCTTAATTAGCTTTGTTGACATCTCTTCTTAAAACTTTAGTATCTCAATATGGGTGTTAATTTTGCCAGCAGAAATAGATGTAGCTGTTAGGTAGCTTTCTTTCTTCCTGCCAGCCTGCCTGCCATCCCTTCAACTAATATTTCTTAGGGCATTTTAAGTTCCTGATGTTGTTCTAGGCAGCTGTAGTCATGACAGCTGCTCTTGAGCATTTCAAAGTCTTATAACTTCAGTTGTTTAACTTGTGTTAGGAGGAACAGTGCATTGGGTGAGTATTGGTCATCCCGCATGTTTGTCCTTGTTTTTGTCCTTATATTCTGAAGTTCTGAAAAATCAGTGCAAATTCCCTATAAATAAAATTTTTATAGCTTAAAATGCAAAGGAAGTTTTCCTGTCTTTCTTGTTAATGTAATTTCTTAATTTTTCTCTTTACTTATTTAAAGGAAAAAACAGGTAACAATTTCATTGGCTGATCAAATTTTAAAAGTTTTTGCTAGTAAAAGTGAGGAAAAGTAGTAGAGTACAGAACCTGATTTAAAGGTAGAATATTTGTTAAATATTTTCTTATAGTGAAAAATTTTAAGATGTATTCTCGTCTTGAATTTTATAATTTGTTAAATATATGAGTAATTTTAAAATGACCTATAATCACAATATTGGATTTAGTTTCTTAAAAGTACACTTTGAGAAATTCCATAGCCTTCTACGATTTTTCTCTGAAATCTGCTGCTATGACTCTCTTCTTTTCTTCATCCTTGAAAAGCACAATAAAGGGTAGATTATCCCACATCCTGTTGGGCACATTGGTTAATTATCCTCTGGGGATAGTCAGTATCTGCTTATTACAGCAATAATTCAGGCTTGTATCCCAATATGTAAATAGCCCTCATAAAAGACATAATGTTTCTAGTACTGATACACTTGTCTGTCTCTTCAAAATTCAACTGCTTAGATTGCACTTCTGCTTTCTGAGCATTCATTTAGTAGTTCCAGCATTTTCCTTCATTCTAAATATCATAGATTCTTAATCAATGCCTGTTGAGTAAATGAAAAGAAGAATGAATGAAAGGGAAGGTGAAGAGGGAAAAGGGAGGTATGGAGGGAGAGAGAGTAAAATGCATTTTACTCTGATCCCTTTGGGTTATATTTTGTTAAGAGACAGAGGTATTTGTTGCACTTAAGTAAACAATGTGGCTAGGATATAGTCTTCTCTGAAACACCCAAAGATGAAATCTAAATTAAAGTAGAGTTTATCTCTTGGAAACTCTGCAGTGTTTCTTAAAGGGCCATATGCTCTCTGGTTAAATTTTAAAAAATTATATGTGAGGTGATATATTTTATAGAAAAACTCAATTAAATATTTTAAATATTTGTTTGGAAGTGATCCCATTTCAGAAGTCATTGTTTCAAAGATGTATTGAGAGGTACTTTAATCTCTATTTACTCTAACCCTGGATCTAATAATATAGATGTTTATGTGGGTTGTTTAGAAAGAGGTATGTACTATTCTTTCCTCTTAAAGATTACACTATTTAAATTAATGTTTATTATTTTGTGAAAATTTAATGGCTTATTAAAGAGGATTAGAATTTTCTCCCCTTAATTACAATAAGCATTTTCCTTCTTTTCTTCATGTGTTTTGGCTTAAGATAGTCATATGGTCAAATTATTTTCACTTTTAATTTTCTGGCTTGATCTCAGTTTTCTATGGTTACTTTTCAGGCTTAAATGCAGTGGTGCTGCATTTAAATTGTGCTTTTCACCCCCTAAAAATGCTAAATTCCAGTAGGATTCAGGGCTTTAGTGTTGGGCAGTGTAGGATTTGTTGTTTAACCTTTCTTACCAAGGCCAAAGCATGCAACTTCCAGACAAGGGTGTTATGTTTGTGTGGAAGTTTTGGAGCTGCATGCATTTTTTAAAACTACAACAGTTTATGTATAAGTGGAATCACTGTGTTAAATGAAAATGAATATAGAAAAAAAGGGAGACAGATTAGTGGTGGGAGAAAAAGGAAAGAAAGCTAAACATTGAGAAGAGTTAAATGATAATAAAATGAAGATAGAAATCGGTTCATTCGGAAAATATTTATGCACGTCACCTATGTGCTGGTCTGTGTCCTGTTCTGGGGAATTGACAATGGACAGAATAGACATTCCTGCCCTCATGCAGTGTATTTTAATTAGCATAGGTAGACAATAAAGAAATAAAAAAGTTGATATGATGTCAGAGGGTGGTAAATGCTGTAAGATAAAACAGGGAGAGAAAGAATAGATACAATGTAGGGCAGAGGATGTTGCAATTTTAAATAAGGTGGTCAAAGTAGAATCTAAACGGTAAGTTCCTATGAAATGCTAAGCAATCTCTACTAGCAGTGAAGAGACAAAGGCAGTTATAGGAAAATAGAAGATGATAGATATTTTGTAACAGGGAAATCCTAAACTGGATTTGAAGTGGGGAGTAATCAGAGCTGTTTCCCTCATCGTTTTGCTTTTTTTTGCATAAAACTATCTTCTCTCTCTCTCTCTATATATATGTATATATATATAATCTCCTTGAGAATAAATTCTTGCACACTGGTCCTTCTGCTTCCATTCTAGCCTTTCTACTGCCATGAGTTACTGTTTTAAAATGCTCAACGAGGGGTTGTTCAGAATAAATTTGGAAAAACAGGTTGGTATTGGGCTGTGATATTCATGTTAAATTTGAAATTTATATTAAATTACTGAGCTCTCTTATATTTTCAGGAAGAAATAATTTTATGGAGTATTTGCTATTCCCATCCCAATAGTAAAATGTATGGATACATTGTGGTCTCCTTAATAAAAAGGATACTGGCTTTTAGAAGTGGGTACCATCTGGGCTAGTTCTAAACTGAAGATCTAGATTTTCTTTAAATATGTATGAGGCCTGTTAAAGAGTTTTGAAAACTGTTTAAAAATATTCTTTTTTTTTTTTTAGTCACCAGCCTGTTCTTTTTAGGGCTTCAGGGTTGTGTATTCTATGTTAGACCCTTTGCATCTCTTACTCAAAGTTGTTATTAAGAGCTGTACCTCAGAAAGGAGTAAAGAGATACCAGTTTAAAGATCTTTTGATATTGAATTATTAAATATGCCATGTATGTGTGTGAGGGGAGATGTGAACAAGAAAGCATTTACATGGAGAGTTAGGTAATAATTCTGCAATTTAAGAATGAGGACTATGTTAATAAAAGCAGATACAGTCTGAGGAGTGAGGTTTAGTAGTTGTCATATCACTCCAGGAAGACTTTGGAAACATTTTTTTTTTCCCCCTGGCAGAAATTGGTTTATGACTGTTCTCTGTAGTTAATTCTAAAGAAATCACAATTTTAGAAGAATTGCCAGTTCAGGAGCATTGCTTCCATATTGCAGTTGTTAGGGTGCAGAAAAGTGGTAACTTTCCTATCAGTGGTGAAGATGTTTAGTAGAGAAAATCTGACAGTTTCTGCTAATGGGGGTCACAGAAAGCTCAGGAAACAGAACAGTAATATTGGAAAATTCTTGGTGAAAATGTGTGTATGTGCTTACCCAAGGTCTAGACTAGTATAATCAGATGTGGACAATGGGCTGTAATGTAGTTATGGGAGATGGTTGTCATCATTACTGTTATTTATTGCGCCTCTAGCGTGAATCTTTTCTAGTTGGTCACTTGATAGGGCTGTTTGTTTCCTAAGGCTGACACAAGCATTTTTTTCTCCTTGCACTGTAGGTATAAATTATACATAGTTTTTCTTCTTAATATTAAAATATGTGAATCATTTTGTGCTCTACATTTAGAGATTTAATCTGTTATACAATGAACCTAATGTTTTGACACCGCTTACTATAATTAAAACTTTATCTCTAATCTTTATTGGAAATAATAGTTTGTACAACTATTAGGTAAAATTACAGTTGCTAAATGCTGTATAATTTGTATATTTAGGAAAATATGCGTATAGATGGAAAAAGAATTGGTCCCTTAGAAAAGCAAAAAGAAAACCCCTATTCATTTAGATATCTTATTACTTAAATTTGTCAAGTCATTTTTATTTTTTCCATAATGAACGAAAAAGTCGTATTTGTGTGTCTAAATGGGAGGCCTGTGATTTAAAAGCATTTTGTAAATTATGAAGGAAAAAAGTGCTTCCTTTCTTGTTTGAAAGTAATATTAAATACCTTATACGTATCCTAGTCAAATTTCATAATATTAAGGTTAGACAGTAATATTCTGTATGATGCAGTGAAAATGTTGCAAACTTAAAATTCTGATATATTTATGTCTAACCTAAAAGCTCTAGAGTTTTGCTTTGAATTACTTAGATAAATTTAGATACTTGAGAATATTTACTTTAAACCATTGCCACAAGCTATCCATTTATCAAATAATGACTGTAGACTATGTACAGCCTACCTAAATAGTACCTCTTAGGTGCTATGGTTGATTAAAAAAGAATAATTAAATGATGTGCTTTCTCAATCAGCTGTGGTCTGACAGTGAAAATAAAGGAATAGCAATCAAATAGAATTTTTCTGATACTGTGTAAACAAATATATACTATATATATATGTAAAATAAACATTAGATGTAAGATTTATGAAAATAAGTCTTTGTGGAATAGAATTGCAGAATATTACTTAGAGGGAAAAAGGATTGAATTGTATCTTATGGAAATTGAGATTTTGGATGTAAAGAAAGGACAAAATAATAGGTTTGGGGGTGGTTTTGGCATTCATTTTCTATCATTTGTTTAGTACCTATTTATTGATTGTATCCTATGTGCCAGACACTCTTGTGGAGTCTGAAGATAAAGCTGTGAACAAGATTCAACTGTCATGGAGGAGAGGATAAATAATAAACAAGTTAGTGAACAAATAATTCAGATAGTAATAAATGCTTAGAGGAAAACAAAGCAGGATTATGTTATGAGAGTGAAGAGGGGAAAGTTTATAGGGAGGCCAATATATTGAGTGTTTAGAGAAGATTTGTGAAGTGACACTTGATTTGAATGAAGAAAAGTAGCCAGTCGTTTGAGATTTAGGTCACAATATTTTAAGGTGAGGAAATAGCAAAACAAAGGCCTTGAGGAGGGAATGATGTTTGTTTATTATTGAAACAAAAGGCTGGAGTGTCTCGAAAAAAAGGAGTAAGACGGGGGTTTAGAAATGTTAGAAGTGTTGAGGTTTCAGATCACATTTAGGGCCCTGTAAGCTAGTCTAAGAAATTTGGATTTAATCTTACTTAGTAAGATTGCAGAGGGGCACCTGGGTAGCTCAGTTGGTTAAGTGTCTGCCTTCGGCTCAGGTCATGATCCCAGGGTCCTGGGATCGAGCCCCACATCAGGCTCCCTCTCAGCGGGAAGCCTGCTTCTCCCTCTCCCACTCCCCTGCTTGTGTTCCCTCTCTCGCTGTGTCTCTCTCTGTCAAATAAATAAATAAAATCTTTTTTTTTTTAAAAAAAGAATATATTGCAGAGTTTTAAGGAGAGGAGTGGCATAATATGACTTTTTGTTTTTGGTTTTGTTTTTTGATGGTGACATTTAAAAGTGTTTTCTAATTTTAATTTATTTTTAACGTAGATTAAAGTGTACGGTACAATGGCATTAAGTATATTCATGTTGTTCTGCAACTGTCTCTACCATCCATCTCCAGAACTCATTTTATCTTGCAGAATTGAAACTCTACACCCATTAAGTAACTTCCCCATTCCTCCCTCCCCACCAGCCCCTGGAAAACACCATTGTACTTTCAGTCTCCATGAATTTGACTACTCTAGGTACCTTGTATAAGTGGAATCATACAGCATTTTTCCTTTGGTGTCTGGCTTTATTTACTTAGCATAATGTCTTCAAGATTCATCCATGTTGTGGCACATGTCAGAATTTTCTTTTATTTCATTGTATGCATATACCACATTTTCTTATTCATCCATTGGTGGACACTGGGTTGCTTCTACCTTTTGGTTTTTGTGAGTAATGCTGCTAGACTCTGCTTTCAGTTCTTGTGACTCTAAACCCAGAAGTGGAATTGCTGGATCGCATGATCCATATATGATCATATTTTAATTTTTTTTTTTTAAAGATTTTATTTATTTATTTGACAGAGAGAGACAGCAAGAGAGAGAACACAAGCAGGGGGAGTGGGAGAGAGAGAAGCAGGCTTCCCACGGAGCAGGGAGCCCGATGCGGGGCTCGATCCCAGGACCCCGGGATCATGACCTGAGCTGAAGGCAGACGCTTAACGACTGAGCCACCCAGGCGCTCCCTATATTTTAATTTTTTTGAGGAATTGCCATATTGCTTACCTTAGTCGGGGCACAATTTCACATTCCCACCAACAGTGCATGAGAGTTTCAAATTCTCCATGTCCTTTCTAACATTTTTTTAATCCTAGTGCTTATTTAAGTGGACTTAGGTGCTATTTATTGAAGTGGAAAAAAGTGAGGTAGAGATAGGGAAAGAGGTTTTATTGAGAATGGGTAGGTAGAATCAAGAGTTCCATTTTGGAAATGTTAAATTTGAAATGCCCATTGGGTATTCATGTGAAGATTTCAGTTGGACAGTTGGTTATATGAGTTGGTTATATGAGTTAGAGATACAGGAATCAGCCTGTAGGTGAGATTGAAGGGTCACAGGATGGATGAGATAATTTGGATAGAGGAAAGGGCACAGAACTGAGCTCTGGGACACAACAAAATTTAGAGGTAGTACAGAGAAGGAGACAGGAAGAAGTGAAGAAGCAGCTAGTAAGTAGGAGGAAAACCAGGAAACTGCTATATCATGTTGAAGAAGATAGAAGAAAATGTTTTAAGAACCTTAAGGGACTTATCACATTACCTTACTATTTGCATGTAGTCCTACCTTCCTATGTGAGATGGTAAACTCCTTGTGGACAGTTTTATGCATCTCTGTGTTCCTCACATTTAATAGCCTAGAATTGCCTGGCATCAGTGAGTATGCAAAGAATTTATTTTCCCAACAAACACTGCTGGAAACCATCTATGCCCTGGGGATATAAGGATAAATTATATAGGGTTGGTGGAATCTGGAATGTAAGATAATTGAAATGGTTTTATACAGAATGATACGATGTAATAAGTACCACAACAGAGGCATGCACACCTTGGTAGAGGATTAGTTCTGTGGAGGGAAAACAGATGTAGGAGCAGGAAAGGTTTTATGTAGTTGACTTTTGAGTTTTGCTTTGAAGGATTAGTAAGATAGGCAAGATGGAATAAGAAATGAGGTCATTCCTGGCTGGGAGAATAGTAGGAACAGATGCAAAAAGGTGTAAAATACAGGGTGTAATGTTTGAGAAAGCAGTCTTAGAGTATAAAGGAGTAGCAGAAGGGAGCCTGGTTTCTAAGCCATGCAAAGATGTTAGCTCTCTCTTGTAGATCATGGGAAGGTAGTTAAAACTAAAAAGTGTACTGTGATGATCAGGTTTTCATTTTGGAAAAATAACTTTGGTGAAACATTGGCTAGAATAATAAGACTAATGGAAAGAAGTTTGGTGGCTACTGTAATAATTGCAGCCATGATGTTGAGTGCCTGAGGGGCATTAGAAAGTGTTACAGAGACAAACAGCTTTTTTTTTTTTTTTTTTTAAAGATTTTAGTTATTTGTTTGAGAGAGAGAGCACAGCAGGGGGAGCTGTAGGCAGGGGGAGAAGCTCCCTTGCTGAGCAGGGAGCCTGATGTGGGGTGAGCCAAAGGCAGACGCTTAACTGACTGAGCTACCCAGGTGCCCCTCCATCGGTGGTTTTTTTTTTTTTTTTTTGCTAAATTTTGAGGAGTACATAATCATTTTTGCTTCTACTGAACTATGATAGCATATGTGTTCCTATGTAGTAATTATTTTATTATCTCTTGCTGCCTAACAAATTATCACAAACATTGCAGTTTATTATTTATTTATTTAGAAGTATTTATTTGAGAGAGAGCAATGGTATGGGGTGGGGTGGGGGAGGGGCAGAGGGAGAGGGAGAAAGAAACTCAAATGGACTCCTTGCTGAACACAGGACTCCATCTCACCGCTGTGAGATCACGACCCAGAGATCACAACCTGAGCTAGAACCAAGAGTCAGACACTTAACTGACTGCGCCATCCAGGTGCCCCTGAAGTTTAAACCAACATATATTTCCTGTCTTATAATTTTTGTGTGTCAGGTGTTTGGGTACAGCTCAACTGGAGTTCCCCACATCGTAAAGGTGTTGGCCAAGCTGTGTTCCTCTCTGGAACTTGGATTCCTCTTCTAAGCTCACATTGTTTTTGACATAATTTTGTTTCTTTCACTTGTAAGACTGAGGTCCCCATTTTCTTGCTTACTGTCACAAGCATCCAGTCTTAGCTCCTAAAGGCTGCCTGTAGCACTTTGTCATATGGTCCTCTCATAACATGGTAGCTTACTTTTTCAAGGATGGCTGGAGAATTTCTCTGGTCTGCTAAAGCAGAGCATTCTAATGTAACATGTCACAGGAATGACTATCCCTTTACCTTTGCTGTGTAAAGTAACCTGTTTAAGGAATGACTATCCCATCATCTTTGCTATTTTCTGTTTCCTAGAAGCATGTCCCAGATTTTTGCCCAGATTAAATTCAGTAGGATGGGATAGAAGACCTTGACTCGTTGGAAGTTACCTTGGAATTTGTCTATCATACATTTATAATAGAGTTTAAAGCTGGAAAGAAACAGAGTGTTCTCTTCTCCCCGACTAAAATATAAGAAAAACTTGTCTCCAGTGCTAAGCCTAGTCTTTATAGCATAGTAGACGTTGCAGAGATATTTGATAGTGATTCAAAAGACAGAGGGAATTATGTACAAACATGTTAAAAGGTCAGAAGACATGTTCAGTTATAGTGTAGATGAAATGATTAAGGCTTGATTTTTAGGACATCAGCTATGAAATACAGAGCATAAATTAAACCTGGAAATACTACAGAGAAAAACTGACAGTGTTTGCTGATTGATTAGGAGCCTGTAGGAAGGTGGTAGGGAAGAGGGAGGAGATGAGAATAACTTTGAGGTTGCTTGGTTAGGGACTGGGAGGATGGTGTGTCCTTGACTAATCAATTCAATTAATGTTTGAGTGCTGTGAGGCAATATATTTATGTTAATTCATGATGTGGTTTTTGGTCTCTAGAGAGAAACTAAGAAGCACAAACCAGTATTTCACGTTTATACTCATGAAAGCCCTTGCTTTCTCTATCTGTAGAGTCGTAGGAAGTTATTCATTAGCTGATTTTAAATAATTTTTTTTTTTTTAAGTTTTTTTTTTTTTTTTTTTTTTAAGATTTTATTTATTTATTTGAGACAGAGAGAATGAGAGAGAGAGAGAGAGCACATGAGAGGGGGGAGGGTCAGAGGGAGAAGCAGGCTCCCTGCCGAGCAGGGAGCCCGATGCGGGACTCGATCCAGGGACTCCAGGATCATGACCTGAGCCGAAGGCAGTCGCTTAACCAACTGAGCCACCCAGGCGCCCTCATTAGCTGATTTTAAACTTGCACTAGGGATTGTTTTTTATCTGTAATGTCTGAATGTGTACTGTTTAATAGCATTTGAAAAATACCCTAATGATCTTACCCCAAAATCTTAAGACAATGCATTAACTTCTAAAGTGGCTGGGTTACAGTTTTGGGATAATGGATAGGGTCTGACAGATTTGGAATCAAATTATAAATAGTGTATATGAACTTAATAGAGATATGGAGGGTCGCCCTGGTGGCTCAGTTCTTGGTTTTGGCTTAGGTCATGATCTCACGGTCGTGAGATCGAGCCCTGAGTCAGGCTCTGTGGTAGTCATGGAGTCTACTTAAGATTCTCTCTCTCCCTCTCCTTCTGCCTCTCTCCCCACTCATGAACATGGGCTCTCTTTCTCTCACAACAAAACAAAGCAACAACCAAATAGAGATGTGAAAGAAGTGGTAGAAGAGCAGAAAGCCATTTTATTTTCTTTAAAGATCTTCGCTTTTTCTTTTAATTATTCCTTATCGTAAAACTTAAAAGAATAGAGAAATACGAGGAAAGCATACAGCCCTACTTTCTAGAGCAGAGCCTGGCATACTGTTTTGGAAAGGGCCAGATAGTAAATATTTTAGACTTTGAAGGACATATAGCCTGTCACTGCTACTCAACTTGTTGCAGTTATGATGTTAGAATAGCTGTAGATAATAAACAAATGGGCATGGCTTTGTTCCAGTAAAACTTTATTAACGAAAACGACTGCCAGGCCAGATTTGGCCCACAGGCCCTATTTTGCTGACCTCATTCTAGGTGATGGCAGTTTGGTGTATTTTCTTTCGTACTTTCCCCAAACTCCTATTGTGCATAATATTCTTTTAATTTTCCTTTCTCACTTAACAATATATTGTAGTAATCCTTTTGTTGTCAACTCAGAAGAATCTATCTCATTATAGGTTTGCATATTTTTGTTCTTTTAGTTTTTCACTTTTATAAACTGTTTTAGTGAAATTCCTTGTACACATAGATGTATTTCTGTACTTGTGGGAACATGTTCATATGGTAACTTAGGAGGAGTGTAATGATTGCTTTGTATCAAAGTCTATGCATATTTTATTGACATTTTGATTAAAATATTGCTACGAACACAAGTACCCCATGAAATGAGAATGGGTTCCTGTTACCGGTTTATAGACATGCTGTTGTTGATAACTGTTGTTGGGTCTAACTTTTGTAGGTAGGCATTGTCTAGTTGCAGTTTAGTCACTTAGGCTATTAAATTAAAAAAAATAATCCTAATCCTGCCCAACCTTTCTTTCCAATTCCTTTTAAAGAAAGAAGTTTAGAAGGCCTATGCATAGCAAACTTGTTCCAGAAGATTGCATTTATATGAAATGAATCATTTTGTTAGTATTAATTGAAGGTAAATGGTGTTGTGGAAGTATTCATCAAAATGGGACAATTGTTCATATATCCAAGGTATTTTTCTGGGAAATTTAGAACTCTGTTTTCATTATTAAAGTTCCATATGAGTCATTACATGGAGAGGTCTTAAGTAGCACCAAAGGTAAACCATCTCTTAAACTCTTGCCTTCTAATACCATAAAGGAGTTAAAAAAAATCTTTTTATACAAGATGATTCATACAGTATATATTCTTTTGTACTTTTGCCCAACATTGTTAGTGAAATTAATTTTGTTATGTATAACATTAGTTGGGTCTTTTGGTACTGCTTAGTATTTTATTATATGAATATTCTACTATTTTAAAAAATCCATTTTTTACTCTTAGTGGGCATTTGAGTAGTTGCTAGTCTTGGCTATTATAAGTAAAGTTGCTATAAACCCTTTTTTCACATATTTTGTGGATTATGAGAGTCCCTTTTGCTTCTTATCCTTGCCAAAATTTGACAGTACCCTTTTTTTTTTTTTTTTAAATATAGTAATTCTGGTGGGATGTAGTATAGCTTATGGTTTTATTTGTATTTCCCTGGTGACCAGTAATCTTGAACATCTTTTCATGGGTTTATTTGTCTTTTGGAAATCTTTTGTGAAGTGCTTACTCGTGTATTTTGCTCATTTTTAAAAATTATGATTATTGTCTTTATTTGTAAGAATTTCTTATATATTTAAGATGTAAGTTCCTTGTTGACTGTAAGTATTCCGAATGTATTCTCCCTTCTGAAAGTTTGGCTTTTAATTCTCTTCATGGTGGCTTTCATAAGCACAGATCTTTAATTTTAAAGAAGCTCAGTTTATCAATATTTTTCATTATGTTGTATTTTGTGTTTTTTTCAAGAAATCTTTAAGTCATTAAAGATACTATTGTATGTGATCTTATGAAAGCTTCCAGAAGTGTTTAGGTCTTGTCTATGATCCATTTGGAATTGATTTGTTTGTTATGGTTTGAGATAGAAGTCAAGGTTAATTTTGTTCATATGACTGATTGATCCAGGACCAGTTATTGAAAAATCCCAGCTTCTTCCTCCTTATTGGAAAAGTACCTTTATCTTAAATCTGGTGAGCATATATGTGTGAATCTGTTTCTGGATGTTCTCTTCTGATTCATTGGTCTGTTCATCTGTGTTTGCCCCAGTACTACACTGTCTTGATTAATATATCATTATAATAAGTCCTAATATTTGGTGGTACTGGTCCTCTGTGAAGATTATGATTGTTGTTATGCCTCCTCTTTCCTCCTCCTCTTTAAGAATGTCTCAGCTATTCTTTGTTCTTTACATTTTCATATAACTGTTAGAATAAACTTGTCAAATTCCATAGAGAGACCTGCTAGAATTTTGAATGGGATTTGTTATAGCTATACATCACTTTGTGGAGAATTGATTGAACCTGTCACTTTCACTTTCATGAACATGGTATGATCCTTCTTTATTTTCTTTAAGTGTTCTTTAACTTCTCTCAGCATTCTTTTTGTTTATATATAGAATTCTAGACATTTGGTTAGTTCCTACATATTTTGATGATCTTTAATGCTTTTCAAATGAGTACTTAAAATTATTTCCACTTTTTGGGTAACTATTAAGTGGAGTGTAGTAGATTTTTCTATATTTTGCTATCACTTGTAGTGATTTAGGTCACTTCAATCTAGTGATCTTTCTAAATTCAATTATTAATTTTAATTGTTTACATATTCTTTTGGATTTTATTAGTTTTTTGAAAGAACCAGTTTTTTGTTTATTGATTTTCTAAAGTGCATTTTTATTTCATAATTAATTAATTTCTACTCTTTTTATTTTCAGTATATTGAGTTTTCTGTGATCTATTTCTCATTTCTTCAGTTGAGTACTTAGGTAATTTATTTTCAGAGTTTCTTCTTTCTTTATTCAGTGTATAAATTTCTCTCCAAGCATAGATTTAGCAGAATCCCACGTTTTAATTTGTTGTTTTCATAATCTTTTAGTTCAAAGCGTTTTCTAATTTCCATTATCATGTTTCTTTTCTTATGGAGAGGTGTATTCACAATTTTCAAATATTGGTGGGCACAAGTGTTATTTATTTATTTATTTATTTTTCAAGTGTTTTGGGGTTTTTATTTCATAAGAGATTGATAAGAAGATTCACATGGTTCACCAAGATTGTGCTAACTCGTATTTCTACCATAGCTGATCTTTTGTAAATTCTTTTTTTAAAAATTTTTTATTGTTATGTTAATCACCATACATTACATCATTAGTTTTTGGTGTAGTGTTCCATGCTTCACTGTTTGTGCATAACACCCAGTGCTCCATGCAGAATGTGCCCTCTTTAATACCCATCACCAGGCTAATGCATCCCCCCACCTCCCTCCCCTCTAGAACCCTCAGTTTGTTTTTCAGAGTCCATTGTCTCTCATGGTTCATCTCCCCCTCTGACTTCCCCCTCTTCATTCTTTCCCTCCTGCTAGCTTCTTCTTCTTTTTTTTTTTTTTCTTAACATATATTGCATTATTTGTTTCAGAGGTACAGATCTGTGATTCAACAGTCTTGCACAATTCACATCACTCACCAAAGCACATACCCTCCCCAATGTCTATCACCCAGCCACCCCATCCCTCCCCGCCCACCACTCCAGCAACCCTCAGTTTGTTCCCCGAGATTAAGAATTCCTCATATCAGTGAGGTCGTATGATACATGTCTTTCTCTGATTGACTTATTTCACTCAGCATAATACCCTCCAGTTCCATCCACGTCATTGCAAATGGGCAAGATCTCATTCCTTTGGATGGCTGCATAATATTCCATTGTATATATATACCACATCTTCTTTATCCATCATCCGTCGATGGACATCTTGCCTCTTTCCACAGTTTGACTATTGTGGACATTGCTGCTATAAACATCGGGGTGCACATACCCCTTCGGGTCCCTACATTTGTATCTTTGGGGTAAATACCCAGTAGTGCAATTGCTGGATCGTATGGTAGCTCTATTTTCAACTTTTTGAGGAACCTCCATACTGTTTTCCAGAGTGGCTGCACCAGCTTGCATTCCCACCAAGAGTGTAGGAGGGTTCCCCTTTCTCTGCATCCCCGCCAACATCTGTCTTTTCCTGACTTGTTAATTTTAGCCATTCTGATTGGTGTGAGGTGGTATCTCATTGAGGTTTTGATTTGGATTTCCCTGATGCCAAGCGATGTTGAGCACTTTTTCATGAGTCTGTTGGCCATTTGGATGTCTTCTTTGGAAAAATGTCTGTTCATGTCTTCTGCCCATTTCTTGATTGGATCATTTGTTCTTTGGGTGTTGAGTTTGATAAGTTCTTTATAGATTTTGGATACTAGCCCTTTATCTGATATGTCATTTGGAAATATCTTCTCCCATTCTGTTGGTTGTCTTTTGGTTTTGTTGACTGTTTCCTTTGCTGTGAAAAGCTTTTTATCTTGATGAAGTCCCAATAGTTCATTTTTGCCCTTGCTTCCCTTGCCTTTGGGGATGTTTCTAGGAAGAAGTTGCTGTGGTTGAGGTCGAAGAGGTTGCTGTCTGTGTTCTCCTTTAGGATTTTGATGGACTCCTGTCTCACATTTAGGTCTTTCAACCATTTTGAGTCTATTTTTATGTGTGCTATGTAAGGAAATGGTCCAGTTTCATTCTTCGGCATGTGGCTGTCCAATTTTCCCAACACCATTTGTTGAAGAGAGTGTCTTTTTTCCATTGGACATTCTTTCCTGCTTTGTCGAAGATTAGTTGACCACAGAGTTGAGGGTCCATTTCTGGGATATCTATTCTGTTCCATTGATCTATGTGTCTGTTTTTCTGCCAGTACCATACTGTCTGGATGATGACAGCTTTGTAATAGAGCTGGAAGTCTGGAATTGTGATGCCGCCAGCTTTGCTTTTCTTTTTCAACATTCCTCTGGCTATTCGGGGTCTTTTCTGGTTCCATACAAATTTTAGGATTATTTGTTCCATTTCTTTGAAAAAGTTGATGGTATTTTGATAGGGATTGCATTGAATGTGTAGATTGCTCTAGGTAGCATTGACATCTTCATAATATTTGTTCTTCCAATCCATGAGCATGGAGCATTTTTCCATTTCTTTGTGTCTTCCTTAATTTCTTTCATGAGTATTTTATAGTTTTCTGCGTACAGATCCTTTGCCTCTTTGGATAGATTTATTCCTAGGTATCTTACGGTTTTGGGTGCAGTTGTAAATGGGATCGACTCCTTAATTTCTCTTTCTTCTGTCTTGTTGTTGGTGTATAGGAATGCCACTGATTTCTGTGCATTGATTTTATATCCTGCCACTTTACTGAATTCCTGTATGAGTTCTAGCAGTTTTGGGGTGGAGTCTTTTGGGTTTTCCACATAAAGTATCATATCATCTGCAAAGAGTGAGAGTTTGACTTCTTCTTTGCCGATTTGGATGCCTTTTATTTCTTTTTGTTGTCTGATTGCTGTGGCTAGGACTTCTAGTACTATGTTGAATAGTAGTGGTGATAGTGGACATCCCTGCCGTGTTCCTGACCTTAGGGGGAAAGCTCTCAGTTTTTCCCCGTTGAGAATGATATTCGCTGTGGGTTTTTCATAGATGGCTTTTATGATATTGAGGTATGTACCCTCTATGCCTATAGTCTGAAGAGTTTTGATCAGGAAAGGATGCTGTACTTTGTCCAGTGCTTTTTCTGCATCTATTGAGAGGATCCTATGGTTCTTATTCTTTCTTTTCTTAATGTATTGTATCACATTGATTGATTTACGGATGTTGAACCAACCTTGCAGCCCAGGGATAAATCCCACTTGGTCGTGGTGAATAATCCTTTTAATGTACTGTTGGATCCTATTGGCTAGTATTTTGGTGAGAATTTTTGCATCCATGTTCATCAAGGTATTGGTCTGTAATTCTCCTTTTTGATGGGGTCTTTGTCTGGTTTTGGGATCAAGGTAATGGTGGCCTCATAAAACGAGTTTGGAAGTTTTCCTTCCATTTCTATTTTTTGGAACAGTTTCAGAAGGATAGGTATTAATTCTTCTTGAAATGTTTGGTAGAATTCCCTGGGAAGCCATCTGGCCCAGGGCTTTTGTTTGGTGGGAGATTTTTGATGACTTCTTCAATTTCCTTAGTGGTTATAGGTCTGTTCAGGTTTTCTGTTTCTTCCTGGTTCAGTTTTGGTAGTTGATACATCTCTAGGAATGCATCCATTTCTTCCAGGTTATCTAATTTGCTGGCATATAGTTGCTCATAATATGTTCTTATAATTGTTTGTATTTCTTTGGTGTTGGTTGTGATCTGTCCTCTTTCATTCATGATTTTGTTGATTTGGGTCCTTTCTCTTTTCTTTTTGATAAGTCTGGCCAGGGGTTTATCAATCTTGTTAATTCTTTCAAAGAACCAGCTCCTAGTTTCGTTGATCTGTTCTACTGTTCTTTTGGTGTCTATTTCATTGATTTCTGCCCTGATCTTTATTATTTCTCTTCTCCTGCTGGGTTTAGGCTTTATTTGTTGTTCTTTCTCCAGCTCCTTTAGGCGTAGGGTTAGGTTGTGTCTTTGAGACCTTTCTTGTTTCTTGAGAAAGGCTTGTAATTGCTATATACTTTCCTCTTAGGATTGCCTTTGGTGCATCTCAAAGATTTTGAACAGTTGTGTTTTCATTTTCATTGGTTTCCATGAATTTTTTTAATTCTTCTTTACTTTCCTGATTGACCCAGTCATTTTTTAGTAGGATGCTCTTTAGCCTCCATGTATTTGAGTTCCTTCCGACTTTCCTCTTGTGATTGAGTTCTAGTTTCAAAGCATTGTGGTCTGAAAATATGCAGGGGATGATCCCAATCTTTTGAGACCTGATTTGTGACCTAGCATGTGATCTCTTCTGGAGAATGTTCCATGGGCACTAGAGAAGAATGTGTATTCCGTTGCTTTGGGATCGAATGTTCTGAATATGTCTGTGAAGTCCATTTGGTCCAGTGTGTCATTTAAAGTCTTTATTTCCTTGTTGATCTTTTGCTTAGATGATCTGTCCATTTCAGTGAGGGGGGTGTTAAAGTCCCTCACTATTATTGTATTGTTGTCAATGTGTTTCTTTGCTTTTGTTATTAATTGGCTTATATAATTGGCTGCTCCCATGTTAGGGGCATAGATATTTACAATTGTTAGATCTTCTTGTTGGATAGACCCTTTAAGTAGGATATAGTGTCCTTCCTCATCTCTTATTACAGTCTTTGGTTTAAAGTCTAATTTGTCTGATACAAGGATTGCCACTCCAGCTTTCTTTTGGTGTCCATTAGCATGGTAAATGGTTCCCCCCCCCCACTTTCAATCTGGGGGTGTCTTTGGGTCTAAAATGAGTCTCTTGCAGACAGCATATCGATGGGTCTTGTTTTTTAATCCAATCTGATAGCCTGTGTCTTTTGATTGGGGCATTTAGCCCATTTCCATTCAGGGTAACTATTGAAAGATATGAATTTAGTGCCACTGTATTGCCTGTCAGGTGACTGTTACTGTATATTGTCTGTGTTCCTTTCTGGTCTATGTTACTTTTAGGCTCTCTCTTTGCTTAGAGGACCCCTTTCAATATTTCTTGTAGGGCTGGTTTCGTGTTTGCAAATTCCTTTAGTTTTTGTTTGTCCTGGAAGATTTTTATCTCTCTTTCTATTTTCAGTGACAGCCTAGCTGGATATAGTATTCTTGGCTGCATATTTTTCTTGTTTAGTGCTCTGAATATATCATGCCAGTCCTTTCTGGCCTGCCAGGTCTCTGTGGATAGGTCTGTTGCCAATCTAATGTTTCTACCATTGTAGGTTACAGATCTCTTGTCCTGAGCTGCTTTCAGGATTTTCTCTTTGTCTCTGAGACTCGTAAGTTTTACTATTAGATGCTGGGGTGTTGTCCTATTTTTATTGATTTTGAGGGGGTTTCTCTGTGCCTCCTGGATTTTGATGTGTGTTTCCTTCCTCAAATTAGGGATGTTCTCTGCCATAATTTGCTCCAATATACCTTCTGCCCCTCTCTCTCTTTCTTCTTCTGGGATCCCAGTTATTCTCATGTTGTTTCGTCTTATGGTATCGCTTATCTCTCGAATTCTGCCCTCATAATCCAGTAGTTGTTTATCTCTCTTTTTCTCAGCTTCTTTGTTTTCCATCATTTGCTCTTCTATATCATTGATTCTCTCTTCTGCCCCATTTATCCTAGCAGTTAGTGCCCCCATTTTTGATTGCACCTCTTTAATAGCCTTTTTGATTTCGACTTGGTTAGATTTTAGTTCTTTTATTTCTCCAGAAAGCATTTCTCTAATAACTTCCATGCTTTTTTCAAGCCCAGCTAGTATCTTTAAAATCATGATTCTGAGCTGTAGTTCCGACATCGTACTAATGTCTGTATTGAGTAGGTCCCTGGCATTCGGTACTACCTCTTGTTCTTTTTGTTGAGGTGATTTTTTCCATCTTGTCATTTTGTCCAGAGGAGAATAGATGAATGAGAGAACAAAATGCTAACAGGGTAACACCGTCCCCAGAAAATATACTCTAAACAAATCAGAAAAGACCTGAAGCCAGGGGAAAAGAAAGGGAAAGAAAGAAAAAAAAAAAAGAAAAAGATAAAAACAAACAAAAACAGAACAAAACAAAACAAAAAAAACAGAATATGATCAAATATGATCAGGCTGGTGCATAGATCAGTGCCACACACTAGATTTTGGGTGTATTTTCGTCTGTTAGAAGAAAGTGTCTCCCAAAATTTTAAAGAAAGAAAAACTTATATATGTACAAAAATAAGGGTTGATACGATGAAAGGATGGAATATGACTGTAAAGATGTAAAGTATAAAAAATTTTTTAAAAGGAATTGATAAGAAGTTGTTTGAAAAAAGAAAGAAGAGGATTTAAAAAAAAAAGAGAAAAAAAAAAGTGAGAGAATGTGTTCAGGCAGGAGACTAGAACCAAAGCCATACACTAGAGATTTAGAGTATATTTTGATCTGTTAGAAGAAACTGTATCTCAAAATTTTAAAGAGGTAACTTATATATATATATATGCCAAAAATAAGGGTAACTGTTATGAAGGGATAGAATATGACTCTAAAAATGAGAAATAAAAATGTTTTTTAAAAAGGATTGATAAGATGTTGGTTGAAAAAGGGAAAAAGAAAAATTCAAAAAAAAAAAAAGTTAAAAAAAAAATTGAAAGACTAAAGGATCATGGTAAAAAAGCCATGGATTCTATGTGCTGTATTCCCCGAGCTCTGGAGTTTTGCCGTTCTCATTGATCCGTAAACTTGGTCTTGGCTGGCTGTTCTCGCTGATCTTCTGGGGGAAGGGCCTGTTGCTGTGGTTCCCAAATGTCTTTGCCGGAGTCGGAATTGCCCCACCCTTGCCTGGTCCCGGCTAAGTAATCCGCTGGGGTTTGCTCTCGGGAGCTTTTGTTCCCTGCAAGCTTTCCGTGCAGCTTTGGAGGATGAGAGTGATAACGGCGGCCTCCCAGTCTCTGACCAGAGGAGCCGAGAACTCGAGGCCCCACTCCTCAGTGAGCCCCCAGAGAAAAGCAGTCAGTCACTCTTGTCTCCCCGGTCTCCGGCCGCACTCTGTGCTCACCCGGCCTGTGACCGAGCATTTCTATCCCTGGCACCCGACTCTGTGTGGAGTCTCCAAACCCAGCAGATCCCTGCGGTGCGCTCCTGTGCTGCTCCCACTGGGGGAGGAAGAGGATTCTCCCTGGACCTGCCGCTTGTTGGGTCCCTGCTGGAGGAGCAGTGGCCCGACTGTGCCCGGGATCACGGTTTATGGCAACCCCGAGCTGACAGCCCGTGCCTTGGCTCCGCCTCTGCAGCCGGCTTCCCTGCTCCGATACGTGGGAGCTCTGCTGCACTCAGGCACCCCCAGTCTCTCTGTGACCCCGAGGTCCTGAGACCACACTGTCCCATGAGGTTTCCACCCCCCGCTTAGCCACTGGAGCGACGTCCCTCAGTGGAGCAGACTTTTAAAAGTTCCGATTTTGTGCTCCGCTGCTCTATCATTTGCCAGAAGCAGCCGGGGGCGGCCCCCTCCCCCGCCACCTACCCTCCCGAATATCGCCTTGGATTCACTTCTCCGCACGTCCTACCTTCCAGAAAGTGGTCGCTTTTCTGTTCAGAGAATTTTTGCTGTTCTTTTCTTCGATCTCCTGTTGAGTTTGTAGGTGTTCAGAATGGTTTGATCCCTATCCAGCTGAATTCCTGGGACCAGATGAAATCCAGGTCTCCTACTCCTCCGCCATCTTGCTCCTGATCGGGCACAAGTGTTAATACTGTGTCAACAATATTACCAAAATCTGGCCTTAAAGAAACATCCATTTATTATCTCATAGTCTCTGTTGGTTAGGATTCGGGGCATGGCTTATCTGGCCCCTCTCCTTCAGGTTCTCTTATAAGGCTGTAGGTAAGGTGTTTGTGGGTCATTTGATGTTTGACTGAGGAAGTATTTGCTTCCAATTTCATCTGGTTGTTGGCAGGATTTAATTTTTTGTGAGTTGTTGGGATTGAGTCTCAGTTCCTTCCTGGTGGTTGTCTGAAGGCTGTACTCTGCTTCTTGCCACGTGGACTTCTCTATAGGGCAGCTCATAACATGCCAGGTTTCTTTAGCTAAGCCATCAGGGTTGAGATTGAATAGAGGGAGACTGCTAGTAAGATGGAAGTTTGAATCTTATTTAATGTAATGATGGAAATGATATTTCTTCAATTTTGGCATGTTTTATTGCTTAGAGGCATGCCATAGCTCCTATCCACAATTTCAGGGAGACGATTACATAAGGCTGAGGATACCAGAAATTTGGAAAATTGGAGGCCATCCTAGAGTTTCTTTGTGCAGAATGTTTTGGTTTTTTTTTCTAGTTTAGTTCTGTTGTGTCAGAGAATGTACTGAGTATGATTTCTTCCTTTGAAATTTATTATAGATTTCTTTTTGACCCCACATTTTGCCTGTTTTGTATATGATCCATGTTTTCATGATAAGCATATTTATTTTTCACTTAGTGGGTGAAATGTGATATATGTGTCCATTTCATCAGGTTTGTAATCACACTGTTAAAATATGCTATAGCTTTATATCTTCTACACCTAGTTGTAAGTCATATTCTTAGGGACATAAAAATGTAGAGTCTCAAAATTCTGAATTTGTATCTTTCTGACTCATTCACCTTATCATTCGAAGTATTTATTTCTTTATCTCTAATTTTGTTTCTTAAAGCCAACTTTTTCTTACATTAATAAAGGTACATTAGTCTTCTTTCACTATTTTTTAAATTGTTTACCTTTTTGAAAAATGACTTTCAACATTTATGCAACCTCATATTGAAACTGTGTTACGTTTAAACAGCACATACTTAAAAAAAAAAAAAATGTACCTGATGGTAATTGTATCATTAAATTTGTTTGCTTTCTATATATTCCTGATGTATTTAGGTTAAAACTTAACTACTTCTTATCTGTGTCCTTTTTAGTTCCATGTTTTGTATGTTTCTTTTTTTTTCTTTCATTTAAGCTAAATGATTTTTGTTATTCAGTTGTTTTTTTTTTCTATTGGTGTATTGGTTATACATTATTTTAGATACCTTTTGTGGTTGCCTCGGGATTGAAACATGAATATTAGGGTTGATAACATCTTAAATAAATTGGTTCTTTCACCAGTTCATGGACGTGAAAGAACATTACAACACTAATTTCTTTTAATTTCTTTTGCTTTGATTGCTATTATATATTTTAACATTATGATATTTTTGAGTTTTAGAAGTCATTATTATAATTGTTACAAACATCCAGTATTCTTTTAGATTACCCATGTTGACTTTTTCTTTTATTTTCTACCTCCTTGTGTTAAATCAATCTGATACTATTTTACTTGTCTGAAAAACTTCCCTTTTTAAAAAAAATAATTTGAGAGAGAGTGAGAGAGAGAGAGATCATGAGCAGGAGGGAGGAGTAGAGGGAGAGGCAGACTCCCCGCTGATCAGGGAGCCCAATGCGGGGCTTGATCCCAGGACCGTGGGATCATGACCTGAGCCGAAGCAGGTGCTTAACCGACTGAGCCACCCAGGCGCCCCTGAAAAACTCCCTTTAATGTGGTTTGTCTATTGACAATTTCTCTGTTTTGTTTGTCATTAAATGTGCTTATTTTGCTTTTGCCTAAGACGAAAAATTTTTCCTCTATCCTCTTATTTTCTTTCTTTGGGGGCCAGTGCATCAAATCGACAAAAGAGAGACTGGCAAGAGAAAAGACATTTTTTTAAAATTCATGCATGTTTGGGGTGGCCTGGGTGGCTCAGTCGTTAAGCATCTGCCTTCGGCTCAGGTCATGATCTCAGGGTCTTGGGATCGAGCCCTGTATCGGGCTCTCTGCTCAGAAGGGAGGCTACTTCTCCCTCTCCCACTCCCCCTGCTTGTGTTCCCTCTCTCGCTGTCTCTCTGTCAAATGAATAAATAAAATCTTAAAAAATAAAATAAAATTGATGGATGTTTAAGAGAATTCATAGAAAAATGTGACTCAAGAAAGAGGTTAAATTTTGAGGCTTTATACCATCTTAATAGGTGAGGGCACTTAGGGGAAAACAAATGACTTTAAGGAAAGATAAATGAACCCTTAGGAGAATATATGGGAGATAAGATAATTTTGTGACAGTGTCCCTTTAGACAATTTCCTATCCAGGTGCTGACTTCTAAGTCTCTAGGTAATAGGAGTCATTCTTTCCTGGTTGTGAAACTTCAGTGGAGAGGACTTGCAACAGATGAATTGTTTTGGGAGACTGTGCTTCTAGGCAGTTGAGGGAGTTTAGAAAAAAGACTCTTCACAGTGGTATATTTTGGTTACTTTCACTTTTATCTTTAAAAGGTGTTTTGGGGGCATAGAATTCTTAATTAGCTGCTCTTTTTGTTTAGCACTTGATAGGGGTCATTGCATTCTTACATGGCTTCCATCAGTCTTATTCTTGCTCTTTTGAAGGCATGTAAGTGCCCTTACCTCTTCCACTTTCTCCCTCCCTCTGGCTAAGATTTTTTTCCTTTGACAGTTTTGTTATGACATGACTAGGTGTGGTATTCTTTGATCCTGCTTGGAGTTTGTAGCACTTCAACGTATGGCTCAATGGCTTTTTCCCTCAATTTTCAAAAAATATTTCCCATTATCTCTTCAATTATTGCTCTTTTTGAATTATTTGTCTTTTTTCCTTACTCTTGATACACTCCTGTTAGACCTTTTTACCATGTTCCGTATGTCTGTTATTTATTTGGTCAGGTTTTCATCATTTTTCTTAACCATGGTTCTGTTTAGTTGTCATTGACCTATTCTTCAGTTAAGTTCTTCTTTATGAGTTTAATAAGCTGGTAAATCTATTATTAATTTCATATTTGTTTTGTTCAGTGGTTTAACAGTTTCCAATCTCTACTGGAATTCTTTTTCTTAGAATCTGTTGTCCTGAACCATAACTACATTTATTTCAATGTTCAGATATGAAACTTTACTATCTCAATTGTCTGAGTTGTCTTCTATTTGGTTTTCATTCTTTTATTGTTGTTTCTTTTTATTCCTGTTAATTGGTGATTGACTGTTGGAAATTATATTTAAAATTACAGGGGTAAATGTAAGTCTCTAGGTGATGAGATCTTCCTCTAGGGATTTCCTTTTGATTTCTGATTACCAGTTAGTCTAGGTGCTGATTATGTTAATTTAGGACTGAGGTGATTCAAGGCTGGAGTTTTTTTAAATCTTTGTGAGAGTTTGCTCTGTTTCCAGTTTGCCTGGAATATAGTTCTCCTGTGTTGGTATGTCTATTTCTTTACTCCTTACCTTGTGAGATTTTGAAATTTTTGTTTAGCTTTTTGGCTCCCTCATAATTTAAGTGAAGATCACTATAATGTTGTTTGAGAGTCTGTTTTAGTGTCTTTGAGGACTGGTCTATACTCTTTCCTAGGGTATAGTTGGGTTCCTTTTGTAAGCCTGGGTAATCTAGGATCCCTCCACCTCGACAGCTTATAACATTCAATTTTTGTCTCCCTAGCTCTGTAAAACTCTCTCTGTTTAGCTTCTGTATTTCCACCTGTGAAAAGTAAATGGTTCAATGAAAAAAGTCATGCTGAATGTCATCTGTGTGCTTTCTTCTCTAGGATCTTGGCTCCTTAAATCGTGGCTGCCTTGTAAACTCTCCAGTACCTTAAAAAAGATTAAAACACAAATTTAATCCAGCAGTTTTAGTTGTTTTCCTTGGATAGCTAGTTGGATAAAAGCTAATCTGCTGTTGCCAGGAGGATAATTTTTTGCTATTATATCCTTTAATTATTTAGTGTGACATAATGGCACTTCATTGGGTATGATGACAGGAGAGTAAACATCCTTTCCTGCCCCAAATAACAAGATACATTGGCTTTGAGCATTGATTAATTATATATATTGTGTGTGTGTACATTTATTTATTTGACAGTATTCATCTCTTTATAGGTTGCTTAGCCAAACAATGAAGGATCATCTAGTAAGAGTAGCAAATGAAGCTGAATTTATCCTGAGCAGGCAACGAGCAGAGGATATTCACAGACATGCAGAATTTGAGGTAGGTTAAACATGTGGTAGGTGTGAGGAAATTGCCATTTTTAATGGTAATTGTGGGAAACTGCATAGGTAAAATGGTCTCAGCAAACATATATCATCAAAAAATTAAATATGAATTTTTGAGAGTCATGGGGGATTCTGGGACGATAGTACAGGTCTCTGTAGCCCTCTCTTCTCAACTCCATTTTATCTACAAGTTGCTCATGGCAGCTTCTGTGTTTGGTTGACCTGATCTTAACCATGTAAGTGGGTTTGACTCTGGTAGTTTTGCTATAATGTGAGTTAGTGAAGGACTTCTGCCCTCTCTGGGAAAGGCAGAGCTAATCAACCAGAAATGACAACCAAGCAGAAATGAAAATTGCTTTGTAGAGACAAGATCTTACAGGTTCTAAGGAGAAGCTGAAACACAGAGGTATGAAGTTTCTTTTCCTTTGAGGTATGAGACCATGCTAATATTTGTAGCTGAGGAAATGAGGGAGCACACAGCTTTCTTTTTGAGTCCTCACAGGGGGAACAAGTGACAGACCCATCATGGGACCACTGCTTATCTTGGCAGTTGTGTATGAACATGTGTAACGAATATGAATTCAGAGGAAATTAATGGTGCTGTGGGTATATAAATTATCAATATTCACAACTGAAGTGAAGTAGAAAATTTGACAAGAACATTTGCTAAGAATTAGAAAAAAAAAAAAAGTACCATCTGGGTTCTTTAGAAAATGTTAAAAGGAGATAATTCAAATGTTGCTGATATTCTTCCAGTGCATTAAAAAAGATGCACTCCCAGGACATTTTATATAGCTGTCACAACATGAAAAAGATACTGGAAAAGTAAACTCTAGAGGACCAATTTCATTTAAGAATATGGGTACAAAATTCTAACTAAAACTTGACCAACAATTTAACAATACAATGAAAGAATTATATAGTGTGTCCACTTAGAATTTACTCATGGAATCCAGAGATGGTTTAATGTTAAGATACTTAGCTACAAAATAAATTATATCAATAAATTAAAAATAGAAAAGTCATGTGAAGGTATCAATAAATGTAGAAAGAAGCATATGATAAATTTTAGCAACCCCCCTAATGTATGTAATAGTTTGAATATGATAAAGACTTTACTAAACATTTTAAATGGTGAAAGCCGGGGCGCCTGGGTGGCTCAGTCGTTAAGCGTCTGCCTTCGGCTCAGGTCATGATCCCAGGGTCCTGGGATCGAGCCCCGCATCGGGCTCCCTGCTCCGCGGGAAGCCTGCTTCTCCCTCTCCCACTCCCCCTGCTTGTGTTCCCTCTCTCGCTGTGTCTCTCTCTGTCAAATAAATAAATAAAATCTTAAAAAAATAAATAAATAAATAAATAAATGGTGAAAGCCATTTTTCTTTTTTTTCTTTTTTTTTTTTTTTTTTAAGATTTTATTTATTTATTTGACAGAGACACAGCGAGAGAGGGAACACAAGCAGGGGGAGAGTGAGAGGGAGAAGCAGGCTTCCCACAGAGCAGGGAGCCCGACATGGGGCTCGATCCCAGGACCCCGGGATCATGACCCGAGCTGAAGGCAGACGCTTAACGACTGAGCCACCCAGGCGCCCCAAAAAGCCATTTTTCTTAAAAAAAGAAGAGTGATCCCTACTATCACCGTTATATAACATTTTTTGATGTTTTTGTAAAGGTAAAATATAGTTAATGTAAATGCTAGAAAAGAAGAAATAATAATAATTTTAGATTTCTAATGCTATGGGGTAGGAAAATCTAAGAGATTCTTGAACATTTTTCTACCAGAATTAATAGGGACTTCGGTAAAATTATTGGATATAAGATAAATACGCAAAAAAATAATATCATTTGTTTGATGACTAGCAGGCAGTAGTCACTAAGAATGGAAATCAGTAATACAGTCTGTTTACAGTTAAGAAAAAAATACTATTTTGGGTCAAATTCTATAAGAATGCATGGATACTGTTTGGAACAAAACTATAAAAGCTTAATACAAAACAAAATATAAGCTACTGGAAAGTCATTCTGTGCTGGATTGTATATGTTGCTCTGTGTGTGTGTATGTGTGTGGGGGGGGACAGACAGAATCAATCAGAAATAAATTGATACTTATAGAAAGGTTGTTAAGAGTAACACAAGAACTCTTGTTTACCCTTCTCCTAGATTCTGTGATTCTTAGTTTTATTATATTTACTTTTCTCCCTCTTTTTATGTTTTTCTGAATTTGAGAGCAAGCTGAAGTCATAGCGATCTTCTCTTTTTAATTTCTTCAGTGAAAATTTCCTATGCCTGTTCTCTGTTTTAATTCTGTACAGTCCTGTATATTCTACACAGTTATTAAATCAGAAAATTAACATTGGTTATAACTAATATTACATTGGTTATTATTTAATCTACAGACCTTACTCATGTTTTCTCAGTTTTCTCCATAATACCCTTTGTAGTCAAAATGAGGTAATTTTAATGTCATAAAAATGTCAGTTTTTCTCACATAAATAAATTCAGTGCAATATCCATTAGTATATACCGTTCATTAAAAAAAACAGTGGAGTAATTTGACACTTAAGTATCCCTTTAAAAATGTCCAAATATTAAATACTTTCAAATTATATATTCAGATATCCAAATATCCAGATAAAATGGGAAAATAAATGCTTTTATATAGCCCTAAGATTTATGAAAAAAGAATATTGAAGATGTACTTGCCTTTCCGGATATATAGTACTAATTAATACTATAAAAGACAGCATATCCAAAAAAATCTTCCCTATGGAATAAGGAAAAAGGGATGAAAGATGACATAGTATATATTTTAGGAAAATATTTAGAAAACTATAAAAGTGGAACTAAGGCATATGAGGGAAATTTCTAACCAAGACAGGCACTTCTATTAGAAACTATAAAAGTAAATAGCTGTTACTACACATAACATTAAGCTGAGGAAAGATATCAACAAATGTGAAGACATAATGGACTGTGGAAAGACTGATAAATTAATATGTTCACTATATTAATAATTTTTGTGAAAGGATCAAAAAACCCAAAGACATATATTCAGAGGATTTGAATAGGAATTTCACTGAAGAATGTAAGTAAGCAGTAAGATATAAAATGATAATCAAAAACACAAATATTCAAGGAAATGCAAATTTCAGAAATCATGATCTTTCACTTCTCTGTTATCAGATTGGGATAAAGTAGAGTGATAAGTAAATAGAGTGATGTACTCCTGAAGAAGATAGAGGAGATGGGCAGTGGTATTTTTTTATATTTTTAGTGGAAATGTACATTTTAAGTGTTGGGCCATATGTATTTTGATAATTATATAGATACACACAAATACTCATTTACCCAATATTCCTATTCTGTCAGTATATTTTTTGGAAATAAAAAGTACTAGTATATAAGGATATACAAAGAAGGCTCTTCATTGCAGCATTGTATGTAAACTAACAGGTAAAACTGAGGAAAAAACAGAAGTAAAAGTCTCTGTGACAAAACAAAACAAAAACCAGTATTTTCTCAAAGAATAGGAGGTTAGTAAATTATGATAAAATTACGTGGTCAATGGCTTATTTTTTTAAATAAGAGCTTTATTCATGTCATTGTATTTTAAATTGCATATTTCAATTTGTAGCCTGTTATGAAGGCTGAGGACATAAGTCGTCTTATTTTTTTTTTTCATTTTTTTCTCTTCACTTCCCAATTTTTAAAGTTATACTTTAATTTTCATATTGTCTAAATATATAACATTCATGTTTTACAATCACTGATAGTACTTGAGTGATTGAAAATATTTAAATGGATTCATTACCCCTCCTTTTATTAGTCATAGTTTCATTGATTCTAGGTTCCTTCTTTATTTTTATTAAAGATTTTATTTATTTATTTGACAGAGAGAGAGAGAATACAAGCAGGGGGAGCGGCAGGCAGAGGGAGAACCAGGCTCCCACTGAGCAGAGACCCCGATGTGGGGCTTGATCCCAGGACCCTGGGATCATGACCTGAGCTGAAGGCAGACGCTTAACCAACTGACCCACCCAGGCAGCCCTAGGCTCCTTCTTTAGACTCAATTCTTAATTGGCTTAGGTTTCATCATTTTTTTCCCACACAAGGGTTCATGTGTGCTGTACAATGAAAATTTTTTCATGTTTAAGAACATTTGCCTTCTGTCTTTATATTTGAATGACATCCTGATGAGTTTAATATTCTTGGCTAACACTTGCATTCGTTTAGAATTTTGTAGACATTCCTTCTTTGTCTTCTGGCTTCAAATGTTCTTTCAGAGAAGTTTGAGGCCAGTCTGATATTAGCCCTCAATCGACTGTTTGCTTCTATAGCCCTCAATCGACTATTTGCCTATGAAGTTCATCTCTGTAACAGCAGTATGGCTCAATATTGAACATCATTTATCACATTTTCCTGGGACATGGTCTTTTGTTATTATCTGCAAATTCACATTTTTCCTTCAGTTCTTGAAATTATATTTTGAAATATTTTTTCTTTTTTTAAAGATTCTTAAAAATTTATTTATTAGAGAACGGAGCTAGAAGAGAGAACACGAGTGGGGGGGAGAGGCACAGAGAGAGGGAGGAGCGGACTCCCCATTGAGCAGGGAGGGAGTCTGATGTGGGGCTTGATCCCAGGACCCCCAAAATCATGACCTGAGCCGAAGGCAGACACTTAACTGACTGAGCCACCCAGGTACTCCTGAAATATTTTTTCTTTTTCTTTTTTTTTTTTTTTAAAGATTTTATTTATTTATTCATGAGAGACAGAGAGAGAGAGGCAGAGGGAGAAGCAGGCTCCCAAGGAGCAGGGAGCCCGATGCAGGACTCGATCCCAGGACCCTGGGATCATGACCTGAGCCGAAGGCAGATGCTTAACCATCTGAGCCACCCAGGCGCCCCTCCTGAAATATTTTTTCAATTTTATTTTCTTTATCTTTAGTTAGCAACACAATCTATGTCAGATATGCCTTTTTGTCTTTCGTATCTATCAGTTATTTCTTTTTGTGCTTTCTTTGATCTCTGGCCATCAGTAATTAAGTTTTTAGTGTTTCATTTTGTTTGTAATGCCCAATCTTTGTAATTTATTCGTCTCTAATGATTATGTTTTGTTCTTTATTTAGGTCTTCAACTTCTCTCTTTATCTTACTTACTTATTTTAACTTTTATTTTTTTGTGTGTTTGAGTTATATTTTTGTTAGGTTGTTCATTAGAAGAAGATAATCTTGGGGTATTTTTTTTGTCACATTCTCTTAGGATTCATTGTCATTTGCATAGAATCTTTCAGTTTTATATAAAAATTTTATTATTAGGTCGTTTTTATTTTATTTATTTTTTTAAAAGATTTTATTTATTTATTTGAGAGAGAGAGGGAGTGAACAGGCATGAGCAGGGGGAAGAGGCAGAGGGAGAAGCAGACTCTCTGCTGATCAAGGAGCCTGATGTGGGGCTTGATCCCAGGACCCTGAGATCATGACCTGAGCTGAAGGCAGACGCTTAACCGACTGAGCCACCCAGGCGCCCCTATTAGGTCGTTTTTAATGTATTCATTGATTGGTGATATATTTTTGCATTGCTACCATGCTTTTACTTTTCATCTTGTTCATTCTTAGAATGTTCTGCCCAGATAGTCTGTTTTGTTTAGACAAAGAGAATATCTTAATCACTTCTTTCCTTCTCTCCACTGTATGTAAAGCTAATTTTTTCCCTTTCTGAACTACAGTTTGATGTTTGTAATTTGATATTTGCCCAATATTGTGCAGCTTATCATGAAGAGAGGGAGAGAGATCTTTGAAATAGGTGAGGAGGCTTTCTTAGCACACCTAAGTTTTGCTTTCTTTTGTAAGGTTTTAGGTATCTTCTGCCATGTTTGTCCCATCTTATTAGAAGCTATGGACAATTGTCATAAAGGAAAAATGTGCTTAGGTTTTGAATCATTATTCGTCATTACAGAAAATAATCTCGAGTCTACTTCTGTCCTGAGAAATTAGGCCTATATTTTTGCTTCCTTGCTTCATCAGTTTTTGCTCTGTAGGTTTTTCTAGCATCTTCAATTAGAAGATGCAAAGAATAACAATATGTGCCCAGTTTGTTTCTCTCCATATATGAAGGTGTTAAGAAAATTTCTCAGAATTTTGTCAACTTAATAGTATTGCTTTGGGCACATGGGACATAGTTAAGAACTAAACTTTGCTGCACCCTTAGCTCTAGTTCTAGTATCTTTATTTTCTTCATGGCAACCAATTATTTAATGTTTGGTGCTTTATGTTATGTTTCTTTTGTTGCTTGGTTATTTTTTATTAATTTTTTTTGTTCAAAAATTTTTTTGTTTGCTAATTTTTTTAGGAATTGAAGGAAGAAAAAAAGTTTTTAATTGCCATTTCAGCCTACCATTCTAACCTGGAACTTATTCCTTAGTGTCCTTTCTAAGTAATTATGGAGAAGTTACTTTGTGACTCTTGGTTGAGATTGTAGTTCATTCTTTTAATTCATTCCTTTAAAAATTTTTTAGTTATGATGGTAGTGGTGTTATATGTGTTTTTATGTGTATGAATGAGAGAGAATGAGGAAGGAGAAAACATGGAATTGACAAGAGGAAAAATACTTCTAAAACAGTGTTATGCAAGAGATTAAAGTGAGTGGACCAAGAGAGTGTGTGTGTGCACGTGTGCATGTGCACAGTTCAAATGAGGGATGATGGTGACAACACTAGCTCATAATGCTTGAGTCCTTATGTTGTGTGAGGAACTTTATGGGTGCTTTGTAGGTTTTAACTAATTTAATCTTTACAGTAAAGCCCTGAGGTGGAACTGTTATATCTCATTTTATGAATGAGAAAACAGCATAAAAACACAGAGTTACAACTAGAATCCAGATCTAGGCAGTTTATCTCTTAATCTGAAATCTATGTATTTGGCTCACATTTTATTAGATTTCTGTAGAATGTGTAAATAGGATTTAATCTTTGTCAAACACAGCAGCTTTATTCTGAGCTGTTTAGTTTTATGCTTTATCTAGTACAGTTTTCATTTTAATCTTTATCATCTTGTTATGAGATTTGCAATATTGTATAGTAATATTATAAAGCATGATAATAAAATACCAAAATAAAAACAAATATTTCTAAACAAATTTTATTGTTACTTAAATTTTTAATAGAGAAAATATATTTGTTCAACTGTTCCATATGAGATTCACGTTTAAGAGACCAAACATGTTTTATATACTAGTCTTTTATTTTCATAGAAAAATAATTCCCTTTGTTTATATCAAAAAAAACCCCAATTAATTGAGGCATGCTCATGTTTAATATATTTCTAACTATATTGCTTTGAAATCTGAAAAAATACTCTACATGATGCATATTTTTTTCCTAGACAGCTTATATTGTAAAGGTTATCTATATGCAGCCTTGAATTCATGCTATGCAGTCTTTAATGATATATCTGAACTTTATCTACTGCTAGTTAGTTCCTCCTGCAAAAAAGAGATGTTGTCATGTATTTAATGTACCATTTGTGGTTGTAAAATAGCTGACTTGTTTCATTTATTATCAGGGGATTGGTGACAGTGTAGATCTGAAATGCACATCTCTTTAGTTCATTGCATGATTATCATTGGAGTGGGATATCCTTGACATCTTTTGTTTTTGATTTATGTAGATGTTCCTTAAGTGTCATGACATCATTGATTAGGTGTACATCTTAACTTTCTTTTTTAATCTTACAGCTGTAAAAGGAATGTTTATTAAAAATTATGTTGTGAGAAACATTGGACCCTCTTTGTAAATATGGTATATGTATTGGGTGTACACAGTTTACAACAACATTTTTGTTAAAAAATTTGTCTATCGAAGTAGTTTATTTAAACTCATGACGTATCTGTAAAACTTGTAATCAAGATTGTCACATAACAATTTAATTTTTAGGCATGTATGGAAGTTAAAATCCACTTCAATAAGAATTTCTTAATGTCTTTTTGGCTGATGTTCCTTTGAGTTTCATGTACCGTACAGTAGAACTCACTCACTTAGCTTCAATGAAACTGCAAATTAGTGTCCAGGTAGCTTATTTGAAGTAATAAAAACAGATGTTTTTATGAAAATAAGACCATGAAATGACTTCATTAATTCTTAATATAGCAGTCTATACATTTTTTAGATGAACAATTTAAATATATTTTCACATTAGTGAACAAACTATTTTTCAATAAAATGGTGAACTTTTTTTTTTTTTTTTTGCCAGTTTAAGTACTTTAAAGATTTTAAAAATTAATAAACAGTTCTATGGTATCACATATTTATGCCCATACCAAGGATAAAATAAATCCTCATAATAGTCTTTTGAGGTAAATATTGTTATCATCATCATCCAACTTTTACAGATAAGGAAACCTGAAACGGAGAGGTTAAGTGATTTGTTCTGGGTCATACAGCTAATATGTGGTAAAGCTAGGATTTGGATATAGATCTCAGTTTTAAGTTTTAAAATATCTGAGATATTTTTCTTTGTATTGTATAAGACTCTAATTTAATTTTATGCAAATACTTTAGGCAGTTTTTCCAAAATCATTTGTTTTTTGGTCAGTGAAGCTTTCTTTGTATCATATTACAATGTTATTTGTTAGGGCTTATTTCAAATGATTCTTTTGTGTTTCATACATTTTTTTTTTCCTTATTGATCATCACAGTCATTAAACTAATGCTTTTTTTGTTTTGTTTTGTTGGGTGTTTTTACTTATCATTATGAAAATTTAAATATTATAAAAGTAAAAGATTAATGAACATTCATCATTTAGATTTAACAGTTATAACATTTTGCCACATATGCTTGTTTTTTTTTATCAAAGTGTTTTAAAGCAAATTGCAGACTTTGTGACAATTGACCACTTAATACTTCAGTATAAATTTCTAAAGCATGAGACTACTTCCCTATGTAATTACATCATTATCATTTGTAAAAAGAAGTAATAATTTACTAATATCTCTAATATCTAGTCTATAGTCAAATTTGCCTCTTAGTGCAAAAATGTCATTATCAGCTACTTGTCCTGATAAAGATCCCTTCAAGGACTGTAAATTATAATTAGTTGTTAGGTGTCTTTAGGTTTTTTTTTTTTTTTTTAATTTGGATCAACCAAATCCTACAGAAAAGTAAAAAGTTCTTTACAACATAATGTAAAAAAATTTAATGACATATAATTCACATACCATACAGTGTATCCATCTTAATGTACATTTCCTTGGCTTTTAGTGTATTCAGAATTGTGCAATTATCACAAAATTTTTTAATTTTTTTATTAACACATAATGTATTATTTGTTTCAGGGGTACAGGTCTGTGATTCATCAGTCTTATACAATTCACAGCACTCACCTTAGCACATACCCTACCCAGTGTCCATCACCTAGCCACCCTATCCCTCCCACCGCCCTCCCCTCCAGCAACCCTCAGTTTGTTTCCTGAGATTAAGAGTCTCTTATGGTTTGTCTCCCTCTCTGGTTTCGTCTTGTTTCATTTTTCCCTCCCTTCCCCTATGATCCTCTGTCTTGTTTCTCAAAATCCTCGAATCAGTGAGATCATATGATACTTACCTTTCTCTGATTGACTTATTTCGCTTAGCATAATACCCTCTAGTTCCATCCACGTTGTTGCAAATGGCAAGATTTCATTTTTTTTTTTGACGGTTGCATAATATTCCATTGTATATCTATACCACATCTTCTTTATCCATTCACCTGTTGATGGACATCTAGGCTCTTTTCATAATTTGCTATTGTGGACATTGCTGCTATAAACATTGAGGTGCATGTGCCCCTTCAGATCACTACATTTGTATCTTTGGGGTAAATACCTAGTAATGCAATTGCTGCGTCATAGGGTAGCTCTATTTTCAACTTCTGAGGAACCTCCACACTGTTTTCCACAGTGGCTATACCAGCTTGCATTCCCACCCACAGTGTAGGAGGGTTCCCCTTTCTCTGCATCCTCGCCAACATCTGTCATTTCCTGACTTGTTAATTTTAGCCATTCTGACTGGTGTGAGGTGGTATCTCATTGAGGTTTTGATTTGGATTTCCTTGATGCCGAGCGATGTTGAGCACTTTTTCATGAGTCTGTTGGCCATTTGGATGTCTTCTTTGGAAAAATGTCTGTTCATGTCTTCTGCCCATTTCTTGATTGGATCATTTGTTCTTTGGGTGTTGAGTTTGATAAGTTCTTTATAGATTTTGGATACTAGCCCTTTATCTGATATGTCATTTGGAAATATCTTCTCCCATTCTGTTGGTTGTCTTTTGGTTTTGTTGACTGTTTCCTTTGCTGTGAAAAGCTTTTTATCTTGATGAAGTCCCAATAGTTCATTTTTGCCCTTGCTTCCCTTGCCTTTGGCAATGTTTCTAGGAAGAAGTTGCTGCGGCTGAGGTCAAAGAGGTTGCTGCCTGTGTTCTCTTCTAGGATTTTGATGAATTCCTGTCTCACATTTAGGTCTTTCATCTATTTTGAGTCTATTTTTGTGTATGGTGTAGGGAAATGGTCCAGTTTCATTCTTCGGCATGTGGCTGTCCAATTTTTCCAACACCATTTGTTGAAGAGACTGTCTTTTTTTCCATTGGACATTCTTTCCTGCTTTGTCGAAGATTAGTTGACCATAGAGTTGAGGGTCCATTTCTGGGCTCTCTATTCTGTTCCGTTGATCTGTGTGTCTGTTTTTGTACCAGTACCATGCTGTCTTGATGATGACAGCTTTGTAATAGAGCTTGAAGTCTGGAATTGTGATGCCACCAGCTTTGCTTTTCTTTTTCCACAGTCCTCTGGCTATTCGGGGTCTTTTCTGGTTCCATACAAATTTTAGGATTATTTGTTCCATTTCCTTAAAAGAACTTGATGGTATTTTGATAGGGATTGCATTGAATGTATAGATTGCTCTAGGTAGCATAGACATATTGAGAATATTTGTTCTTCCAATCAAGAGCGTGGAATGTTTTTCCATTTCTTTGTGTCTTCCTCAGTTTCTTTCATGAGTGTTCTATAGTTTTCTGTGTACAGATCCTTTGCCTCTGGTTAGATTTATTCCTAGGTATCTTTTGCTTTTGGGTGCAATTGTAAATGGGATCGACTCCTTAATTTCTACTTCTTCTGTCTTGTTGGTGTATAGAAATGCCACTGATTTCTGTGCATTGATTTTATATCCTGCCACTTTACTGAATTCTTGTAAGAGTTCTAGCAGTTTTGGGGTGGACTCTTTTGGCCACTAGAGTGACGTCCCTCAGCGGAGCAGACTTCTAAAGGTTCCGATTTTGTGCTCGCTGCTCTATCACTTGCCGGTAGCCAGCTGTCGGAGGCTCCCTCCCCACCGCGGTCTGTCTTCCCGTATATCGCCTCGGATTCACTTCTCCTCACGTCCTACCTTCCAGAAAGTGGTCGCTTTTCTGTTCATGGGATTGCTGCTATTCTTTTCTTCGATCTCCTGTTGAGTTTGTAGATATTCTGAATGGTTTGATAACTATCAAACTGAATTCCTGGGACCAGGCGAAATTTAGGTCTCCTAGTCCTCCACCATCTTGCTCCTCCTCCCAATCATCACAATTTTTATTATCCTAAAAACAAACCCTCTACCTATTATCAGTCACTCTCCATTTTCTCCAGATTTAGACAGTTATTCATCTGCTTTCTGTCTCTACAGCTTTGGCTATTCGTATAATTGAAATCGTAGTATCATGTAATATGTGGTGTTTTGTGACTGTCCTTTTGTTAGCATAATGTTTTCAAGGGTCATTCAAGTTGTAGCTCTTCTAGGGATAAAAAAAATAGGGAGTCTGTTCTGTCCTACAAAAAGATAATTACTTTCCAGAATTTAGTTCATTTTTATAACTTTGCTGTTTGTCATTGTTAGGAGTGGGGCAGTAGATTCTTCAAACTTTGGTGTATTCTTTAAGAGGCCAACATCCTGTGAGTTTTTTTTTTAACTTTAAAAAAATTGCTACTATATTCATATTTCTAACCACACAAAAGAGGTTACAGGAAAAACTGCATTGCAGCATTTTCTCGTGGGAATCTGCATTTTCAGATTTTGCATTTTGGCTTTTTTTCCCAGAGATATTCAATACAGGGAATACAAATATGCCCTTTTTACAGTAATGAATGCATGTTATACATTCTGTTTTCTTGCATCTGCTGTTCCTTTTTAACTTAAAACTGTATCTTAGCATTGTCAGTATATACTGAGTGTCCTCATTTTTTTTTCCTTTATTTTATACAGTAATTGTAATTTTTGGATATCTCTCTGTGTATAATTATTATTATAATGCTAGGTTCCATAATTAAGCATTTATGTTTTTCCTAGTCTCATCGAATTACGAAAAGTGCTACAGTTACAATTTTGTAGTCTTCATTTTGTTGGTATTTATGTCTATAAGTGGCTACTGAATTTTCTGTGTTACTTTATTAAGATTATATTTTTTTACTATGAAATCTATAATAATGCTGTATGTTAATAATTTTTTTTAGATTCTCTTATATTACATGGGTAAATCCTACCAGATTGAGCATTTTTTTTAAACAAAACGAATTCTTACATTTAAAATGCTTTTTATAATTATTCATAAGTGATGTTGCTTTCCTTTTTATATATACTGATGTTATAAAATATATATAGATTATTTTTAAAAAATGTTTCAAATAGCCAAGAGTTGGACTTATTTATTGATGGTTGACTTAATTGTTTTCTAATTCATTAGCATGTTTTGGTAACTATATTTTTCTCTTCTTTTACATTCATTTTGGGTCCCCCCCCCTTTTTTTGTTAATTTAAATGCTTAGTTTCACTCCTTTTTAAGATGATTGTAATTCTGAGGACAGCAGTGATCTCATCCTATTGTTTTCACATGACATTCTCATTATTGTTAGTTTGTAAATAGTATAGTTTTTGGTTCAGTAGTTGTTTAATATCCAAGAGGATTGTCCTTTGTTGTTTTTTCAAATTTGGTATTCTTATTTCCCTGCATTAGGAGCACATAGTATGATATGTAGAGTTTCTAACTTTGAAATTTATTGAGCATTTGTCATTGGCCTAATGTGATTTTAAGTTATACTTAAAGCTTTTTTATAATTAATTAAACTACAATACTCTGATGTATAATCATGGTAAATTTTCCATTGGGGATTTTTAAAGGACTCGGAAATGATATCTGTCCCCTTTGAAATGATAAATATACTAGGGTGTTCTTTAAGATGTTCAGTAATGCATGATTAGCTCTATGAAAATTAAAGTTGGAAATTGTGTTAGGGATCTGGCAGTAGAACACAGTATATCAAGAGTCCAGGGCCTGATGGATTCCCTGGGGAATTTTACCAAACATTCAAAGAAGAAATAATACCTATTCTCCTGAAGCTGTTTCAAAAAATAGAAACAGAAGGAAAGCTTCCAGACTCATTCTATGAGGCCAGCATTACCTTAATCCCCAAACCAGGCAAAGACCCCATCAAAAAGGAGAATTTCAGACGGATATCCCTGATGAATATGGATTCCAAAATCCTCAACAAAATCCTAGCTAATAGGATCCAACAGTACATTAAAAGGATCATCCACCACGACCAAGTGGGATTTATCCCCAGGATGCAAGGGTCGCTCAACATTTGCAAATCAGTCAGTGTGATAGAACACATTAATAAGAGGAAAGAGAAGAACCGTGTGGTCCTCTCAGTTGATGCAGAAAAAGCATTTGACAAAATACAGCATCCGTTCCTGATTAAAACTCTCCAGAGTATAGGGATAGAGGGAACATTCCTCAAGTTTATAAAATCCATCTATGAAAAACCCACAGCGAATATCATCCTCAATGGGGAAAAGCTGAGAGCCTTTCCCTTAAGATCAGGAACACGTCAAGGATGCCCACTCTCGCCAGTATTGTTCAACATAGTACTAGAAGTCCTGGTAACAGCAGTCAGACAACAAAAAGAAATAAAAGGTATTCAAATTGGCAAAGAAGAAGTCAAACTCTCTCTCTTCACAGATGACATGATACTTCATGTGGAAAACCCAAAAGACTCCACCCCCAAATTACTAGAACTCATACAGCAATTTGGCAATGTTGCAGGGTACAAAATCAATGCACAGAAATCAGTTGCTTTCTTATACACTAACAATGCAACTTCAGAAAGAAATTAGAGAAACGATTCCATTTACAATAGCACCAAAAACCATAAGATACCTCGGAATAAAGCTAACCAAAGACGTAAAGGATCTATACTCTAGAAACTAGAGAACACTCATGAAAGAAATTGAAGAAGACACAAAAAGATGAAAAACATTCCATGTTCGTGGATCGGAAGAATAAACATTGTTAAAATGTCTATGCTACCCCGAGCAATCTATACCTTCAACGCCATCCCAATCAAAGTTCCAATGACATTTTTCAAAGTGCTGGAACAAACAATCCTAAAATTTGTATGGAATCAGAAAAGACCCCAAATCGCCAAGGAGATGTTGAAAAAGAAAAACAAAGCTGGGGGCGTCACGTTGCCCGATTTCAAGCTATATTACAAAGCTGTGATCACCAAGACAGCATGGTACTGGCACAAAAACAGACATAGAGACCAATGGAACAGAATAGGGAGCCCTGATATGGACCCTCAACTCTGTGGTCAAATAATCTTCAACAAAGCAGGAAAAAATATGCAGTGGAAAAAAGACAGTCTCTTCAATAAATGGTGCTGGGAAAATTGGACAGCCACATGCAGAAGAATGAAACTCGACCATTCTCTAACACCATTCACAAAGATAAACTCAAAGTGGATGAAAGACCTCAATGTGAGACAGGAATCCATCAAAATCCTAGAGGAGAACATAGGTAGTAACCTCTTCGACATCGGCCACAGCAACTTCTTTCAAGATACATCTCCAAAGGCTAGTGAAACAAAAGCAAAAATGAACTTTTGGGACTTCATCAAGATAAAAAACTTCTGCACAACAAAGAAAGCAGTCAACAAAACAAAGAGGCAACCCACAGAATGGGAGAAGCTATTTGCAAATGACACTACAGATAAGGGGCTGGTATCCAAGATCTATAAAGAACTTCTCAAACCCTACACCCAAAAAACAAATAATCAACTCAAAAAATGGGCAGAAGACATGAACAGACACTTCTCTAAAGAAGACATACAAATGGCTAACAGACACATGAAAAAATGTTCATCATCATTGGCCATAAGGGAAATTCAAATCAAAACCACATTGAGATACCACGTTACACAGTTAGAATGGCAAAAGTTGACAAGGCAAGAAACAACAAATGTTGGAGAGGTTGTGGAGAAAGGGGAACCCTCTTACACTGTTGGTGGGAATGCAAGCTGGTATAGCCACTTTGGACAACAGTGTGGAGGTTCCTCAAAAAAATTAAAAATAGAGCTACTCTATGACCCAGCAATTGCACTACTGGGTATTTACTCCAAAGACACAGATGTAGTGAAAAGAAGGGCCATATGCACCCCAATGTTCATAGCAGCAATGTTCGCAATAGCCAAACTGTGGAAAGAGCCGAGATGCCCTTCAACAGATGAATGGATAAAGAAGGTGTGGTCCATGTATACAATGGAATATTACTCAGCCATCAGAAAGGATGAATACCCAACTTTTACATCAACATGGATGGGACTGGAGGAGATTATGCTAAGTGAAATAAGTCAAGCAAAGTCAATTATCATATGGTTTCACTTATTTGTGGAACATAAGGAATAGCATGGAGGACATTAGGAGAAGGAAGGGAAAAAGGAAGAGGGGGAATCGGAGGGGGAGACAAACCATGAGAGACTATGGACTCTGAGAAACAAACTTAGAGGGGAGGGGTGTGGGGGGATGTGTTAGCCCAGTGATGGGTGTTAAGGGGGGCACGTACTGCATGGAGCACTGGGTATTATCCGAAAACAATGACTCGTGGATCACTGCATCAAAAACTGATGATGTAATGTATGGTGATTAACATAACATAATAAAATAAAAACTAATGATGTATTATATGGTGGCTAACGTAACATAATAAAATAAAATAAAATGAAAAAAATGAAAAAAAAACACAGTATAAGAGATTTTTGAGATTCTTGTAGGTGATTTTCTGGATTTTCTAAGAGGAATAGATTTATAAATTCATCATTGTAGACATTTGTATGACCAAAATAACAAGCAATAAAACTGAAAATAAGGTTAGAAAAAATTTTGGTTGAAGTATAAAGTACTAATGTTTAAATATATAAAAATATAAATAAAGGAAAGAAGGAGACTGGAAAGAGAGTACTACTTGTCAATAATGGAAAATGCAAATTAAAGTGAAAAAACTGTTCTTTTTATACCTGGTATGCTAGCAAGTTAGTAGGAAAATTGAATGGTCATGTTACTTGTGACATTATTACTTGATTACATTCTTTTGGAAAGCTCTTTGAAATGAGGCCTATCGTTAAGTTTTATTTAGAATTTTTTATGTAAATAATTTTGCACAAAACAGTCATATCATTGGACATATCACCATCGTAAGTATAATAGAAAAATACTGGAAAATGTCATGATGTCCAAAAGTTAACAAAAAGCCAGGAAATCGTGGCAGATCCAGTTTGCGGAGATTTGAGAATTCATTAAAATATCTATGTTATTAATTTGATTTTTAAAATATAAGATTCATAATTGCCTTCTGGTTGTAACTAATGCATGGATATTGTCAAAGTTTAGGATGTCACTGGATAAGTAACACAGTTTCTATTTTAGTATTTATTCTTTTACTAATACCTATTTTTTTCTTTAAAAATGTTTTTTTTAAAAAAATGATTACAGTTTTGGGTGAAAAAGTGATAGATTGCTTAGCACAGTTCAGTCTTAAAGATAAAAAGTAATTTAGATGTTCCAAACCTGAATTACATATTGCCTGCCCATGCTCAGATTCCTTGTCAAAGTCATAGTAATTCTTCCAGTCTTCTAGACTTTAAAACTGATAATCACAACCAGAGCAAAAACAGATATATTGGTCTTTATCAAAATTAACAATGTTTGGGATTTAAAATATACTGTGAAGAAAGAGAACAGTCGACCCACAGAATGGAAGAATGTATTTGCAAATCTTATATCTAATAAGGGTTTAATGTCTGGAATATATAAATGACTTTTACATTTCAACAATAACGAGTGACCTCCCTCCTCCTGCCTCTGGACAACATGGAAATTGTACTTGCTTTGCTCCTTTCCTTCTCCCAGTATACCTCACCCTCTTCCTTGTCAGTCTGGGCCCAAGAATGGCTTTTGCAAAGAAGGATGGCAAGAAGGGCTGTTCTGCCATTAGTGAGGTAGTGGCCAGAGAATACACAAATCGCTATTCACAAGCAAATCCATGGAGGGGCTGGCCTTTAAGAAGCATGTCCCTTGGGGCACTGAAAGATATCCAGAAATTTGCTGTTAAGGATGGCACCTCCCAATGTGTGCATTGACACCAGGCTCAACAAAGCAGTCAGGGCTAATGGAATAAGGAATGTCTCATGCTGTATCTATATGCTGTTATGCAGAAGACATAAAGAAGATGAAGAACCACCAGAGAAGCTGTATACATTGTTTACATATGTACCTGTCACCAGTTTCAAAAATATGTGGACAGTGTGAATGAGAACTGCTGATTGTCAAATAGTTATAACATTGCTAGATAGATAGATCAAAAAATATAACATGATTTAAAAATACGGAGAGGATTTGAATAGATATTTCTCCAAGGATGATACACAAATGGCCATATTAAGCACATGAAAAGATGCTCAACTTCGTTATTCATTAAGGAAATGAAAATCAAAACCACAGTGGGATACTACTTCAAACCACTAAGATAGTTATAATCAAAAAGTCAGGTAATAACAAGAGTTGGTGAAGATGTAATGAAGTTATAATCCCCATATGCTAGTGGTGGGAATGTTAAATGGTGCAGCTAAGTTGAAAAACAGTTTGGCAGTTCCTCAAGTGGTTAAACAGAGTTACCATATGACCCAGTAATTCTACTCTTAGGTATATATCCAACAGTATTGAAACATATTTCCACACAAAACCTTGTACATGAATGCTCATAGCTGCATTATTCCTAATAACCAAAAGTGGAATTAGCCCAAATGTTTGTTAACTGATGAATGGGTAAAGAAAATGTGGTGTATCGATACAATGCAATATTATTCATCCATATGTGTATCTGTGTATATGTATCTATATATTTATATGTTTTGTATATATACATTCTAAGAATGAAATTAAACGTTGAGTAAATAAAAGTTTTATGTCAGACATAAAACTACATAGACAAATAAAATTCTCCAACCATTATTCTTTTTAACAGTAATTATTCACAGCATATTCCTTTACCCTCAACAGTGCTTCGTTGGTTTGTCTAATTAATGAAAAATGGTATTGCCTATTTTATGTTTCATATTCCATATAAGCTAAACTTTTATCAGAATAATAACAAATCTTCTGTTTAAATGTTTTTTTAAAACCTATTTTCTTGTTGGTTGTGCTCTGTTTTCTTGCTGTAGAGTTTTGGGGATCATATATATTATCCATACATTCTTTGAATCTGGGTTTATGTTTATCAGTGGATACTGAAAATTTCTACTTTTACATGACTTCCTGCATTCATGGTAAATTTTGTTTGGCAGCCAGCTTCTCTGCATGATTTCTCTTCAGTAATTAAATTTAGCATTTCCAGCTGCTGAAAAATTTGTTGGCCTTTTCTGTTCATTTGTGTTTCTTCACCTGTAAAACGTAAGACATCCACCTGGTTTTAATTCTTTTAAAGTGCTATTTTGTAGGATGGACTTGGCAGTTATACGCTGTGGATGGTTCACTTTCTTATTGAATCCTAAATATTAATCTAAAAAAAATCTGACATAGCTATGTGATCGCTCTAAGTGACTTTCTTCTATGAATTTGTAGGGGGCTTAGATTTTTGTTTCTTAGAATGTCAGACTAGATTATTTGTAATGATGTATAATTTCATATACCTGTGTTTGCTAAGTATAGGTATAAGCACTTACCACAGAACTATAAGTTGGGCTAATTACTAAAGGATTTAATGGATCTTTTGTTAATAATCAAAGAGAAGAAAATAATCTTACATCTGTAATTCTACAGTACCTTATCTAGGAAATTATATTTATATGTAGGATGTTTATTGATGTAGGTAGTTTTTTAAATTATGTTAATCACCATACATTACATCATTAGTTTTTGATGTAGTGTTCCATGATTCATTGTTTGCGTATAACACCCAGTGCTCCATTTAGTACATGCCCTCTTTAATACCCATCACCAGGCTAACCCATCCCCCCACCCCTCCCCCCTCTAGAACTCTCAGTTTGTTTCTCAGAGTCCATAGTCTCTCATGGTTTGTCTCCCCTCCAATTCCCCCCTTCATTTTCCCCTTCCTGCTATCTTCTTCTTCTTCTTTTTTTTTTTTTTTTAACATATAATGTATGATTTGTTTCAGAGGTACAGGTCTGTGATTCAACAGTCTTACACAATTCACAGTGCTCACCATAGCACATACCCTCCCCAATGTCTATCACCCAGCCACCCCATCCCTCCCACCCCCTCACCACTCCAGCTTAATCTCAGGAAACAAACTGATATGGGTAGTTTTTTGAGAACGTGTTTACTGATACCACTGAGCCACATATCTGTCATTAGAGGGTATCATGTTTATAATTCAGTACCCATTCTCCATTACTGCAGAAAGCACTTTTCATAGGTAATGTAGTTCTGTGTAATAAATTGTGAGCATCCACGTATAGCTTGCTAATTTTAGATGTCTCAAATGGGCATTCTTTGTAATATTAATGAGTTCATATATGAACAGCCAATAAAATCGTAGTATAGTCTTCAATTGTGGACTTAACTTCAAATCATAGTATATAAATAGTTAATATTTTCAGGTTCTTTGTTGAGATTATGATTTTATTTATATATCATATATGGTTGACTAGGCAATTTAAGATTCTTTTTTTATTTTGAAAATGCTTACTATTTTCGTTTATTTTTTATTTATTTATTATTTTTTATTATGTTAATCACCATACATTACATCATTAGTTTTTGATATAGTGTTCCATGATTCATTGTTTGCGTGTAACACCCAGTGCTCCGTTCAGTCCATGCCCTCTTTAATACCTATCACCAGGCTAACTCATCCCCCCACCCCCTCCCCTATAGAACCCTCAGTTTATTTCTCAGAGTCCATAGTCTCTCTTGGTTCGTCTCCCCCTCTGATTTCCCCCCTTCATTCTTCCCTTCCTGCTATCATCTTCTTCTTCTTCTTCTTCTTTTTTTTTTTAACATATAATGTATTATTTGTTTCAGAGGTACAGGTCTTTGATTCAACATTCTTATTAGCTTAATTCTCCAATTGTATTATACTTTTGTACTCTTTACCTTCTCTTCCATTGTTAAATACAATCTGCTGACATAATAAATTGACATGGCATTAGATAGGGGAGTGGTAACAATAGAAATATTTTTGTTTTAACTGTTAATCATTTTGGGTTGCCTCCCATTTACATGGAATTTTAGACCATAGACTAAAATTCAGTTGATGGAATGTTTCAATTTGAGAATGAAAAATTATACTGAAAGGGAGGTGGAGATTTTAAAAAGTATTTAAAAATTATTTATTCCTGGGGCGCTGGGTGGCTCAGTCGTTAAGCATCTGCCTTTGGCTCGGGTCATGATCCCAGAGTCCTGGGATCGAGCCCGACATCGGGCTCCCTGCTTGGTGGGGAGCCTGCTTCTCCCTCTCCCACTCCCCCTGCTTGTGTTTCCTCTCTCGCTGTGTCTCTGTCTGTCAAATGAATAAATTAAAAAATATATATATTTATTCCTAAAATTCATATGGAACTACAAGTGGCCCTGCATAGCCAAAATAATCTTTTTTTTTTTTTTTTTTTTTAAAGATTTTATTTATTTATTTGACAGAGAGAGACACAGCGAGAGAGGGAACACAAGCAGGGGGAGTGGGAGAGGGAGAAGCAGGCTCCCCGCGGAGCAGGGAGCCCGATGCGGGGCTCGATCCCAGGACCCCGGGATCATGACCTGAGCCGAAGGCAGACGCTTAACGACTGAGCCACCCAGGCGCCACCAAGCCAAAATAATCTTGAAAGAAAAAACAAAATTGGAAGACTCCTATTTCCTGATTTTAAAATATCCTACAAGGCTATAAGAATTATGATAGTTTTACAATTATAGACATACATGCCATAGAAATAGAATTCTGTTGAGAGTCCAGAGATAAGTCTACACATCTAAGGCCGATTGATTTTTGACAAGGGTGAGAAGACATTTCATTTGGGGAAAAAAAAAAAACAGTCTTTTTAACAAATAGTGCTGAAACAACAGGATATCCACATGCAGAAGAATAAAGTTGACTCCTTCCTTATACCATATAGATATTAACTCAACATGGATCAATGACCTAAATATTAGAGCTAAACTGTAAATTCTTAGAAGAACACATAAGTCGTAAATCTTCTTGTCTTTGGATGTCGATATGACACCCAAAGGATAAGCAACCAAAGAAAAAATGGGTAATTGGATGGCATCAAAATTAAAATCTCTGCATTGCAAGACATTATCAAGAAAGTGAAGAGCTACCTGGCTGGCTCAGTTGGTAAAGCATGCAACTCTTGACCTTGGGATTGTGAGTCCAAGCCCCAGTTGGGTACAGAAACTACTTAAAAATAAAATCTTTAAGGGGCGCCTGGGTGGCTCAGTCGGTTAAGCGTCTGCCTTCAGCTCAGGTCATGATCCCAGAGTCCTGGGATGGAGCCCCACATCGGGCTCTCTGTTCAGCAGGAAGCCTGCTTCTCCCTCTCCCACTCCCCCTCCTTGTGTTCCCTCTCTTGCTGTCTCTGTCAAATAAATAAATAAAATCTTTAAAAAAAAATCTTTAAAAAATACAAAAAAAGTGAAAAGGTAACTTACAGAATGGGAGAAATTATTTGCAAATCTGTATCTCATAAGGGTCTCTTTCCCAGAACATTTTAATATATATATATATATATATTTTTTAAGATTTTTTATTTATTTGCGAGAGAGAGAATGAGAGACAGAGAGCATGAGAGGGAGGAGGGTCAGAGGGAGAAGCAGACTCCCTGCCGAGCAGGGAGCCCGATGTGGGACTCGATCCCGGGACTCCAGGATCATGACCTGAGCCGAAGGCAGTCGCTTAACCAACTGAGCCACCCAGGCGCCCCTCTTTCCCAGAACATTTTAAAAATTCTTTCAACTCAACAACAACAAAACCAAATGAAAAATGAGCAAAGAACTCAGATTTTCCTCCAAAGAATGGCCAACAAACACATGGAAAGATCTCAACTGCATAATTCATTAGGGAAATGCAAATCAAAATGACAGTTTTTGAGTGAGATGCCACTTTATTTCCACTAGGATGGCTAAAATAAAAAAGATGGTAACAAATGTGGGTGAGAATATGGAAATATTGGAAACCCCATACACTGGGGAATGTAAAATGGTATAGCTGCTGTAGAAACAGTTTAGCAATTCTTTAAAAACCTAAAATAATTACCATATGACTCAGCAGTATCACTCAAGTTATATAGTCTAAGTGACAGTAGTTACTGAAAATAAGTACATGTGCATGCATGTGAGGTTTATTTTGTGTGTTAACCTGAGGGGGCGAAGAGATGCACAGACACCTGGTAAAATATTATTTCTGGGTGTATCTGTGTGGGCATTTCCAGAAGAGATTAGCATCTGAATAAACAGACTGCATAAAAGAAGATTACCTTCATCAGTGCCACTGGGCACCATCCAATCCAATGAAGGCCTGAATAGCTGAGAATGGTGAGGAAGGGTGAATTCACTGTCTCTGCTTGATTGGGACTTCATCTTCTCCTGCCCTTGGACTTTGGTGCTCCTGGTTCTCAGACTTTCAGACTCATATTGGGACTTACCCCTTCAGCCTCCCAACTTTCACTCTAAATTAGACCACCAGGGTTTTTTGGTTCTCCAGCTTTCAGATGGCAGATTCTGGGGCTTCTTGACCTTCATAGCCCCATGAGTGAATTCATTTAATGAGTCTCCTTGTATATATCTTATTGGTTCTGTTCTTTTGGAGAACACTAATATAATCTGTGTTCATAGAAGGAGTATTCACAATAGCCACAAGGTAGAAACAATCAAAAGGCGTATGAATGAATAAAATAGTGCTCTGTACATGCAATGGAATATTATGCAGCCACAAAAAGGAACAGAATACCAATACATGTTATAATGTAGATGAATCTTAAACCTTTATGCTAAGTGGAAGAAGCCAGATCCAAAATTATATCATATAAATCATTCATATGAAATATCCAGAGTCAATAATTCCATAGAGACAGAAGATTGAAGATTGGTGGTTGCCACTGGCTGTAAAATGGGGAATGGGGAGAAACTGCTTGTTGGATAAAGGACTGACTTTGGAGTAATGGAAATGTTTTGTAACTAGGTAAATGTGGTGTTGCCCAGCATTGTTAAAGTCAGTGCCACTGAATTGTGTACTTTAAGAAGCTAATTTTATGTGAATTTCACTTTAATAAATTATTTTAAAAAGTAACTTTGAGTATGTGGCACAGTTGAATATATGGAACATTGTAAAAGACTTAAATGTGTTTGTTTCACCTAGGCTGCTAGATACTATAATCCTTTTGGATTAGGAAATTAGGATAAAGAACATGTTGGTGGGAAAATTGAGAGTAGTTTGGAAAATGTTGAGGGTTTGGTTTTGGAGGTACTATAGATTAACACATCTTGTAGCAATTTGGAAGTATAGATTTAGTACTAGATGAGAGATATATGGATATGAGAGCTATGTTTGGATGTTTTTAGCTGATAGATAGTAGTTACTCTACCTGAGTTACAGAGCATACCAGATGAGAGGAATACCAAGACATCTTAACAACTGAGTGTTACTGAATCCTGATTTGTCAAGTACTCAGTTGAACTAATTCATTTACCATTCCATTCATAAATAGGCGTTTAGTAATTCCCATTTATCCTACTAAGTTTCTCTGGAAGGCCTGAATTCCCATACCCCAAATTATTTCATTCATACTTTTTACCCCCTCTTCAAAACCAAATGCCCCATACTACTGAATTGTCAGCTGAGGTCCTTACATCCTATTTATTTGCAGAAATATATCTCATCAGATTGGAATGAATGCTGAATCTGTCCATCATCCAACTAATCAGTATTTATTTGTTCCTTTCCGTTAGAGAGAACCCCACTTCCTTAAGTGGTCAATCTGTTTGGCTGTATTCTGGAGCCCTTCCCCTTTCCCACTTCTCACAAATTTGCTAATTCACTTATCTCTTCTGTTTTCTGAATCAGTCTTCCTTTTCTCCTGGGAAAGCACTGGAACATGTTTTAATATTTTCCATTGTTAAATAAACTAAAAACAAACTCAGAACTTTCTGTTGACTTTACTATCCTGCCTCCAGTTTTTCTTTTGGTCTAGTCGTCAGTCTTTAAATTAGTTTTTGGCAAACATCATTTCTCTTTTCTCATGGCACTCTGGCTTCATGACAATCAGGCCTCTATCAGCACCACCACCACTCCCCCTTGAAATTTCCTGGAATCACCAGTGACTTCAGTGTAACCAAACCACTCTTCACCTATCTTTGTTTTCATTAATAAACCTTATTTCAATATTTCAAACTGTTGACTGCCCTCTTCCTGTCTTGACTTTTATCAGAATCTTATTCTCTCTTTACTACTCACTTCTGAATTGCCATTCTAGCTTCTTTTCTCTACATGGCCTTTAAATGCTAAAATTTCTTGGGACTTTATCCAAAGCCTTCTCTTATGTGTCTCCATTCCTTTGCTAAGTAATGTAATCTGTTTCCGTAGCTCTTTAGTGCTGTCTTTAGTCTGGTAATTTTGAAACTTATGTCTTTGGTCCAAGTTCCTTTTCTGAGTGCCAGACTTATTTATTTCACCTTATTTTACATATCTACTTGGATTTTTCACAAACATCACAGTACAAAGTAGCCTGAGTTTTAAGAGCATGCACTCTGGATTCAAATAGCCTAGGTTTTGATAGGGACTCTATTACTTTTCAGTTTTTTAACCTTTGTTAAAAAGGTTAAAACTTCTCAGTTCTCAAGTCCCTCATTTGTGAACTGAGGATTATAATGGAATTGTTCTGACAATTAAATGAGATCTGTGTAGAGCACTGAGAACAATGTCTGAGATAGAGTAAACAGTCAATAAATGTGAGGCGCTATTATCTTTATTACATCATACTTAATATATTTTAGAAGGACTCTTCATTTTCCTTTACTGCCAGTCTATTGAATCAGAAAGTTAAGAGTCATCCTTTATTTTTTTCCTCCTACTATACATTCATACATCCTGGAAATTCAGTCTTTATAATTTGTCTTGAAATTATGTACTTCTTATATCCTCTGCCTCACCTTAGTTGAGATTACCACCTTTCATCTGGATTACAGCAGTAGCCTCCTATGTTTAATCTTACTCCATTCATATATGTTTTCTACATATCAGTACAAATGATTCTTTTTTTTTTTTTTTTTTAAAGATTTTATTTATTTATTTGAGAGAGAGAGAACGAGAGACAGAGAGCATGAGAGGGAGGAGGGTCAGAGGGAGAAGCAGACTCCCCACTGAGCAGGGAGCCCGATGCGGGACTCGATCCCGGGACTCCAGGACCATGACCTGAGCCGAAGGCAGTCGCTTAACCAACTGAGCCACCCAGGCGCCCAGTACAAATGATTCTTAAACATGAACTAGGCCATATTATCTGCTACCTTATACACTTCAATGCTTTTCTGTTGCATGCTTAAAAAAATCCAAAGCACTTAACAGCTTTTGAGGTCCTTCATGATCTGACTCCTGCCTTTTCTTAGTTCATCTTCTACTACTATCCCCAAATCATTTTGTATTAATCACACTAGTCATCTAACTTCCTGATCCCTTTGTTCTGTCAGAGTTTCTACACATTTATTCACTTAAATATCTATTGAGCATTTACTGTGTACAAAGCATTGTTCTGGGCCTGAAAATAAAAGAATTTTCAAAACTGACGTAAATACCTGGTCTCTTAGAACTTACATGCTTTGGAGGGAAAACATTATATAAAAACAGTAAAATTAAGCAAATAATATAGCGTTTAAGGTGGTAGTTCTAGAGACTGTATAGAAAGTGCTCTGGAGAAAAATGAAATGTGGTATGGCCATTTAAAATAGGATGAGAGACCTTCACTGAAAAGACAGTTTAAAGGGGGGTGAAGGAGTGAGTGATATGGTTCATATATACAATGGAACATTACTCAGCAATCAGAAAGGATTAGTATCTACCATTTATATCGACATGGATGGAACTGGATGATATTATGCTAAGTGAAATAAGTCAGTCACAGAAACACAATTATCATCTGTTTTCACTCATATGTGGAACATAAGGAATAGTGCAGAGGACAATAGGGGTGGGGTGGGGGAAACTGAATAGGAAGAAATCAGAGAGGAAGACAAACCATATGAGACTCTGACTCTGGGAAACAAACAGAGTTGTGGAAAGGGAGCTGGGTGGGGTGATGGGGTAACTGGGTGATGGGCATTAATGAGGGCATGTGATGTGATGAGCACTGGGTATTATACTGAACTAATGAATCATTGGACATTATATCAGAAACCAATGATGTACTATACCTAGTCTAATTGAATTTAAATCAATTAAAAAAGCTTAGATAATGGGGGTGCCTGATGGCTCAGTCAGTTGAGTGTCTGACTCTTGATTTTGGCTCAGGTCATGATCCCAGGTCATGATTCAGCCACACTTAGTGTGGAGTCTGCTTGGGATTTTCTTTTTCTCTCTCTGAAATAAATAAATAAATAAATAAATAAATAAATAAATAAATAAATAAATAAATAAAATCTTAAAAAAAAGTAGAAGAGGGGTGCCTGGGTGGCTCAATTGGTTAAGTGGCTACCTTTGGCTCAGGTGATGATCTCAGAGTCCTGAGATCGAGCCCCACATCGGCTCCTGCTCAGTGGGGTCTGCTTCTCCCTCTCCCTCTGCTGCTTCCCTTGCTTGTGCCGTCTCTCGTGCGCACGCTCTCTCTTTCTCAAATAAATAAAATCTTTTAAAAAATAAAAAAGAGAAAGCTTAGCTAGTTATTTTGTTCTATTATTAGATCTTCATAAACTGGTTCTTGAATACATCAAGTTCTGGTCTCATTGGAAGGTACTATCTGAACTACTGGTTAGCCACAGATCACCAGTTTTCCAAGGAAATGTCTATGATGCAGTCTTTCATTAATATCTTGGCAATTATGTGTGTATATATGTACATATATGTACAAATTAAAATATGTATTTAAGGTTTCAGTAACCTGATACGCTACACTATAATAAGTCTTCTAAACATTGTGTGTGTTTTTTTTTAAACATTGTGTTTTTTATGTGAAACAACTCACATCTGCTGCTTTTGGCTTTTTAATTCAATATTCATTCTTTCTAATACTCTATTTGGCTTTGCATAATCTTTGTATTTCAAATTTAAAATGCTTAAGTTTGGTACTTTTACTATTTTATTATTTTATCTTTGCAAACAATCATACTGTGATTTTAATCTTTTATCATTCATGGGTACAAAACTTCCACCACTGCCAAATGTCTAAAATGTTACCAGAATAACCTTTTAATCTCACAAAACTATGCTTATTATGTACTATAGTAAGTGAGAATGCCATCTTGACAGAATCTCACAAGTGTCTCAAGAGATGGAGATTGGGGTAGATACTGATAATTTTTAGGTATGAGCTGAAGTAATTTACTTTTTTTTTTTATCCCATGACAGGATCTGATTGGGGTCAGATAAAATTTGTCATATAATAGTTTAGGATTTGGGGACAGGGAGGGACAGTCTTGAAGCAAGTTTGTTAGTAAATAGCTGGTTAATAGGTAAGTTCATTGCCCATTGACTAACCCATTGTTCTGAAAAGGGGGTGCCTAACTAAATGAACAATTTATTGTTCAAATACACTGGTTTCTGTATTGATTAAAGAAATGGTTATTTTAGAGAGGGAGAGAGAGAGCAGGGAGAGGGGAAGAGAATCTAAAGCAGACTCCATGCTGAGCCTGGAGCTTGATGTGAGGCTCCATGCCGTGACTGTGAGATCATGAACTGAGCCGAAACCAAGAGTTGGATACTTAACTGACTGAGCCACCCAGGTGCCCCTAAACAGTAAGGGCTGACACCACACTGACAGAGTGTCAGCTGGGTCCCAGAAAGTGTCAAGGGCTTTGGGGTCTGAACTCAAGTGTTTTTTTAATTTTTAAAAAATTTAAAAATTTGTTTTAAGAGACAGCACAAGCAGTGGGGGAGGGGGCACAGGGAGAGAGAGAATGTTAAGCAGGCTCCCTGCCCAGGGAGGAGCCAAACCAGGGGCTCGATCTAATGACCCTGAGATCATGACCTGACTGAAATCAAGACTGAGACTTTTACCTGTTTAACCAACTGAGCCACTCAGGAGTCCCTGAGGTTATTTTTAAAAATATTTTTGGGTGTAGTTGATACATAATGTTACATTAGTTTCAGGTGCACAACATAGTGATTCAACATTTCTATACATTATGCTGTGCTCACCACAAATGTTAACTATAAGCTGTCACCATATAAGCTATTACAGTATCATTGACTGTATTGTGTATGCTGTACTCTATTCTCATGACTTGTTCATTCTATTACTGGAAGCCTGTATCACCCCCTCCCCTTCCCCCATTTTGCCAGTCACCCCATCTCCCTCCCCTCGCAGCCATCAGTTCTCTGTATTTATGGGTCTGATTTTGCTTTTTTCTTCATTTCTTCATTTGTTTTTTTAGATTCACATATAAGTGAAATCATATGGTATTTGACTTTTTCTTTCTGACTTATTTCATTTAGAATAATATTCTCTAGGTCCATCCATGTTGTCACAGATAGCAAGATCTCCTCTTTGTTATGACTGCATAACGTTACTCTACGTGTGTGTACACCTCCACAGATCTTTATTTATTTATTTTTAAAGATTTTATTTGAGAGAGAGCATGAGAGAGAGAGAGAGAGCACAAGCAATGGGGAGGGGCTGAGGGAGAGGGAGAAGCAGACTCTCCGCTGTGCAGGGAGCCCGATGCAGGACTCTATCGCAGGATCCTGGGATCATGACCTGAGCTGAAGGCAGATGCTTAACCGACTGAGCCACCCAGGTGCCCACAGAGCTTTATTTATTTATAGATGGAAACTTAGGTTATTTCCCTATCTTGGCTCTGTAAATAATGCTACAGTAAACAATAGGGATAAACATATCCTTTTGAATTAGTGATTTTGTTTTCTTTGGGTGAACAATAGTAGAATTGCTGGATTGTATGGTAGCTGTAGTTTTAATTTTTTGAGGAACCTCCATACGCTTTTCCACAGTAGCTGTACCAATTTATATTCCCACCAACAGTGCCTGAGGTTTCCTTTTTCTTCCTATTTTTGTCAACACTTGTTTAGTTCTTACCTTTTTGATTTTAGCTATTCAGCTAGGTGTAAGGGGATATCTCATTGTGATTTTGATTTGTATTTTCCTGATGATTAGTGATGTTGAGCATTGTTTCGTGTGTCTTTTGGCCATCTGTATGTCTTCTTTGGAAAAATGTCTATTCAGGTCTTCTGCCCATTTTTACTCAGATTTTTTTTTTTTTTTTTGTATTGCGTTGTGTAAGTTCTTTATATAGTTTGGATATTAACCCCTTATCGGACATATCTTCTGCCTTTCAGAAGGTTGCCTTTTTGTTTTATTGATGATTTCCTTAGCTGTGTGAAAGCTTCTTATTTTGGTGTAATCCCATAGTTTGTTTTTGTTTCCCTTGTCTTTGGAAACCTATCTAGAAAAATGTTGCTAAAACCAATGTGAAAGAAAAGAACCACCTGTGTTCTTTTCTAGGAGTTTTATGGTTTCAGGTCTTACATGTAGGTATTTAATTCATTTTGAGTTTATTTTTGTGTATGATGTAAGATAATTGTCCAGTTTCATTCTTTTGCACGTGGCTGTCCAGTTTTCCCAACACCATTTATTGAAGAGACTGTCTTTTCCCCATTGTATATTCTTGCCTCCTTTGTCATAGATTAATTGACCATATAAGCATGGGTTTATTTCTGCGCTCTCTCTTCTGCGCCATAGATCTGTGTGTCTCTTTGTGCCAGTACCATACTGTTTTGATTACTACAGCTTTGTAGCATATACTGAAATCTGGGATTATGATACCTCCAGCTTTGCTGTTCTTTCTCGAGATTGCTTTGGCTCTTTGGGATCTTTTGTGGTACCATACAAATCTTAGTATTATTTGTTCTAGTTCTGTGAAAAATGCTTATTAGTATTTTGATAAGGATTCATTGACTCCGTAGATTGCGTTGAGTAGTACAGACATTTTAACAGTGTTAATTCTTCCAATCCATGAGCATGGAGTATCTTTTTCCATTTGTGTCACCTTGATTTCTTTCATTGGTGTTTTAGTTTTTGGAGTACAGGTCTTCCACCTCCTTAGTTAGGTTTATTCCTAGGAGTTTTATTCTTTTTGATGCAATTGTAAATGGGATTGTTTTCTTAATTTTTCTTCCTGCTACTTTGTTATTAGTGTATAGAAATGCTACCGATTTCTGGGTATTAATTTTGTATGCTGCAACTTCACTGAATTCATTTATTGAATAGTTCCATTAGTTTTTTGGAGGAGTCTTTAGGTTTTATATATATATAGTATCATGCCATCTGCAAAGAGTGACAGTTTAACTTCTTCCTTAGGGGTATGAATGCCTCTTCTTTCTTTTTGTTGTCTGATTGCGGTGGCTATGACTTCTAGTACTACGTTGAATGAAAGTGGTGAGAGAGGACATCCTTTTCTTGTTCCTGATCTTAGAGGAAAGGCTCTTAGTTTTTCACCATCGAGTGTTATGTCAGTTGTGGGTTTTTCATTATATGGCCTTTATTATGTTGAGTTATTTCTCTCTGAAAACACTTTGTTGAGAGTTTTTATTGTGAATGAATGTTGAATTTTGTCACATGCTTTTTCTAAATCTACTGAGATTATCATATTTTTATTTTTCATTTTTTAATGTGCTGTTTCATGTTGATTGATTTGCCAGCATTGAGCCATATTTGCATCCCTGGAATATATTCCACCTGATTGTGGTGAATGATTTTTTTAAATGTATTGTTGCATGGATTTTGCTAATATTTCCTTGAGGTATTTTTGCATCTATGTTCATCAGGGATATTGGTCTGTAATTTTCTTTTTTTGTGGTGTCTTTGTTTTGGACTGGACTCACAGAAAGTATTTGGAAGATTCACTTTCTCTTCTATTTTTTTTTTTTAAAGATTTCATTTATTTATTTGACAGAGGAAGCACGAGCAGGGGGAGTGGGAGAGGGAGAAGCAGGCTCCCCACCGAGGAGGGAACCTGATGTGGGACTCGATCCCAGGACCCTGGGATCATGACCTGAGCCAAAGGCAGTCGCTTAACCATCTGAGCCACCCAGGCGCCCGCTTTCCTCTTCTATTTTCGTAGTAGTTTGAGGAGAATAGTTATTAACTCTTCTTTAAATATTTGGTAGAATGAACCTACGAATCTGGTCTTGGACTTTTATTTTTTGGTAGTGTTTTGATAACCTGTTTAATTTTGTTACCAGTAAATGGTCTGTTCAGATTTTTTATTTCTTTTTGATTCAGTATTGCAGGACTGTATGTTTCTAGGAATTTATTCATTTCTTCTAGGCTTTTCAAGTTGTTGCAATATCATTTTTCATAATGTTCTTTTATAATTATTTGTATTTCTGTGGTGTCAGTTTATCTCTATTTCTGATTTTATTTATTTGGGTCCTTTCTCTTTTTTTCTTGATGAGTTTGGCTAAAGGCTTATGAATTTTGTTTTTCCTTTCAAAGAACCAACTCTGGTTTCATGAATCTTTTCTATGGTTTTTTTAGTTTGTATGTCACTTATTTCTGCTCTGATCTTTTTATTTCCTTCTTTCTTTTTGCCTTGGGTTTGTTAGTTTTCTAATTCCTTTAGATGTAAGTTTATATTGTTTATTTGAGCTTTTTTGAGGTAGGCCTGTATTGCTACATACTGCCCTCTTAGAACTGCTTTCCTGTGTCCCAAGGATTTTGGACTTTGTATTTTCATTTTTTTTTGTTTCCATGGATTTTTTTATTTCTTCATTGACCCATTTATTGTTTAGTCACATGTTGTTTAGCATACGTGTGTTCATGTTTTTTCTAATTCTTTCCTGTGATTGATTTCTAGTTTCATAGTGTTGTGGTTGGAAAAGATGCATGGTATCATTTCAGTCTTACTAAATTTATGGAGGCTCATTTTGTGATCTTTGCTGGACAATATTCCATGTGCATTTGAAAAGAATGTGTATTCTGTTATTTTTGAATGGAATGTTGTATATCTATTTGTTCTGTCCATCTGCTCTAATGTGTCCTTCAAAGACACTGTTTCCTTATTGATTTGCTGCCTGGATGATCTATCCATTGATGTTAAAGTGCCTTACTATTGTTGTGTTACCATCAGTTTCTCCCTTATGTCAGGTAATATTTGCTTTATGTATTTAGGTGCTCCAATATTGGGTGCATAGATATTTGCAATTGTTATATTCTCTTGTTGGATTTATCCTTTTATCATTATGTAATGCTCTTCTTTGTGTGTTGTTACAGTGTTTGTTTTAAAGTCTATTTTATCTGACATAATCATTGCAAAGACAAAATTTGAAAAACAGTTTCTTTGACTCCTTTACTTGTTGTATAATTCTCTTTCTCTTTTTTTGGTGATTTTTATGAACTTCTGAGATGTTCTTCATAGGAAAAATTGTGAGGAATGTTTCCTCTTGGAAGTAGGACCACAAAATGGAACGTGCCAATTTTTTTCTCTACCCATATAGCAAACAGTGCTCCTTATAGACAGTGACTAAGAAATCATTGATCATGGTTCTTTATAGTGTTATTAGCATCACATCAACAAAGTTTTATGATTTTATTATATAGAACTTTGGTATTAATTGTATGTTTTTTCTTTGATGACTTTTCTATGCCATAATTTTTCTGTGTATTTTCCCCTGATTTTCTGTATGATGTAGTATATGGTAAAGGACCTGTCTTCTACTTATTAAGCAGGAATGTTTTTGATTTTGCTGTTGTATAGTTTGGTAATGTTCTTTGAGGCTTTTTGCATATGGTAGTTTCTCTTTAATACATGTCTTCACCAGTAGAATTGTTATCATAAGGATTTTTTTTTTGGCAGTAAATATTTTGCTATATTCAAGAATTTTTTTATTCCTTTTGTCTTGCCCATTACTGTAAAATTTAGTTCTCAAATGGCAATTATGGTATTTTCTGAAGAGGGAATGTAATATACAAACATTACTTCTGAAGAGGAACTTACGAAGTTTTACCTTACACTAGATTTTGATTGGAAGAATGTTTGATGGGACTTCAGACTTTTAGTGTTTTTTAAACTGAAACAGTTGTGATCATATTTCCATTTATTCCTGTAATATAATCCTCAGCATGTTAGTGTATCTGGACTGTCTTAAGAACTTCAGAGTTCATAGCCATTGTTCTTACAGGATTACTTATAAGGTCTGGCACTTACTGTGTTCCCAAGCCTTGAGGATGGGGATAATAACTATTATTTATTGCATGTTTATTATGTGTCAAGCACTGTTCTAAGCATTTTTCATACAATAATTCATTTATTCCTCACAATAACCTGTGAGCCAGTAAGCACTATTTATTATCCCCATTTTATACACGAAAAAGACAAAAGCCTTGTTAATAAATTGCCCCGTGATTTCAACCCTAAGCTCTAAGTTCTGCCCTTTTAACCACTAGCAGTTTGCCTCTCCTTGAGTCATACAAAATAAGTTGAATGAAAAATTATTTCTCTTTCTTAATGATAAAAAATAGACTAGGTAAAGTATCATTGTAGAATGGTGGACTTTGTTAATGAGTACGTTTCTAAACTTTGTTAACATGAATTGGTAAACTTTGGCATTAGTTGAGAAGAGACTGATTGGTGATGTGGAGCCATTTTGAAGACCTTCTATTGATAGTGTCACATCTGTTCCTATACTTGTTACATTGCACATAAATTTTTACTTTGGCTCATTGATGTCCCCAATACTATTACTCTAGTAGAGTTTAATAGTATAAGTTACATAGAATGTGTTTAAAAACAGTTTTTACAAATGCTGAACATATATGAAGTACCTTTATAGTTACTAATTCTTCCATATTCTCTTGAAGATAGTGAATCTTACTAAACTTGACATTTTGCTTTGACCTACCAGCGAGTGCTGCTTTTAGTGCAGTTCTTGAAGTTATATTTTGACTGAAAAATTTAACTTCTTCGATTTTACTTTCTACTTTGGTATGTTTGCTGTGCTATAAATGCTGTGCTATAAATGCTATAAAGTGCTATAAATAAATAAAGCCATGATTTAACCACAAACTGGCCTCTTTGTGGATATAAATATATATTATCACCAACCTCTAGTTAGTGAGATGTTTAAATAAGGCAGTTGCCTTCTCGTTGGGAATTACACTGAAACATTCAACTTTTTCTTTTTCCTTATGGCTTCTATTTTACAACTAGAAGTTATTTGTGAGATAATTCTTTGAAATTAGTGGTCAGTCTGTGGTCATGAAGTCCCTTTTTAGCTCTCAGTTTTGGAGATAGAAGTATAAATATAAACTTAGCCTTAGTAATAGCATATGTTAGCCAACTAAGCTGACATTGAATTAAGCAGTCTTAAAAATGTAGCTCTAGTAAACAAGGGCCTCTTTTTCTTCTAATTAATGAGTATACATCTTCCCCTCACATTATTGGTACATGAAGATAGATTACCATAGAAAATAAAATATTCGTTCTTCTTCGCCTTGTTTAGGGTCAACGTAATGAAAGTAATATATAAAGATTAGCTCTAATTGTCTGAAAAAGAGAGAAGTAGGAAATTGGTTAGATCTTTTTGACTTGTATTTACTACCTGTTATCAAAAGCTGGGCTAGACTATAGCTTTTTCCACGAATGGGGAATGTTCTTAATATATGTCTTCATAATTTTAAAATAAACTTTCTTTTTTAACTCTATTTTTGAGGATTGTTTCCCCCCATTTCTTAGTCCAGATTTATTATCTTCATCTTCATCATTTGTATGTCAAACTGTGATTTCTCTTCTGATTGCCAGACCCACATATAGAACTATCTACTCTTTACCTCCACTTGAAATTTCTTATAAACATCCCCATTTTTCTTGGAGAATTTCCAAAACTGAAATTCTTCCCAGGCATCTGCTCCTCCTTTTTTACCCATCTGAGTAAATATCAGCTCCATGTGCTTACTTTGTCACATGAGTCAACCATCACTCATTTTTTTCTTACCCCAACATTTCGTATCTATCATCAAGTTCTGTTTATTTTACCTCTAAATATATGTTATCAGTACTTTTATTTCTGAAGTATCACATCTGTAGTCCAAAACACCTGAAGTAGTAATCTCTTATCAGGTCTTTTTTTATGCCACCAGTGTTTCCTTCATTTTCTACAGAATCGCCAGAGTGGTCATTCTGAAACATTAGAATGTTTGCCCTGATCGTGCATAAAACCATCCAGTGCCTTCCCGTTGCACTTATGAGTAAACTTACTATCCATCTGATCCACAAAACTGTATAATCTGTCCCTTACCTATCATTCCCACATCATATCAGTACTGTACTGTTTTTATCTTCTTCTGTGTCACAAAACCTTTTCTTTAATCCTCACTTCTTTTTTTTTCTTTTTAAAGATTTTGTTTATTTAGAAAGAGAGAGTGTGCAAGTGGGGAAAGGGGCAGAGGGAGAGGGAGAGATAGAATCTCAAAGCAGATTCTGCATTGAGCACAGAGCCTGGCACGGGGCTCAGTCTCACAGACCTGAGATCGTGACCTGAGCTGAAACCAAGAGTCAGATGCTTAAACGACTGAGCCACCCAGGTGCCCTTATTGATCCTGACTTCTACTCATCTTTCAGATTTACCTTTAAATGTCACTTTTACACAAAAGCCTTCTTTGCTGTCAGCCTCTACCCACACCAACCATCTAATGTGAGTCTAAATTATGTTTTTGTTATAATTTCTCACAGTATATACTAATTGTTTGCAATTATATATTTACTTGTGTGATTATTTGTTTCTTACTGTTGTGTGCTTCCTGAAGGTACATATCTATCTATCTATCTATCTATCTAGTACCTGGCACATTGCCTTATACGTAGTAGGTGCTTAGTAAATAGTTACTCAATAAATGAATGCTCATTATAACCTACACATTTGGTTTCTTTTTCTTTTTTCTGGTTAAAAGTGGGAAATCTGGTTTCTGTGGAAACATAAAGTAGATTAAATTCAGTGAGAAAGGCCAGTGCAGGAATATGTTCTACCTATTACCAGCAAAAGTGATAGGTTATAATACCTCAAATTACTATGATTGGTGGCATTTAAATTACAGTTTTGAGTTCCTCAGTCCAAAAAGTGCTTATTGTGCTTGAAATGAAGTAATAGGCAATTTGAACTATAAAATACAGGTCAGCATACTTCATATTTAAAAATTGCAAGGAACGTTGTTGGCTGTATTCTTTGAATTTCTCTTTGGGGTTTAAGGGTAACCTAAGTTTGACACTATGTTAACAGTCTTATAGCAGGAACATGGCCTTAGAAAACAGGTTCAGATTCTAGGCTCCCCAATCTATTAATTGGAAAGTCTTGGGAAAAATTCAGTGAATCTCTCTGAGTCTTCTTTTCTTTCTATAAAATGGATATAATGAAACCTTAATAAAAAGTGTATTGTGGAGATTAAGATTTTATATTTTGGGTTTTTAATGTAATTTTATAATATAAATATTATTTTACATATAAATGTACTTATATATTTATACAAACATAAAAACTTAATACATATTATATATTTAAATATATATTATTTAAATAAGATACCTATAAATATAAATTTATATATAATGTATACAAATATAAACTTAAATATATTTAATATATTCAGATATTTATATACATTTTAAATTTTATTATGTTTTTATATTTATATATTATATATAAATTTATTGAAAATCTATTATTTACACAAAACATAAAATATTTTTTTTCTATTTTTTTCAAGTTTTATTTACTTGAGAGAGAGAGAGAGAGCATGAGAGGGGGAGGGTCAGAGGGAGAAGCAGACTCCCCACTGAGCAGGGAGCCTGATGTGGGACTCCAACCCGGGACTCCAGGATCATGACCTGAGCCGAAGGCAGTTGCCCAACCAACTGAGCCACCCAGGTGCCCCAAAACATAAAATATTTTTATATAAGGATAATTTTATATAATTTTATAATGTGGTTAAAATAGTTATATTCATCAGCTATTTGAATTTGGATTAGTTTGTGTTTCAAATAATCTTTGTGTTGTGTAGATTTTAATTTAAATTAAGAAACTCAAACTTATAGAATTTCTGATACTAATTTCTGATACTGTACCTTTTTGTGTGTGTGTGTTTTTCCTTTCTGTTATGAAATGCTGGTTTAGAATACAGATAGGAAATACATTTCCTTGCAAGAACTATTATTCAAGTGATATTGTTGATACTCTTTCTGAAAATGAGTTTCCTAGTATTATATTTTCTAAAATATGTTTTACTAAAAGCTATTAAAGGATGAAAGAGTTGAAATAGTATATGTGATATCATAGTTAATAGCATCTGATTAATAGTATTCTTTTACTTGAACTCAAACTGTTAGAGATAACTATATAAACAAATTGAAACTTCAGGTGATTTACCAGTTCTGTATGTTGATACTATTTTCTTTGTATTTAGAATGATTAATTAAGTCTTTTTGTTTAAGTCATGGAAACCATTTCAGCTGACTGTATACCATAACTGCAGACCATATATTTGTCTCGTGATTTCTTCCATCAAAGCATGAAGAAGTGAATTATTGAAAAGATAAAAATAAATTTGTTTGCTTTCTGTCAGAGTTCATATCCACAGCCAACCTTGATAGAAGACCAGAATGATTTAGACAAGTTTGCTTTGGAGATTCATAACATATGCTTGCTGGACAGAATTGAGTTATCTCTGCTCTGGAGAGTAAGTTATTGTAGCAGGAGCTGACAGAGATGAAGATAACTGAGGGAAATTCAATTACCTTTTAGTGTTTTCTTTCTAATAGGATTCTTAATGTGAAAAAGATCCTTAGATGATGCGCCTCTGTTACTTGTGAGATCTGCCTTGATACCTGTTTCCAGAATACCATGAACTTTTCAGTTCCAGGCCTTCAATAAGTATGAAATAGGCAGCTCACTGTTAAGGAGTAGTTTTGATTGAAACATTTTATTTTTACTTAACGTCATTGGTGATCTTTATAATCATTGACTACTCTCTGTGGTTTTCTTTAACAAAGTGTATAATATTTTGTATGAGATTATTATTTAATATGTTGGGAGCTTTTTTCCCCCCTCCCTCTCAATTGACCTTTTTGGGAGTATGTTGTAGCTTCTCAGTGGTGATGTATTGATATTTTTCTGTCTTGATTATCATGGACTGAGTCTTGGAACCTTGTTTAAGTGCTGTTAGAATTCTCAAGCTTCTATTTTCACTCTGCTCTGTCATTCTGCCAACCTTTTTGCTTGAATGGTGTCTTTACTTTCTCACCCTCTGACACTTTCAGTGTCTTGCAGCATGGCTTCTCTCCTTTCATCTCCAATCCTAGAACAAATAAATTAAAAATGTTCTCTTGCATATCGTTAATGATATAATTATGCTGCCTAGCGGCTGTTTTTTAGTTTTCATCCTTCTTGATCTCTGTATAATTTGACATTGATGACCAACCCTTACATTTTGAAATTCTTTTTTTGTTTGACTTTCTTACCTCATGTTTGTCTGATCAGCTTTTTACTTCCATGGTTCTTCTAGTTTCATTTTTTTCTCCATTTCTTAATTCTATTCCAAAAGTATAGGTCTTTTACAAGAATACCTCTTGGTACTTTTAACTTTGTGCTCTTTTAGCAATCTCATATAATATTAGTATTATCTAAAACCTCTATAGAGAAGACATTAAATATTTTAAAAAATTTTATGTTTAATATTTTTTGTAGGTAATTTAAAATGAAAAAATGATGAGAAGGAGCACAGTGAAAAGTCCTTCTCTAATCATCTCCTCATCCTTCTAGGAAACCATTGCTAGTTTCTTGTGAATCCTCTGAATTTCTTCATGCACATATATATAAATAGGAATGTATGTTCTTATCCCCTTTCCTTATACAAATGCTAACATATTTGTAATGTTCTATATTTTGGTTTTTAAACTTAATATTATTTTGGGGAATTTTTTTCACTCCTATTAACAACATATGTCTGTTTTCTAACAGTGTGTTACCAAACATTTAGAATTCTGTCATTTTCATAGATTGTCCATAGTGGTTGATAGTTTTAATTTTTATTTCTTCCTGATGTTTTAACTTACATTTCTGCTTTTTATGAATGAGGTTGATTATTTTATAGCCATATGTCTTTCTGAGAACATATCCTTCACCTGTTCTGTTGGATTGTTTTTCTTTTCTTACTAATTTGTAGAAGTTCTACAAATATTAAGGTATCAACTGTTTTGCAGATATTTTTACCAATTTGTTGACTTATGAATGATGGATTTTTTTGTTGTTGTTGTCCTGTAGAAGGTATTAAAACAATGTTTCTGTTGTTGGATTTGTGAATATTTTCTTTTATGACTTCTGAATTTTTTGATGGGTAGTTGAAAAGGTCCACCATGCATAGATTAAAAAGGAATTTCTTTATGTTTCTGTTAGTATTTGTACAGTTTTATTGTTTTACATTTAAATATTTTATTTATTTGTAATTTATCTTAGGATAAACCATGATATGAATGTAACTTAATTTATTTTATGTGACAACATAGTTTTCCCTATGTCATCTACTACATAGTCGAAATTTTCTTCTCTTGTTTGAGATGCCACTGTTACCATATATTAAATGCCTGTATATTTTTAGCCTCTTTCTTGATGTTTTATTTTTTCCCTCTTGTTACGTCTGTGATTTCGTGTATTGGTGTCAAACTTACTAAATTGTTGAGGCTTTATAGTGTGTTTTAATACTTGTAGGGCCATGCTCCTTCTTGCTGTCATTGACTTCAAAATTTTTTTTAGAATTGCTATGACCAGTCTTGTTCATCTGACATTAGATTCAAAAAATTATTTTCATTTAATTCTCTTGGGCATTTCAGGTATGCAGTGATATCTTCTGCAGATATTGATAGTTTTTCTTATTTCCAACTTTTATTCTTCTAATTGCTTTTTCTTACATAATTGAATTGGCTTATTCAATTATTATTGATTAACAGTAATTATTATTAGTTGCTAGTTTCTGTTTGCTGATATTTTATTTTGTGTTTAAGCATTCTGCTCTCTATTACTATGAGTTAAGCTTTTTTTGTTTTTATATTCTACATATAAGTGAGATCAACAGTGTAATGTTAAAAAAATAATAGTGGACATCTTTTTCTAGTTCCTGATTTTAGTAGAGATGTTTCAGTGTTTTCCCAGTAATTATGATACAGTCTGAGCTAAAGTAGATATAGTATATCATCTTAATGAATTACTAGTTTTGTTCTGTTTTGTTGATTTTTTTTCCTTTTTAATAAGGAATTTTATTCAGTTTTATCAAGTGGAGCAGTAGAGTTGATAGTATGCTTTAAAATATATTAGGTATGTCAATATTATGCCAGTACGGTGTGCTCATAAGTTTTTTCCTTTAATGTGCTGCCATATTGTGTTTGCTAATGTTTTATTTGTGATTTTTGCATTCTGTTCATAAGGTAAATTGGGTTGTGTTTGTTTTTAACTTTCCAGTCAGTCTCAGATATTTGGCAGGTTTTTTTTTTTCTTTTTTTTAAAGATTTTATTTATTTATTTGAGAGAGAGCACATGAGAGGGGGGAGGGTCAGAGGGAGAAGCAGACTCCCTGCTGAGCAGGGAGCCCGATGCGGGACTCGATCCTGGGACTCCAGGATCATGACCTGAGCCGAAGGCAGTCGCTTAACCAACTGAGCCACCCAGGCGCCCCTTGGCAGGTTTTGATATCAGTATTATACCTGCCTCATAGAAAGAATTAGAAATTTTATGTGTTTTTGTATGCTCAACTTCAGTGCTAGTAGAAGTGGGATTGTCTGCTTTTTAAACATTTGGTAGAATTTTGGTGTAATTACTATACTGTAGACCTCAACTGCCATTTTACATTTCCAAAAATTTGCTGTATTTCTCTACCTAGGTGTCTTCCTAATATTCATTTTGTCTAAAACATACATATATTACTTTGTCTTCTAATCCCTTTATTAGTTTTATTAACAGTGGTAAAATAGTACAGAAGTTGTAAATGTACTCTTAATTCTAGATGGTTAAAGACCTTGGTAAAAATCATGAGGTTCTGGTACTGTTGAAGAAGGGACATTGGAGAGGGTATGTGCTATGGTGAGCGCTGTGAATTGTGTAAGACTGTTGAATCACAGACCTGTACCTCTGAAACAAATAATACATTATATGTTAAAAAAAAAAGAAGAAGATAGTAGGAAGGGAAAAATGAAGGGGGGGGAATTGGAGGGGGAGACGAACCATGAAAGACTATGGACTCTGAGAAATAAACTGAGGGTTCTAGAGGGGAGGGGGTTGGGGGGATGGGGTAGCCTGGTGATGGGTATTAAAGAGGCCACGTACTGCATGGAGCATTGGGTGTTATACGCAAACAATGAATCATGGAACACTACATCAAAAACTAATGATGTAATGTATGGTGATTAACATAATAAAATAAAATAAAAAATAAATAGCATGGATCCAGGAAAAAAAAAAGGGACATTTGGGGGAATAAAAAGTTGATGTCATACTCTCCTTTCATTTTTTGGTTTTTAAACTTATGTCAAATTTTCATTAAATACAGTACATAATATATCACTACATGTGAATTCATCTTTTTTTTCGTGTAACTAACAATATTTCAATTATTGCGTTAGTGTTCTGCAGCAAGCCATTTTCACAATATAGAAGTAGTTCTATATATTAAGTCAATATTGAAATACTAAGATGCTTTTCAGTAAGTATTATCATTATGAAAGAAGTTTTGCCATTATAATTGGTAAAATAAATCAGCTGCATATAATAATTTTCATGGATTGATGCTATTTTAACATTATGGTAGTCTAAGACCTATCAGTTCATTGGAAGTTATACTCTCACTTTAAGCAATCATAAATAATATAAATTCATTGATTTTTTTGTGGTGCTGCTTTAATTTTTGATTAATTGGGTTGTAGTTGTATAAAAGCTATAAGCACTTCTACATATCTATAATCCAGACAACCCCAAATCTATTTTTGTTAGTTTGCTTAGATTATTATGAAAATAAAAAAATAAAAAAGTGTCTTTTAAAAGTAGAATTCAAGTACATCCCAGGAAGTTAAATGGAGAAACCCTGATTTACAAAGAAATTTCATTTAGATCAATGGCTCTATTTTTTTAAATTCAAAAAAATTACCCTGGAAAATGTGTGTGTCAATAAAAGGTGGGGGGCAAAGAACAGAAGAGACAATGTAATGAAAACAGTAATGTAAATTAATAAAAAAACATTCTTCAGTATCTTTCCCCTTACCATGCCTGTACCATGCCTGCCAAGATAATGGTTTGGCACATAACTTTTTAGCCTTTCTACTGTTAATGTATACTTTATATGTATTTTTTTGTATATATATTTCACATATCAGATATATTTAACTAAAAATGGGATTATAATATGCAAGGTGTTATTTTGAGTCAGTACTTCTTACATTTTTATTTGGTTATGGACTTTTTTGAGAATCTGACCTTGAGAAATTCAAACAAATATAACCATAAAATTTTATATGTAATTTGGGGAGGTTTACAGATTCTGGGTTGAGAATGTCTGTGTGGTTTGGGTAAGGATCTGTGTGGTTTGCATGCATCACTTCTCTTATAGCAGTCATGAATGGGGAATAGAGGCTACCCTCTCACTGCTATTTCTCTTTGATATAGATATCACATTTTAAAATTCTGGATTATGTTGTCTTCTCAGATACCTTGTGAAAGTTACTTATATCCATTAAAAATGTTTTGAAAAAAAAAGTTTTGAAATTGTGTCTACTGAAGGAAGCAAACATTAGGTATTGACCCCTTTATAATAGGCTCTATTTCTTATTTTAGTTTCAATACCTGGTATAGGCTTGGAACATGGGAAGCGTTCAATAAAGAATTGCTAAATGAATGAAAGTATCAACTGCTATATGATAGAATATAAGATTCAGGAAAATTTTCATATTCAGCTAGCAAAATCTGAGGATTCAGTCTTTTCGTGTGAGATCCTAGATTATTTTAGATTAATAAAATGGTCTGTTCCTATTTTAGTAGAAGCATAACAAAAAGTAGTAATTATGTTCTTTTGTATTGCTTATTAGATTTCCACTGTTTTTTTTTTTTCTCCAGTTTTATTGAGGTATGGTTGTCAAATAAATATTGTATATATTTAAGGTGCATAACAGTGATGTTTTGATATATGTATACATTGTGAGATGATTACCACAGTCAAGTAAATTAACATATACATCACCTCACATAGTTACCATTTTGTGTGTGTGGTGAGAAAACTTAAGATTTCAAGTTTTCAAAATACATTCTTGTTAATTATAGTCACCATGCTCTACGTTGGATATCAAGAACTTATTTCATAACTTAAACTTTATACTCTTTCATTAATATCTTTCCTTTTCCCCCACCCCCTAGCCTTTGGTTACCACCATTCTGCTCCATTATTGTGAGCTCTACTTTTGTTTTTAGATTCCACATATAAATGAAATCATGCAGTATTTATCATTGTGTGTCTGGTTTATTTCAGTTAGGATAATGTCCTTCAGGTTCATCCATGTTGTCGTGAATGACAGGATTTATTTTTTTAAGGCTGAATAATATTCCATTGTATATGTGTGTATGTTTATATATGTGTATATGTATATATGTGTACATGTATGTGTGTGTGTGTGTAATTTTGTTTATCCATCTGCCAATTGATACTTAGAATGTTTCTAGTATCTTGGCTATTTTAAATAATGCTGCAATGAAATGAGAGTGCAGATATATTTTAGAGATAGTAATTTATTTCTTTTGGATATAAAGAAGTGGGATTACTGGATCATAAGGTAGTTCCATTTTTAATTTTTTGAGGAACTTCCATAATGTTTTCCATAGTGGTGAATCAGTTTACATTTCACCAGCAGTGCACAAGGGTTCCCTTTTCCTCACATCCTCCCCAACACTTGATATCTCTTGTCTTCTTGCTGGTAGCCATTCTAACAGGTATGAAGTGAAATCTCATGGTTTTGATTTGCATTTTCCTGTTGATTAGTGATGGTGAGCGAGTGTCTTATCATGCACATATTGGCCACTTATATATTTTCTTTGGAAGATTGATTATGTATTTAGATCCTTTGCCCATTTATAAAAATCAGGTTATTATTTTGCTATTGAGTTATATGAGTTCCCTACATAGTTTGGATATTAACCCCTTATTGGGTATTTGGTTTGCAAATATTTTCTCCCATTCTGTAGATTGCCTTTTCATTTTGTTTATTGTTTGCTTTGTAGAAAGTTTTTAGTTTCATGTGGTCCCACTTGTTTGTTTTTGCTTTTGTTGCCTGTGCTTTTGGTGTTAAATGTGAAAAACCATTGCCAAGATCAGTGTCAAAGAGCTTCTCCCCTGTTTTCTTCAAGGAGTTTTATGCTTTCAGGTCTCATGTTTAAATAATTCATTTTGAGTTGTTTTTATGTATGGTGCTTAAGATAAGGGTACAGTTTCATTCTTTTGCATGTGGATATTCAGTTTGCCAATGTTTTTGTTACTAGCATTTAATGATGTATAAAGTCAGAGAATTTAAATCTCTGGTAATTATTTGCTGAACTTACAGTATGGTGGTGGTTATATATGTACTGCAGTAAAGTTTTCCAAGGGTTAAGACTTGCTTTTTGATTTGATAAGTAAAAAACCCTCTAAATATCCTACGATCAACTTTTTCTTTTGCTGAAGAGGTCTTTAGTTTTTAGCTTTTATTTTATGAGACTTAGGGTATTAATTTAAAATATTTAATTACATGTGAACTATAAAGCTATTACTATAATCTGCAGTGTATGATAGAAAACACAGATTTGGGATTTGTCAGAACTAGGATTCAGTTCTGGTTCAGCCACTAATTAACTATGTAGTATATTGGACCAGATATTTAAATTCTTTGTAATATGGGAGTCCTTAAAGGTCATTAAGTATAACCCCAAATCTGGGGCTTATAATTTGTTTGGTCCAGCCCCAAAGATGGGTACTAAATAGCAGTATTATTTATTAGAGTTTCACCTATGTAATCTTGAAATTTTCCTTCATTCACTTAATTAAAAATAAATTTACAGTTGATCCTTGAACAACATGGGTTTGAACTGTGTGGGTCCACTTAAACCCACCTTTGGTTTTTAGGGGTTGAGTTGTTTGAGTTCTTTATGTTTTAGATATTAACCCCTTATTGGACATCATTTGCAAATACATTCTCCCATTGAGTAGGTTGCCTTTTTGTTTTATTGGTGGTTTTCTTCTTAGTGCAGAAGCTTCTTATTTTGATATAATTCCAATTATTTATTTTTGCTTTTGTTAACCTTGCCTGAGGAGACAGATCCAAAAAATACTAAGACTCGTGTCCAAGGGTTTACTGCGTATGTTTTATTTTAGGAGTGTTAATGGTTTCAAGTCTCATGTGTAAGTCTTTAATGTGTCTTGAGTTTTTCTTTATGGTGTAAGAAAATGTTCCAGTTTCATTCTTTTGCATGTAGTTGTGGTTTTCCCAAAACCAACTATTGAAGAGACTTTTTTCCATTGTATATTCTTGGCTCCATCATAGATGAACTGGTGATATAAACATGGGTTCATTTCTGGTCTCTCTGTTTTATTTCATTGATTTGTGTTTCTGCATTTGTGTCATTGCCATAGTATGTTGATTGGTATACCTTTGCAGAATAGTTTGAAATCTGGGATTGTGATATCTCCAGCTGTGTTCCTTTTTTTCTCAACATTTCTCTGGCTATTCAGGGTCTTTTTTTAGTTGTATACAAATCTAAGTGTTTTTGTTCTAGTTCTGTGAAAAATACTATTAGTATTTTGATAAGGATGCATTGAATCTGTAAATTGCTTTGAGTAGTATGCACATTTTAACAATATTAATACTTAGAATCCATGAGCATGGTATATCTTTCCATTTATTTGTATCATTTTTCATTCACTTTTGTAGAAGATTTTTGAAACTAAACCTTAAATTTATGTTCTTTCTGTTTATTTTGCTCTTTTATACTGACTTGCTATATTTGTTGTCATGTGCATGTAAAATTGGTAGAGTACAAAATAAGTCTGAGCTGTTTAATAATTGGTTGAATTACAACTTTTTTTTACACATTTGTCTAGTTTATCTTGTATTCCCATTGCTTAATTGAATTCCCCATTTGTCTTTCATTTAGTGGTTGAAATTCAGTACAAATGAAATACTATGATATTGTTTTTTCTATTTATTTATTTATTTATTTATTTATGAATGAATGAGAGAGAGAGAACACAAGCAGGGGTGGAGGGGCATAGGGAGAAGGAGAGAGAGAATCTTAAGCAGGCTCCATGCTCAGTGCAGAACTCGACATGGGGCTCGATCTCACAACCCTGAGATCATGACCTCAGCTGAAATCAAGAGTCGGACACTTGGGGTGCCTGGGTGGCTCAGTTGTTAAGCATCTGCCTTTGGCTCAGGTCATGTTCCCAGGGTCCTGGGATCAAGCCCCGCATCAGGCTCCCTGCTCCGCGGATAGCCTGCTTCTCCCTCTCCAACTCCCCCTGTTTGTGTTCCCTCTCTTGCTATGTCTTTCTCTGTCAAATAAATAAATAAAATCTTAAAAAAAAAATAAAAAAGAGTTGGACACTTAACCGACTGTGCCACCCAGGCACCCCTTCTTTTTCTAACTTTTAAAGTAAACCTGTAATTATGAGGCAATGCAAAGTATTTTTTAGTTCAAACTCCTATTTATGCTTTCCTGTTTGTCATCTTTCTTCTTCTTCTTTTAACTTTATCCTCCTTTTTTTTTTTTTTTTGCTTTTATTTGGCCCTCTCATCTTAAAAAGTGTGAGACTCATGGTCTAAGTTAAAGATAACTTTTTTGAATCTAAAAATGATTTTTAAAATTTTTTATTGTTATGTTAATCACCATACATTACATCATTAGCTTTTGATGTAGTGTTCCATGATTCATTGTTTGTGTATAACACCCAGTGCTCCATGAAGAACGTGCCCTCTTTAATACCCATCACCAGGCTAACCCATCCTCCCACTCCCCTCCCCTCTAGAACCCTCAGTTTGTTTTTCAGAGTCCATAGTCTCTCATGGTTCATCTCCCCCTCCCGATTTCCCCCCCTTCATTCTTCCCCTCCTGCTATCTTCTTCTTCTTCTTTTTTTTTTTTTTTTTTTAACATATATTGTATTATTTGTTTCAGAGGTACGGACCTGTGATTCAACAGTCTTGAATCTAAGAATGATATCATTCTGTTTCCTGTGATGATTCTGTGTTAGTAGTGATTAATGCACCACATTGTCTTGCCACATTTCTTTCTTGAAGTATCCTTTGCATGATTAGTTTTGTCATTTTGTGAAGAGATGGCTAATTAATGTATCTTGAGCCATCATAGCTTAATAGCAAAGCATTAGAATGATATTTCTCACCTCAGTTATGGTCTTTATATGCATTATGGTTTTGGACATCTTTCTAAAGCTCTTTATTTCTTCAGTAAGACAGGAACAGGGAAGTGGTAATCTTAACAATACATATTTTTTAATTGTAGCTTTTGTATTATTTTCTTTGCCTGAGATAAATTTTTTGATAAATAATCATGAAAGTGATAAAATACTAGCATAATTAACTAAGGAGAATTATAGTCCTTGTAAATGTCCAAATCACTATATTGTAGCAACTGGCCGATGAGACCATTTGATTATTATGATGCAGTTAAGATAGCTCTCACTTTCCAATAAGATAACCTAGTGCCTTAACCTTGGCTCTGTCATTTACTTGCTGTGTGAACTGAGGCACCATTGCTTCATCTTGAAATCAGGGTAATAATGGTGCCTACCTATAGTAATTTTGTGATGAGTAGATGGGATTTGATAAATGTAGAGTGCCTATTACTGTAAGTTCATATTAAGTGTTCAACAGCATAGCTAGTGTTGTCAGTATCAAAGGTAGAGCATTTTTCTATTCTAAGTAATCTCTGGGAATATCCAAGGAATGCTTACATGTCCCACAGTCATCTGGAACTGTCATCTCTGCCATAAGGCCTTGATCCAGGCTACTGCTCTGTTAGAGTCCTGAAGGTTACCTCTTATTATCAGACAAGTGGCTATTCTAGGAATTAGCTCCTGTTTTCTTATCCTTTTGCTCAATATATGGACATAGACTTTTCCTTTCTCATTTATAAGCTTAGCAGTGACAGGAGGATACCACAGTGCAGAAAAGGAAAATAAAACTCAGTAATAGATACTGTATCTCCTAGAATTCACAGGCCATGCTCCTGCCTAGGATGTTTTCTCTTGACCCTTTCTTGATCTGTTTCTCTAGCCTTGTCCCTTCGCCATCTTGCAAGGGGCTGATTCAACTCTTCCTCCTCTGACCGTATTCCTTCTTCTTAAAATACAGGCCCACCTGCCTCCAGTCTTGGAGAGACGAGAATATTGGTTGTTCTTCATTCTAAGGTTCTCCTTTTTTCTTGCCCCAGGTTAATTGATCATGTGACCATCACATTCCTTAAGGGAGAAGCCCAACCCAGTTTATCATATATGTTCTGGCATATGTTCTATACCTGAACTATGCAATCACATTTCTCAGTATATTTCCAAAGTCTGGTGTCGATTCAGTCTGAAATGCACTACTTTTAGAGATTTTTTTCAAGATGTGTTTTAGCTTGTCTCACTTTCTATTTCAGTTTCTTGATAACAGCCAGATTAAATAGCTAGGGTCACAATGTTTTCTGTGGGAAAGTTTTGTACAGACCATATGCATACTTATAGAGGGTGTAAGTATACACACATACATATTTTTAAAAATCTTGTATTTCAGAGTAATTTGTGAAACTAAAGGAGTTGTCATTTTTGGGGCAGAGGAAGGCTACTTTAAGGCAATGTTTCTGCTGTGGGTTGAAAATCTTAAATAATGCTTCTCTAACTTTTGAAAAACAGAGCCATATTGCTGGGCAGTCCATTAAAGGTGGGAAGCTAGAAAAAAGCAAAGGAACTGTAACATAGGTAAAATTGAACTCATAACTGTGAGCAGCACTGATCAGTTTAAATCCAAAATGAAAAATATTTTTCTTCGTAACTTCCAATATATTCTAATAATGTAAAATATATTCTTGATAGAAGACTAGACCTCTTAATGCTATTGAAAAATCTCTTATAAGAAAAGATCTGAATATATTTTTATGAATACATCAAGTCTCTGTTTAAGCTTTCAATTTATAATATGTCCTGCCGGTCTTAACCGTTGACCAAATCATGTGTTAGTGTAAAAATTGCCTTTTCTTAGTGAATTTTAAAGATAGAGAAGAAAGTAGCTAACTTAAAAGTCTTCATTGTGTATTTTATACACTTATCACTTAAAAATTGCTCACATGAAATTAGAATTTTGGCTTTTGTTATTTCTGGGTTATTAGTGTGCAAAGTAAAGCTCTGATCAGTTATTTTATCATGGAAAGGAAGATGGCGGTACTTGAGTTGATGAAAATAGTTTCCTTCTATCCATCTATTATAACAGTGCTGCTTAGATGTGGTGTGCTGAGCAAACTGTATATAACTAGTCCACAAAGAGATAAGTACAGAAATTGAATAAGTATTAAGGAACTTTTATAGCTTGAATGTCTGGCTTTGTCAGAATATTTTTAAAAGTGTCATTTTTTTAAATAAAAGTAAAAATAAAAACTGGTTCTCTACTATAGATAGTTTGAGAACAGTACCTAAAAGCCAGTTCTTACTCAGTTGTGTCATTTTGAATTAGTCTATGTTAGCAATACATTTGAATAAAAGCTTAGAGCAGTCTAACAGTATTCAACTAAGTGATATAGTTAACTATGTGTTAAATGATTTATATAAACCTTTGGGGAAAATTTTCTTTTGAAGGAAATAGGAAAAAGATATAGGCACCCAAGCTCTTTTAGGGTTCCTAAATCCAATTCTAAAGTGGAAGTGGGGGGTCCACCCCCCCAGCACCAAGCAATTATCAGATATGAGGGTGTCCAAGAATTCAACTCAGATCTGACATGACACTGAGTACCCAGAAATAACATCAGATTCCACAGGTTAAGGGTTCAGTTATATAAGACTGCTTCCCACTCTCTACTTCAGATCCAAGCCCCAGGCTGTTACCTGTGCTTCTGACTGACTACATATTGGAGGTTCCAAATGGCCCCTTTTTAGGTTTGATTAATTTGCTAGAGTGGCTCACAGAACATAGGGAAACACTTACATATGTTTACCAGTTTATTAAAGGATATGATAAAGGATATGAATCAACAGCCAGACGAAGAGATACATAGGGTGAGGTCCTGAACAAAGCAGCTTCAGTGCTTGTGAAGGTTGGGGCTTGGCGTGGTGACATGTGGAAGCCATCTGGCTCCTCAAGCCTAGAAGCTCTCCAAAAGAGACCAAAAAGCTGTACTTTTGGGTTTGTATGGAGGCTTCATTTTATAATCATGTTTGACTAAGTTATTGGCCATTGGCTGATTCAATCTTCATCCCCTTTCCACTTCCAAGAAGTCAGGGGAGGGGTGGGAACTGAAAATTGCCAACCCTTTAATCACATGGTTGGTCTTCCTGGCAGTCAGTCCCCACCCTTCGGTGGGGGTCCAGAAGTCACCTCATTAACGTAACAAAAGACACCTTTATAACTCTCAACACTTAAGAAATTCCAGGGATTTTGGGAGCTGTAAGCCAGGAGATATGGATGAAGACCAAATATGTATTGTGGTCATCTGAATGACCAGATATACATGTCTTACGAATTACAATATTGCACAAGGAAAATATAAGCAAGTGTATATTAGGAGATTTAAAAAGAGAGGGCTGTGTTAATTACGTGTCTTATTCTTTTATTCTTTTTAAAAAGTTATTTATTGGGGTGCCCAGGTGGCTCAGTCGAGCATCAGACTCTTGGTTTTGGCTCAGGTCATGATCTCTCGTGGTCATAAGATTGAGCTCATATTGGGTTCCACACTAGGTGGGGAGTCTGCTTGAGATTCTCTCTCCTCCCTCTGTCCCTCCCCCTGCCCCCGCTTGCCCACTTTCTCTCTCTCAAATAAATAAATCTTTTAAAAAATAAAAAGGTATTTATTTGAGCTTGTTCTCTTATTTTCATTGCCTCTTTATTTTGCTGTGTTTTATATTTTCTATCTTAAGCCCTGTTACTTAGCCTTTCATTTCTCTGTAAAACTCTCTCAGATTCTAAATAGTTCTTTCTTGCTCCTCCCAAATATACTATATATACCTCTCTTAGCAATTTTCTCATATTGTAATTATTTTTAATCCCTTGTTTCTCAGCTACAGTGAGCTACTGGAAGAAAGGGACTGTTTGCTGTGTAATTTGTTCACTTCATGACTAAGCCTATAATAAATGTTAGGTGTTACTATATGCCTGGCAAGTTCTGATTGTTTCATGTCTATTCTTATTTGATCCTTCCCCAAAACAGATCATGTTATATCCTTTTTTTATGTGAGGAGACTGAAGCACAAGGGTTTAAATAACTTGACTAAGCATGAATATATCAGAGCCAGGACTTAAATTCAAGTTGTCTGACTCTAGAATCTGTGTTCTAAACCACAGTGTTAAATATGTAATTTACAAGAATGAATCATTTTTTTGTCTTTTTAGTTTTTTCATGTTTGTTCTTAAAATACTTTAACTTGAAATTTAAGTGTAAGTCTTACCTATTTGTAGTAGTGTATTTAATCATATTAGTGTAATTACAAGCAAGAGACCCTAGTTTTGTATGCTTAAAAAAATTTGATTAGGTAATTATGTTGAGTTAAAAGGTGATAGAACTTGCTTAACATCATCTAGCTCTTGTGCAGATTAGCAAAAAGACATTGAAACTCTTTAATTTTTCTCCATGTGTGTATGTATTTATAATTATATAATTTTTTGTGATATATTTCTCATATTATGATTTTCAAAAACATAATTACTTGGGTTTAATCCTGTTTAAATTCCATGTTAATTTTATTGATCACAGGTAATAACCACATTTTACTTTATTTACTTACTGGTATATGTATATGCAGGCATTATATGAAATTAGTTTGTCTATTTGGAAGGTGTTTTGTTATTTACCTAAAAATTTTGTGATTTTTTTTTATTATGAATAACTCTAATGAAGTAATGAAATAAAATAATTGAATAAAAACAATACTATGTGTGGATTTGAAACATAAGTGGAAACTGTAGCCCTCTTAGTGTTGACTTGCTTTTACAAATGTCTTGTAAAAGCATTTTAAAACAAGTTTTTATTATCAGAAGTCTAAAATAAAAAATTAAAACCTATATTAATCTCCAAATTATTTTAAAATATTGTTTGAAGACTGCAGTTTGTGGAGATAAGAACCCAACACATTTTATCCAGTCCACTAAAACAATAAGAAATCGTAGAGATACTTTGATAAGTGTTCTGCCTGTTTTAACCTTGAATGCTATTATCGGGGGGGATGATGCTGTATCTGTTTCATTGGCTTAGGCTTTTTCATGCTGAGAGAAATCAATACTTTGAGGCGTTGGATGACAGAGGAATCACTTCAGAATTAAAGGTGGCTGTCACACATTGTCATTGGTTGACTTTCGCTTGCTGTTGAGGTTTTTAAGCATTCATTTTTCTAAGTCTTTTTCAGGAGTCTTTGTAAGATTCCTGTGGATAACTTTTTTTTTTTTTTAACCATTAGACTTTAAATCTGAGTTAAGGGATTAAGTACAAAGACCTCCAAAAGTCAAATATTGAAAAGCTTCTTTACTTATCCCTTACGTGATTTCCCTTTTACCTGGTTTCCAATGAGATAAGTAATTGGTAGTGTGAGAGATTTTGAGGCAAATTGGGAATTAAGGTAGTACACTTAAAGGTGTTTACTGGAAGGTATGTTTAGTTAAATAAAAATATAATACCCTATGTGTAGCCATGAGAAAGAAAGAAGGTAGAACTGGATCTCCTGACATGGAAGGAGTAGTTTGAGTCCATTTATATGGGAACTATATCTTATTAATAGTGATTACAGGGGCGTCTGGGTGGCTCAGTCATTAAGCCTCTGCCTTTGGCTCAGGTTATGATCCCAGGGTCCTGGGATCGAGCCCCACATCGGGCTCCCTGCTTCACAGGAAGCGTGCTTCTCCCTCCCCTACTCCCTCTGCTTGTGTTCCCTCTCTCACTGTGTCTCTCTCTGTCGAATAAATTAAATCTTAAAAAAAAAAAAAGTAGTGATTACCCCTGTAGAAAACAACTAGCCAGCCAGGGAGGAGGTAGAAGGGAGAACTTTCTTTTTATTTCATATGTCATTACTTTTTTATTTTTAGAAACAAGTACATGTTTCTTTAAAAAAAAGTTTAAAATACAAAACTTGTAAAACCAGTACACTTCAATTGTTTAATATTAAAGGCTTATATAATATTTTTAAGAGTTTAGCCTTGGAACTTTTTAACTGGCATTTTTTAAATTTCACAATAATATGCAGACTTAATGAAAATTTGCTTTATAATGTTTCTCATAAAGCATATTGAAACTTAACTCTAGAAACAGTGTGCATTTAACATTATTAATTTACTTCCTTTTCTTGATACTGAAAGTGGTTCTGAGAAGCCCTTTATGTGTGTCTATCCAGTCATAACCCCTTTTTGCCTGTAAGCTAAATATTGTTCTGATTTTTATGGAATGACTTTTTTGCTTTTGTTTTTCCATTCAATGCTTAAATGTGTTTCTTTTATTATTATAATTTCTTTAGCAGTTTTTGAGCTTTATATAAATGGAATCATAAAGTATGTGTTTTGATCTGGCATTATTAGTTCAACATTATTTTTGTGAAATTTGTTCAATTTGTTATATTTTCCTCTTTCATTTTCAGTGCTGTATGCCATACTATTACATGAATAGATGATAGTTTTTCATAATCTTTCTACTGCTGATAGGTAATTAGGTTGTTTCCAGTTTTTAACTATTATGAATAGTGTGGTTTTGGCAATTTACAAGTCTTTTGGTGTACATGCTTATGCATTTCTGTAGGGTAGGCTTACTTGACTCTAAAGTATTTATCTTTTCAATTTTAATAGATATTGCCATAGTGTCTTGCAAAGGTGTGTATCATTCCCAGTATCTGAGCATAGCTGTTCCCATACTCCACGTTGTCATAAAAAATTGATCAATGCTTTTTATTAATTAGTATTCTAGTAGTTGTGTAGTGGTAACTTCATTGTGTTTTTATTTGAATTTTATTTACAAATGAAGCTGTATATCTTTTCTCCTGCTTGTTATATATATTTTTTTTAAGTTTTTTTTTTGCAGTACTTGTTTGTCTCTTATCCAGTTTCTTATTGGTTATCTGTTTTTTTTTTTTTTTAAAGATTTTATTTATTTATCTGAGAGAGAGAGAATGAGAGAGAGCACATGAGAGGGGGGAGGGTCAGAGGGAGAAGCAGACTCCCTGCCGAGCAGGGAGCCCGATGCGGGACTCGATCCAGGGACTCCAGGATCATGACCTGAGCTGAAGGCAGTCGCTTAACCAACTGAGCCACCCAGGTGCCCTTGGTTATCTGTTTTTTCTTTATTGATTTGTGGAGGATATTTACCTATTTGGTATATGAGTAGATTTTTTTGATATGAATATTTTAACTACTTTCTTCCCTGTCAGTACCTTGCCTATTCATTTTTTAAAAACTTCTTAAATAAACTTTATTAAAATATAGTATGTGTATAATAAAACACATCCCTTTTAGACATATAGTTTAATGATATTTGACAGGTGTATACACTTACGTAACTGTCATAGTCAAGTTACAGAAAATTTCGGTCATCTCAGAGAATTCCCTTGTGATTCATTGTGGTCAGTTCCTCTTCACATATATACACCCAAGCCCTGACAACTGCTCATCTGGTTTTTGTTATTGTAGATGGTTTTGCATACTATACAACTTCATATAAGTGGAGTTATATAGTAGGTACTCTGATGTCTGGATTCTTTTGGTCACCGTACACTTTTTGATATTCATCCACATTGTGTATATCACTCATTTGTTTCTTTTTATTACTGAGTAGTATTAATACTTTATCCATTCATGTATAGGTGGATATTGGGTCATTTCCAGTGTTTGGCTCTTAAAGCACTATGGGAATTTTCATGCAATATAGTTTTGTGAAAATATGTTCTTCTTTTTGAGGAAATACATAGGAGTGGAATTGCTAGGTGCTGTTGTAAGTATATTTTTAAACTTAAAAGAAACTGCCAAACTATTTTCTAAAGTAGTTGTAGATTTTACACTCTAACCAGCTGGGTAGTAATGAGAATTCCATTTGCTCCACATTATTGCCAATATTTGATACTGTCTGTCTTTTAAAGTTTAGCCCTTCTCCTGGGTATATAGTGATAGTTTATTGTGGTCTTTATTTGAATTTCCTGTTAACTAAGTATCTTCTCATGTACTTATTAGTCATTTGTATATCTTTTGTGAAGTGTCCGTTCAAATCCTTTGCCCATTATTTTATGAGACTGACGCGCTGCCCACTGCGCTAAGAAGGCGGTCTTTGCCCATTATTTTAAATTGGTTTGTTTGCCTTATTAATTCATGAGAGTTCTATATCTTATAGGAAAATTGTTAGACGTATGGTGAATATTTTGTCCCAATTTGTGGCTTATCTTTTCATTTTCTAAATGGTACCTTTTAAAGAAGATTTTATAAACTTTGGTATAGTTTAATACATCAGTTTCTTTATGGTTATGAATTTCTTTTATGGTTCCTTTTATGTCTAAGAATTTTAATGTAAGAATTTTCTGCCTACCCCAGGGTCATAAGATTTTCTGCTATGTTTTCTTCTAGAAGTGTTACAGTTTTTATATCTAGATCTTTGGTTCATTTTGAATCAAACATTTTGTTTATGGTATGAAGGGAAGACAAGTTTCTTTCTTTTTTTTCCCCTGTGAGTGGCCAGACGTTTTAGTACCAGTTGTGGAAAAGATATTCTTTCTTCATTTAACAACTCAAACTCTTCTCATTTTCAGATTTTATAACATTATTCAAACAATTAAATTCTGCAATTTTCTTTTTCTTATGTAAAACTGTTTTGTCATTGTTTTGTTATATACATACATACATACATACATACATATATATATATATATATATATATATATATATGCTTGAGAATCAGCTTGTCAATATCCATAAGAAAGGCTGCTAATTTTTTATTTTTACTTTTTATTTATTTTTTTTTAAGGGGGCTCCACGCGTGGAGCCCAACACGGCTTGAACTCACAACCCTGAGATCAAGACCTGAGCTGAGATCAAGAGTCAGATGCTTAACTGACTGAGCCATGCAGGCATCCCAAGGCTGCTAACTTTTTAATTAAGATTGTGTTGAATATGAAAATAATACTATTTACAATAGCGTTAAAATACAAAATAAATTTAAAAATATACAAAGCTATACAATGAAACTTTTATAAAACACTGCTAACAGAAATTAAAGAAAACTAAGTAAGTGGAGAAATAGACAATGTTTACAGATTTTTATTTTATTTTATTTTATTTTTAATTTTGTTTTTCAAGATTTTATTTATTCATTCAAGACACAGAGAGAGAGAGAGAGCACGAGCAGGGGGAGAGGCAGAGGGAGAAGCAGGCTCCCTGCTGAGCCAGGAGCTGGACATGGGGCTCGATCCCAGGACGCTGGGATCATGAGCCGAGCTGAAGGCAGAGGCTTAACCATCTGAGCCACCCAGGCGCCCCTGTTTACAGATTTTAAAACTCCATATTATCAGAATACCTACTCTCTTCAAATTGATTTTATAGATCTATAAAATCTATTTTGTCTATTTCTCCACTTAGTTTTCTTTAATTTCTGTTAGCAGTGTTTTATAAAAGTTTCATTGTATAGCTTTGTATATTTTTAAATTTATTTTATATTTTAATGCTATTGTAAATAGTATTATTTTCATTTTCCAGTTGGTTATTGTCAGTATATGGACATACAATTAATTTTTAATATATTGACCTTGTAGCCAAGAAACTTGTCGACTTACAAGTTTTGGTAGTTTTTCCAGAACCTTTAGGAGTATTACGTACATGAACATATCTACAAATAAATACTGTGTTATTTCTTCTTTTCCAAACTGTCTTTTTATTTCTTCTTTTTATCTCTTTTTTGAACTGTTTAGGACCCTGTTACAATATTGAATGGAAGTCATGAGAGAGAGGACATACTTGTTTTATCCCCAATTTTAATTAAATGATTTTCATAGATGTGCTTCCCTTAAAAAGTCTCTTTCTGTTACTAGTTTGTGGAGTGTCTTTTTGTTTTTTTTTAAATCACTAAATGCTTCTGAGTGTTGTAAAATGCTTTAAAAAAAAAAAAACAACTATTGAGGTTATATGTTTTTATCCTTTTTTTGTTATATGATGACTTAGAGTGATTGATATTCAAATATTAAATCAACCTTGCATTCCATGGATAAAGTCTTCATCATGATGTATACTTTATTTTGTGTATAGCTGAATGCTAATGTTTTGTTATGGATTTTGTGTTTATTTATCCAAATTATATTAGTTTCTAGTTTTCTATTCCTGTAATGTAAATGGCATTGTATTCCTCAGCTTCTATCACGTGAAAAGAGTTTAAGGTTTGTATTATTTCTTCCTTAAATATTTAATATTTTATAATATAACATGTGAAGATATACATTTTTGTTTAAATTTGTCTCATCCAATTGGCACAAATTTTTCTGATTTTCATTGTGCTTTTATCTTTGATCCATAAGTTATTTGGAGTTGAACTGCTTAATTTTCAATTATTTTAGAACTTTTCAGATATTTTTTTCAGTCTATATATTCTGCTAAAGAATCAAGAGGACCTCTGTTTGTATTTCTAACTTTCTCAATAATTTTCTCTTCTCTTGTAGTTTGTCCTTCAAATTTCTATCTTACCTTCTCAATAGACATCTTTAAATTTGTTTCACATACAAAGGCTATAGGAGAGATGTATTTCCTAAGTCTTGAAAATGTCTCAAGGATAGATATTTGGGGAATAGCATAAAATCTGAGTGTGTCTGGCATATAGGATTCATAGGCAGACATATTGAAAGATAATATACCACATTGCTGAATTATAGAGGGACACAAGGTCTTAGCTAGTAAAATTTGGTCCTAATTGTTCATTATTTTAGATAATCACATACTTTTTAAAGTGTAGGGTATATAAATGTATCTGTGCAATGCCAAAATAAATTCTTCTTGAAGTAATTCTGGGACTGTTTGTAAGAGGGCAATTATAAGATTATTTCAAGAACTGAATTGTGAACTAATAATGATCTGTTTTAGGGCAGTGGTAAGAGTGATAAGTGGTAAGAGGTAACTGAGTTTTGCTGAAATGGTATGATGAGATATGAAAAGAGTGAAAATTGAGAGGTCACAAATGACAGATGTATAATAGCTGGGATAAAGATGGTAATTACAGTTTTGTACATTTTGAATTTTAGGTACTTATTGGATAATTGGAGATTATCCTACAGATAGAAATATGGGCCCAGAGTTCAGGGTAACAGCTGTGGCAGATATGAAAAATTTGAAAGATAGATCTAAATTGATAATAGGAGATAACGTGGGAGTGAATGATATTGCCAGGGGACATTTGGCAAAGCCTTAAGGAAATGCCAGCATTTCATAATGAGGAATAATAAAGGAAAAAGGTTGACCATCAAGAAGGGAGCGATGACAGGAGGATACTTGAGGAATCTCCTTCATTTTAAGTTCACTCCTCTGAGCTTTCATGCAAAGGACAAATAGTAAAGTTAGGTAGAGATAGAGCATCTGGAAGGAAAGACCACCAAATATGATACTGTTTTTATGTCTTCATTTACATTTAAAGAGCTGGAATAGTCACTTGAATTATAAATGGCCAGTCTAAATTGTTTGTCTTCAGTTATCACTTTATCTGCAAGTAAGTGAATTTCTTTTAAGATGTAGGTTTGTCTTATATTTATTAATTCTATGGTAATAAGTCTTAAATTTCTTTAGCAATAATCAAATGTATCTGAGTTGTTAGTTCCCAAGATGTCTACTTCTTTTCTTTTTAGATTCAGGTATTTTTGTTAAGATTCAAATATTTTTGTGGTCATTGTTGTGATGTCACCTAGTTTATGTGTTGCTTAAAATAGGAAAACAGAAAAGTTGATGTAAAGTAAAGTTGAGTGAAAATATTAGACCTGGCCCTTGATTTTATTGATAGGTGAGTAGGGTTTCTTGGGGTACCTCCACTCAACCTTCAACCACAAGCACATACACATATTGCAAATATATACTCCACCAATAAGTAACATGCATTTGATCTTGAAGCAAATATTCTTCATCTCTTGTTCACTTTGATATGTCATACATATGATATGTCATACATAGAATATATTATTGGTTTTTAATAAGAACGTGTTCAAATTACATTTTAAAGATATTTTTAAAAATAGATACAAGTTTATTATATCTTTACAAAACATTCTTGTTTGGTTTCCTTTTATCATGTTTTAAGGTCAGAATGTGACTCTAATGTTCCACAATGAGACAGAGATTGATAATCGGGAAAGAATAGCCCTTTAATGTGATTTATATCTATAGATTTTACGTCAGATATGAAAAGTTGCTGTTTAAATTGTAAAGGAGGATCCATTAAAGAACACTTTAAGCCATTTTACTATTTAGCTTACTTTGGACTCGTCTGTTTAGAATTATGCCTTTTCAAGCAAAGTTTAATGACTTACCAAATGTTTACAAAGTAAATTTGATACAGTTAAATTTGTGTAATATTAATAAAAGAAAAAATGGGCTATTCAATGATTTTTTTTTTGCTATTTTTAATACTGTTTAATATGAATGTATATGGTGTTGGGGCAGTATAGAAGCCAGTAATTATCTAATTTTCATCAATAATTTTAATTTCCTCTTATCAGGTGAGGTTAGACAAAGCAGATTATGGATATAGTAGGTAATGTTGAAGGTATAAACATCCTTCCTGAGTGCCTTTCCCTGAGCCAGTTTGTCAATGTGGGTATGAATATAATCCTTCTTGGTTTAGGACATTCTTACTCTAAGTCACTTGGCTGGACTGCTTTGTAGTCCGCTTCTTGCTACTTGTCACGTGGACCCCTGCATCTTCACATGATTGGCTTCTTCCAGTTATTTAGGTCTGCTTAAAAACTACTTCTGAGTGTGGGTCTTATGAATGAATTCAGAGAAATAAATTCTTGCAGGATTGTTAAACTGAGGTAGTAGATCACTAAATCTCAGTCAGTTCAGTTAATGAGGGATATAAAAATAATTTTAAAGTTTTGGTTAGTTCAATTCCTGTTAGAGATTATTTCATGGTGTGTTGTAGTTTTTTTCTCATATTTTTATAGTATTAATAGATGTTTCTTTTTTCCTATCCAAGTCACTGTGTGCCCAGTATTCAGCAGACAAACGAGAAGATGAGAAGATGTGTGATCATTTGATAAGAGCAGCTAAATATCGAGACCATGTGACAGCAACCCAACTAATCCAGAAAATTATCAACATTCTCACAGACAAGCATGGAGCCTGGGGAAATTCTGCAGTGAGGTAAAGGGAAACCTTTAGGATTTGGCCACTGATTTTCTACAGAAGGCTTAGGTTTAGATAAATAGCTCTGGATATGATCAAGGCCAGATGAAGAATGGAGTAATTTAATTTTGTATTTTATCATCTACTATGAATGAGGGGTAGAAGAAAGGGATAGGAGAAAATCAGTATGGGTACAGTTAGGGATCTTTATAGATATTTTAGTTCCCTCAACTACCTCTAAAGGAATATTCATATACTTATTCTTTTTGAAGTTAACTTTTAAGGGAAATAGTTAATGTAAGCTTTTTATTAACTCCACTTATATCTAAATTTGCACAAATACAATATTTTGAGAAACCATTCCCTATTTTACACTTTTGAGTTTTCAACACATGAATTTGAAAACATTACTATGTGTTCTTTTGAACTTCTTTGCAAATTTTAAGACTATGATAATAAAAGTGGTTAAATGCCTTCTTTAAAATTTTATTCACTATATCTTCCTCCTTTTTAGATTCTCAAAGTGAACATGCTATTTTTTATTTTAATTTCTAGAAATAAATTACCTTCTAAAGGAACTTAGACAAATTACAAAATTTAGTTTTCTTGGAATATTTTATGCTACAAATCTTCAAAACATGTTTGGGGACACCTGGCTGGCTCAGTCGGTTGAGCACCCCACTCTTGATTTCAGCTCAGGTCACAGTCTCAGGGTCATGAGCCTGCTTCCTGCTCAGTGGGGTATCTGCTTGGGATTTTCTCTCTCTCTCTCTCTCTCTCTCTCTCTCTGCCCCTCTCCACCTGGCTCTCTTTCTGTCTCTCTCAAAAATAAATCTTAAAAAAAATGTTTGACTCGTTTAAGTAATGTTAATGAAGATGTTCTATATTTTCCCATTAGAAGATATGTTTTTAATTCCTCATTTCTACATAACGTTTTCTAGAAGACAACAAAAAATGAAAATAGTAAATTGTATATTATGTATGGGTGTAACTGGTTTCCACTTGTGTTTTATGTAGCTTATGTGTCTGACACACATCTAAGTCTAGTTTTAGATATTTTCCAGTAAATAGAAAATATTTTTAAATTTTTTAAAGTCGAACTTTCAGCTGAGTAGAAATCTGCTTGTTATGGGAGTGCAACTATTCACTAATATAAAGTAGATATATCTCATGCTTATTATGAAGAATACTTAAAATGAATTACATTTCTGGATATAGCATTTTTGGTGTTTAGAAGAAGGAATGCAGGTCAGGACTTGAGGGCAAAAGGACTGAATAAAGACAGGAATAGCATTTGTTTAATTCTATTCCAGTTGATCTTAGCTGCAAGAGTGTCATGGAAATGACATGAATTACTGGCTCAGAGCTTTGGGTGCCTTATCTTACATGTAAAAGCCTATGGGTGTGTGTTTGGGGCAGGACGCAGAGGTTGTGGTGGGGGGGGTGCTATTGAGGGTTTTACAGTTTCAAGATACCTTAATGTTACAGATTTGATGTAGTCATTTTATAATCAGGCACTGAATAAATTAAGATATGATTTTGACATACAGTGCTTGTCACATATTGGGAAATCTAATATGTGTTGAATTTTTTAAAAGTATTTTTTCTTCTTAAACGGAGTTTTATGATTTTAAAATTGAAAACCCTTAGGTAACTTATGCAGAATGTTGTATTTATGCCAAGTCTGTCATTTTATGGGATCAAAATTTTTTCTAATGATATCTTTACTCTTGTAGAGCATAGTATACCTGTGCTATCAACATGAAAGCATTGTTTTTCTGCAGTGATTTTGGTGTAATAAAGTATCTTGGAGAACTAAATGGACTGTGAAATGTATTTATGTAAAAATAATTAGTGTTTCTGTAATAGAGTTGTTCAAAGGCATTAACTCTATTATTTTATATAGCAAAAAAAATTGAAGTAAATTCTGAAATTTTAATATTTCAGAAAACCCACATAAGAAAACATTTTTTACTTTTTACCTCCCGAATGGAAGCAGCTGTCAAACTGTTAGCTTTTAAATGTGTACATTTTTAATTAAGAGCAACAACAAAAGATGTCTCATCAAAAGGAAAATTAATATTAGTGTATTAATATTTTTCTCACTGTGAATCTCATAACTTACTTAGATTTTATTCAAAAGAATATTATTGCAAAGCACATTACCTCCATACTGCTCTTTCTTTTGTCATTATATTTAGTTCTGTGTCACATTCAACTGTTAGAACACCTGGCTGTTCCCTAATGCCTTTAATACAGTTATTGTAAAAAAGTTCTTTTCAGAATTAATTCCAGTTAAAGTGAACTTGTAGACCCTGGTGCTCCTTTTTAGGTAACTATGCAAAAAAATGTAGTTGATAAAATGTATGCTGGCTCACCATTCTTTGACAGTGGTTAACTATTCTCTGATTTCCCTTGTATGAAGCTTGCATAATCAGCTTGTAAATTATGGACATGGTTGTAATAAATGAGACTAACACAGTGTACTTTGTTCTTCACTTAGCATAATTCTAGAAAACATAAATGGCATTAGAGAGAAATCAGAGTCATACTGTAGCTGTAATGCATTTAACTATCCTAAGCCTGTTAAAAGAAATATGCACAATGAGCAAAATTCTAGTAAAGAGGATTAAATTATTTTAAGTGTAATTTCTTTGTGTTATATCTAAAGAATTATAGTAGCATTTTGTCTTATAAATTCAATCATATTACAATATTTAGAAATTTCATTTGTGGCATTTTTTATTTTAACCCTCCTTTGGAATCCATATAATTTGCTTGTAGCCATGGCTCTGTAGGCCTAATACTTTCCCATTAATGTCATTTATTTTGTTTCACTATTGATGGCTTTTCTAATGCCACACGATCAGTGGGCTGCAATGCTGGCAGCTGGCCTGGGATCGGCAGTGGTTTTAATAAATCACAATCAGACCCATGCCATTACATCAATATTTTTAG